>NW_020664446.1:1326855-1339683 GCF_002925995.2 Terrapene triunguis | reverse complement strand
GAACCACTGATAACTACTCTCTGGAATGATTTTCCAACCAGTTATGCACCTACCTTATAGTAGCTCCATCTAGGAGCTGTGCATAGCATGGGCACTGCAGTGACAGGTGTGTGTGGGGGGGTGACAGTGAGCGGGGCATGGCTCCGTACAGCATGGCATGGGCACTGCAGTGGGGGGAGGGAGAAGCGGGGTGCCAGTGAGGGGGGCGTGGCTCCGTACAGCATGGAACAGGCACTGCAGTGGGAGGAGGGAGAAGCGAGATCCCAGCCTCTCCCAGGGTGGAGGCGATGGGACCTTCCCCCAAGTGGAGGAGTTGTCCCCTGCCCACACCAGCCAGGCCCCGTACCTGACTGCAACTCCTCTGCTAGCCTCTGCACCATGCGCCCCGTGAAGGCCCCTGGGTAGATGGGGGCCAGAGATCCTGCGGCCTCCATTGCGGCCATGCTGCGGGGGAGGAAGAGAAGAGGTGAGAGCCGCCGGGTGGGGCCAGCCACACGCAGTGGGCAAAGGGCTTGGAGCACAGCGCTGCGGGGAGACAGGCTAGGTTCACAGCCCCTCAATAGGGGAGCTGGTGGCTTCGCCCCAACCCTGGTCACTCCTCCATTCCCGCGGCAGGCCCCGGTGTAGTTCTTGGGGGTGCAGGGCACCGTGGGGCCCTGGGCCACCGCAGGCATGCTGGGTTTGTTCTAGGCCGGGGACCCCCGCAGCCACTCACCAGCTCTGGGAATCGTCCGCGTGCAAGACGAGCCGGGTCAGGTGATCCACGACCAGCTGCACATTGGGGGGAGCCAGGAGCCCTGAAATGAGACACAGCTGAGCTCCCGCAGCTCGACGTCAGGCCCAGCGCCCAGGGCACTGCCCCACCCCCACGGCCTGCAGCGCCATCTAGTGCCCCCAGATGCTGCCACAGCCCAGCACTGGCAGGGCCACAGGACAGCCCAGCAGGGGGGAACAGGGCCCCAGAGCGCCCCCTACGGTCAGCACCCTGCAAGGGACTGACACCGGCCCATAACCAGACAGCCCCCCCGAGCTGCCAGCACCAGCCTCCCCCCTCCCCCCGGGAAGACACCAACCTGGCAGCGTGCCCAGGACGGTCAGGGCTCGGATCCCCACCAACTGCAGCTGCACGCTGGGGTCCGTCAGTGCCGAGAACAGCACGGAGCACAGCGGGGCTTGGGAACACAGCAGGGCGCTCTCCTCTGGGGGACACAGACACAGCCTCAGGGCCCTGTGGGCACAAGTCCCAGCACGGCCGCCCCGCAGGCACTGTCCGGCCTGAGGGCTGCGCAGATTTCACACACAGCACACCTCACCCACCACAGACGTGCAGCCACCTCTGAGGTGGGACGCAGCAGCTGGTTCATCTGCACGTCACTAATACTGAATGTGCTGCCAGCCCATCCCTGCAGAGTTCAGGGCAGCGGGCAGGGACTAGGACCAGTCCGGACCGTTGGGGGCACCGCAGAAGCAAGTAGTGGCCCCCCATGCTGGGTGGGGTTAAGAGCCTCACCTTCATCCTCGTGCCCCCACTTCTGCTGCAGCTCCAAGAAGCCCAGAAGCATCTCCAGGATCGTCCTCCGCTGGCTGCTCTACAAGGGAGCAAAGGCAGAGCCCCGGTCAGAGCCCCTGCTTGGAGCTGGGGGGGTCCCGTGCCGTGTCCCAGCCCCAGGGCCCCCCGGTGCAGACTGCTCTGGCAGGCACCCCTCACCTGCAGGTGTTGGTTGTACTGCTCCAGCAGCAGGGGCACGACGCTGCTGGTGATCCGGTGGCCGGCTCGGAAGGAGGCGCCCGCCGCTGCCTGCAGGAGCTTGGCGCTCGGCCACACCAGCTTCATATCAGGCTCGCACAGATGGTGCCTGCAGTCTGAGAGAGCAGGTGTCAGCTACGCCCCCAAGAGCCCCAGGCCACGCTGCTGCTCTCCGCTCACCCAGCCCTGCCATGCCAACCCTCTGCTGGGAAGGTGTGACCCTGGCCATGCTCCCCGGCATGTCCTGCTGCAAGGGGGGAACAGGATTCGGCGTGGCGGTGGGGAGAGCCGGGAGGGGACACAGGCCCCGGAGCCGGGCGTGGGGCGTAGGCCCCATGCAGGGCCCCCCAGGAGGTACCTTGCAGGACGCCGCTCAGGAAGGAGTCTAGCAGGTCCTCGGTGTCCGAGCTGAGCACGGAGCGGGACAGACAGGCAGCCAGGCCATGCAGTGCAGCCAGAGCCTCCGCCTCGACCCTCTCGCTGGCCGTCTGGAACACCTGCAGGAGGTAGTCAGACATGCCCAGACGCCAGCCAGAGGGAGTCGGGTCCCACTCCCACTAGCTCTGGAAACGGAGCACAGGGCCCCAAACGCACTCCCCAATAGCCCCGATGGGGTCTGGGCTTTGCCCAGGTTCCCCCCAACCCTCGTGTTCTGGGCAGGGCTGCCAGGGCCGACCGCAGTGCTGTGGGGCTCTGCTGCGGGGACGGGGGAAGACTCCTGCCCCCAGATGCGCCCATGGGGCCCAGCTGCACTCACCTCCCTGCGCAGGGACGACCAGAGGCTGGGGAGGAATTCCTGCAGCTCCTTCTGCCCGTAGATGGTGCAGCAGGCGCTCTGCAGGAGGGAGCCAGGACAGACGTTAGGGAAGAGCCAGCAAGGGAGGGGGCCAGAGAGCAGGGACACCCCCCTGAGGGCTCAGGCTGGCTGTGGGCAGGGCTGCAGGGAGGAGAGACCCAGGCTCCAGCCCAGCCCCAGGGGCACTGCTGCGGGGAGGCCGGCTCCCACTCCCTTCAAGCCAGCAGCGAGGGGAGCCTGTGGAGCAGTAGGATTTAGAAGGAAGGAGAAAGGATCGTAACGTGGCATGTATGAAATGTACTGATGGAGGATATGATTTGATTGTACTCTGCTGCGATGCGTTTTCCCAACGACCCAGGGTCGTTGCTTCCTGCTGCTAGCCAGTCAGGGTGGCCAGCGGAATACAATCAAATCAATACATACATTATTATCCTAAGTTCTACAAAACACACACAATAAACCCTGCTGCTCCACCCGTTCCCCGTACCAGGGTCTGCAGGGAGTCCAGCTTGGCGCTCTGCATCTCCGAGTCCATCTTCTCAATTAGCAGTGGCAGCAGGAACTGCAGAGAGAGAGAGGGGCGGTTAGGCTTCCTGGACCCAGTCCCGCACCCACGCCCACATCGCCAGCTCCCCGCCTAGGACCTGGAACTCCCCCGTCCCCGGACAGAGGCAGGACTGCGGGTGCAGAGCCTTCCCCAATGCATGGCTGCCAGCAGCCACCCTGAGCTTGCAGGGCAGGGGACATGGGCTTGCAGCCCTTTCCAGGGGAGGTCCAGCCCGACAGCTGCCATCTTCCCCCAGAGAGCTGAGACCTAGCACTGCTTCCCCAGAGCGCTTGGCGTCAGTGCCCAGAGCCAGCCTGGCCAGTCCCAGCTCTGGGGCCCAGCCATTCACACCAGAACAGTGGCGTACGTTTGTGACAGGGAGGGTCACCAACCAAGGGAACCATACCCCAAGGGGCGGGTGGATTCCCAAGCACGTGCCATTTTTAAAGCAAGCTGGGATGTTTTTCTAAGGATTATTTCAGGGCAGGTCTCCAGCCTGTCACACAGGGGGTCAAACCGGACAATCACAATGGCCCTGGGAGCTGTGAATTCCCTTCTCCCACCACGGTGCGTCATGCAGGGAGCTGGCTCTGCTCAGAGGTGCCACCCGCTGCTCTGGAGAGGGGCCGGTGCCCAGGCCAGCACGTCCGGTCCTCTCCCACACTACAACCCAGAGCCCAGGGCACGGAAACACCAGCCCGCCCTCCCTCCACCTCAGAAGGGCGATGCTCCTCACTGTAGCTGCTGCTGCCCACCCGAGGGGTGTTGTACCTCGGCAAACTGGGGCGTGGAGGCCAGCACAGCCCGGAGGCTCACAATCAGGTCCTCTCTCTGAATGCAATGAGGGTCGTTGGGGGGCTGGAACAGAAGCACAAAGAGCAGGCAGCCCGTCAGACAGATTCCCCAAAGAACAGAACGAGCAGCAAAACAGGCCACCATGTAAAAGAGGCAGTGAGAGAGAAAAAGGCATCTTTTAAACCCTGCAAATCAAACCCTACAGAGGAAAACAGAAAGGGGCATAGACTCTGGCAAGTTTCTTTCCATCGGTCTTCACAGCTGAGGATGAGGGAGATTCCCATACCTGAGCCAGTCTTTTTAGGTGACAAATCTGAGGACCTGTCCCAGACTGAGGTGTCATTAGAGGAGGCTTTGGAACAAACTGATAAACAGCAATAAGTCACCAGCAATAAGGACCAGATGGGATTCACCCAAGAGTTCTGAAGGAACTCAGATGTGAAACTGCAGAATTATTAATGGTGGTATTTAACCTATCGCTTAAATCACTCTCTGTACTAGCTGACTGGTGGATAGCTAATGGGACACCAATTTTTTAAAAAGGCTCCAGAGGCGATCCCGGCAATTACAAGCCAGTGAGCCTAACTTCAGTACCGGGCAAACTGGTTGAAACTATAGTAAAGAACAGAATTACCACACACACAGATGAGCACAATATGTTGGGGAAGAGTCAACATGGTTTTTGTAAAGGGAAATCATGCCTCACCAATCTACTAGAATTCTTTGAGGGGGTCAACAAACATGTGGCCAAGGGGGATCCAGTGGATAAGGTGTACTTGGATGTTCAGAAAGCCTTTGACAAGGTCCCTCACCAAAGGCTCTTAAGTAAAGTAAGCTGTCATGGGATAAAATCCATGATCCTCTCAGGGATTGGTAACTGTTTAAAAGATTGGAAACAAAGGGACCAAAGACCAGCAATACCAGTCAAACGAACCTGGCCTCACGCACACCGTCCTGCCCCCAGAAAGGTCCTCGGCCTACGACACCGAGACCCACAACGGGATGCTCACCAGCCTCGGTTCTCACCTTGCCCCTCTTACCCCCAGCCCTGCACAGGACAGGGCCCCCTGGGAACATGCTGACGGTATGGGGAGGAGAGACTCACTCACAGGAGTAAAATCAATGGGGAAGTAGCAGGATGTCACTTCAAAGAGCTCCTCCACGAAGGGACCTGCGGGGACAGAACAGAGATGGCTCAGCCCCAGGGGCAGCCCCACGGGAGACCAGGCCAGGCGCCCGATGGGTGTGTCACCCAGGCCAGGAGCCAGCCCAAGGCAGCTCAGGATGGCAGGGGCCTCCAAGGGTGGTGGATGCCCAGGAGACAGGCCCCCCTAAGGGCAGCAGGGCTGCCAGGCGCTTACCCAGCACATAGCCCTCGAGGATGAGGTCGCGGACGATCTGGAAGGCAACCAGCAGATTGCGAGGGTCCTTCTCCCCATCCATCACCTGGATGAAGCCGAAAGTGAAGTCGGCGCCCAGGCCCTTCAGCTCTGCAGAGGGAAGGAGCACGCACAGCGATGGCCCAGGGTCCCCACAGCCCAGCCGCTGGGCCAAGCCACGGGGCACTGCCAGCGGGCTCCCCCATGCCCCCAGCCAGGCCACAGCGCCCACCCTCCCCACTCCCCACCTCACCTTCCTCTCTGGTGCGCATGACGTTGGTGATGATGCTGTAGACCGTGTGGCGATCCAGCTGCGGCAGGGACTGGAGGGGAAGAGCGGAGCAGTCAGGAGAACAGGCCTCACGGACTCACCGATCGCGCCCACTGTGATCCAGGGCAGAGGGATCCCAGCAGCGCTGACTGGGGCCTGGAGGGACCATGCCACACGGTGCTGTCGGGTGAAGGGACGCTGACACGAAGGACATGCGCCCCCGGGGGAGGGACGTTAGTGTGGCACACGGGGGTGTGAGCAGGAGGAGTGAGAGAGCATTAAATGAGGAGGTCAGGCTGGGCGATCGTCTCCCAGAAAAGGTGGAATCCCCATTGCTTGGAGGTCTGACCCTGGCCTGCAGAACAGCCTGACGGGCCCTATCCTGCCCTGGCCAGAGGGGGCGGGGGCGCAGACCAGATGGGACCCAAGGCTCTGCTCTCTGAGACTTTTCCAACCACTCCCCAGAAGGGAGCCGGCTCCCGAGCCGCCCGCCAGCAGGGAGTCCCCAGGGACCAGCGCTGCCCTCCTCCGGGCATGGCTCGAGCCACACCACCACGCGGGGGGGCCAGAGGAGCAGGAGCTGTGCCCCTAGCCAAGAGGCAGCCTGGCTCACCAGACCATGCACTTGACACGTTACCCTGGCCTCTGGGGGCGCGGACAGCAGCTGGGAAGGGCCTGCAAAGGGGTGTGACAGACGGGCTCTGGCCGCTCACCTGAACATGCACCTCCTGGAAGATGGCTTTGAGCACGGACACGGCCAGGCCTGGGGCCAGCACCTCGCACATGCTCTGGGGACACAGGGAGAGAAAAGCAAGGTACAGCGCAGAGCTGCCAGCCACCACTGGAAGGTGATCTGCAGCAGAGCGGGGTGCCCCCACACTATCCCCCCACCACACACACACGACAGGATTTATTCGCTGTCACCTCACACCCTAATGTCACGGAGCCCACAGGCTAATCACATTAACGATTCAACCAGCTCGGCCCAGCCAAACCCTGCGCCAGAGGGACCCACCCGCTCCTCGGGAGGAGCTAGTCCGTGGCCGTTAACATGTAATAAGGGTGATCCAACCTCATGCTTCAGGGTCTAAGCTGCCCTTGCCCCCCCACAGGGTCAGGAAGGTGTCTGCCCTCCCCACCCCAAGCATCGTTCACATGCATTAGAAGTGGCTTCAGCTCCTTCGGAAGCATCCTACAGGCCACAGCAGGCGCGTGGAGATGAGACAATGGCTGCTGCAGCGCAGACAGGAGGGGCCAACAGACTAGAAGACTCCCGTGTTCCCCCCGCCCTAGACGGATAGATGCTGCTGGTTCCCAGCTCTGCCCTGGAATCCTTCTCCCGGCCGGCTGGAGAGGGGCTGTAGCTGCAGGAGAAGCGAGCTCACCAGCGCGTGGAGTCCCTGCAGCACAGCGGGGATCACAAGGTGATGATCCTTCAGCCGGTTCTCATAGAACAGGACCAGGTGCGTCACTGCACGGAAACAAACGTCCAACATGTTAGACCCCCAGCTCTGTGGGCTGAGCCCACACCTCCCTGAGGGCCCTGGCACCTGGACAGGGCAGCAGAGCCAGCTGCCAGGCTTTCTGCCATTAGCAGCACCACCCACTCTCCCTGGATGGACCCCCCCACCTCTCTACCCCAAGAACAGCCCCTGCTGCACCCCATATCTGAGCGCTAATGAGGTGGGGCCTGCCCCAGCAGCTCTGCCCACGTCTGGGCGGAACCAGATAAGGACCTGGGCGTAAGTGCGTGTGCAAACACCGGGCCAGGAGCTGACAAGTCTGACAAGCTGCAGCATGGGGCACAGGTCACTTGCTGGAGGATTCTCTGCAGCTTGTGGTCTTTAAACCACAATTTGAGGACTTCAATAACTCAGGGGTTTGTTACAGGAGTGGGTGGGTGAGATTCTGTGGCCTGCGTTGTGCAGGAGGTCAGACTAGATGATCATAATGGTCCCTTCTGACCTTAAAGTCTATGAGCTCAGCCAAGCAGTGAGACACCACAGCAGCCTGGGATTCCCCGCCCCCAGTTCCAGAACACGTTCCTTTGCCCTGAATCACAGCCCAGAGCACCCTGGGGCCGCTGCGGCAGGAAGCAGACCCCAGGGGCCAGCTCACAGCACCTGTGCCCTCTGCTGCTGCAGGGGAACACTCAGAGCCCTGGCATGAGAGCGCCTTGGAAACAGTGACCCCTTTCACACAGCAAGGCTCCGAGTGCGACCCCCCCTTATACATTAAAACCACATTATTTTATATTTAACGCTATTATAAATGCTGGAGACAAGCGGAGTTTGGGATGGAGGCTGACAGCTCACAACCCCCAGGAAATAACCTTGTGACCCCCCTGCGCTACGGCACATCAGGCACATGGTAAGTCAGCCAGCTACCAGAGCAATGCCCATGCTGAGCTGCACCCACTCCCATGTCCAGGGCTGAAGTCACACAGGGAGAAGGGGGCTGGCACGTCCCCTACCTTCTTCCTCTTGGAGCATGGAGTGACACTGGAGCAGGACCTGGGACAGCAGCTGGAGGCCTCGTCCCCGCGTGCGAGGTTCTGTATTCTCAAGGCAGGACCTAAAGGTGGGGTGGAGAAAGACGACAGGGCTGCGGTGAGCAGAGCCCCCATTCAGTGTGTACAAGTGAGGGGGAGAGTAGTGGTCAGAGCAGGGGCCGGCAGCAAGGACTGCTCTGCGCCCAGTTCTGACACTGGCTGCATGGCCTTGGCAAAGTCACTTCCCCTCTTGGTAACACAGCCCCCCACCTGCCCTCGGGGGAGGAGGACTGGGGGACCTCGCTCACTCATCTGTCCGGGGCTATGGAGTTGACATCAGAGGCTCCCCCCCAATACATCCACAACAGAGAAACCCCAATCCTCCGTTAGCAGGAGCCAGGCAAAGAAATGGCTCTTGGTTCCGACTGGCCACAGGGACTGAGGGGAAGGAGCAGCACCAAGACAAGGACCCTTCCTTGAGAACACCCACCCAGCCGCCCACGCCAGCAGGGAACTCCCGTGGGAGATGGGGGGGTGGGGCAGTTACTCTGGATCCTGGCACGCAAAGACTTGGTGACGACTCCTGCTCGGTTTGGGTCCCAGAATTCATTCTCCTGGAGCAATCCAGTATGCACGGGCTGGGCAAGGGAGGCGGCACTCAGCTCATCCCCAGAAGGGGCGCTGCATGGCATCGATACAGCCAGAGTGCACAGGGGGTCTCGGCTCCAGGGGAGCGACACAAAGCCCCCTCTGCCTCTAACACTCCTGCCCCTGACTTTCCTGAGCCGGAGGAGGAAGAGGGAGAAGGTGTATGAGGTTCCTCTCACCCCAGGGCTTCCACGATCTCCAAGATGGTCCAGCTTCCCGCTTTCACCCCTAGGAAACGAGACAAAGGATGAGCCAGGGAGAGCCCAACGCGTCCCTCAGACAGACAGGGTCCCAGAGCGCGGGGCAGGAGAGGCAGGCCTAGCTGATGACACAGGTGCCGTGTGTTTCCCTGGCACCCCATGAAGTACTGGGGGAATGATGGCGCTTGGCAGGGGCTGGTGTACACACGCCAGCTCCCGAGGAGATAATAGGCTGGGCCGGGTTTTACGAAGTCTCTGCATTGCCTGCTGCAGCATAACTCGGTGCCACACGAGCGTCTGAGTTCCAGTCCCACGCGGGGAGCCCCTCCTCTGGCTCCCTCTGCAGCCTCACTGGGCAAGGGGGGGTGGAATACCATTCAGTCCCTGCCCACAGCCATGGGAGCTGGGGCTGGCTGCCATCAGCAGAAAAGTCCAGCCCTGGGATCCAGAGTGTTTTGGTGCCATCTTTGCTTAGCGGGCGGCCCGAGTGAGACAGCATCAGGATTCCCAGGTTCTATTCCTAGCTGTGGCTCGGATCCCTCAGGAAGGTCACGTCACCTATCTGTGCCTCAGTTTCCCTACCAGTAAAGCAGGTGTAACAGTCACCAGCAGGGGACTCCTGGGGCCTCTTTAAATGTCTGTAACACACTCTGAGAACATTGGAGGGACAGCACCAGAGAAGAGCTAATATGCACTACGGATGTCATCCACTGATGTGATTTGCTGTCCTGGACAGTGTTCGGCATGTGCTGTCAATTACTGGCGCACGAGGGGGTTACCTGACACACACTCATCTGGTGTTCCTAGCTGGCCACAGCCCTGCCCCCCGCCAACTCCAGGGCCACATCCTCCCCACAAAGCAGGGCAGGGGCATTACCATCAACACTGTCCCCACACGATTGGCAGGGCAGCCACCCACTGAGCATGCTCTGGGTCAAATTCTGCCCCGCTCCCAGGCTTTCAGTCCTCAGCTTGTGTCTCCCACCCTGCTGCAAATACTCCTTAGGCTCCTGCCAGCCCAGTTAATGTCCCTGTTCAGTAGTTCAGTCGGGGAGAGCTCTGTGGGGCCCATGGAGGAGGAAGGAATCTGTAAGGTTAGCACAGCTGGCAGCTTGCTAACACAGAGACATGGCTTCAAATGCTGGTCAGCACAACACCAGTGAAAGGGAGAGGCTGGAACGGACGCCAGAATCCCCTTGGCGCAATGCCCTGGGGGAGTGAGGGGATACACACACCACCTGTGCCTGCACAGAGGGCACCTGGGCCCAAGAGAGGAGCCTGCCTGCGTCAGGAGGGGCAGGTGAGAGCTGCCCCAGGAAAAGTGCTGAAGGAGACCAACTACCCGGGGGCTGTCGGCGAGGAGCTTGGAGGAAAGCTGTTGTTGAGAACTGACCAAAGCTGGGGACCTCTGACAGTGGGAGGCTGGGGCATTGGCCCCCAGGAAAAGGGGAAGAACCAGCTTGGTCAGGAGAAGCCAAGCCCAGAAGCAAGAGGGTCAAGAGGTTTGTGGTGGGCAGGTGGAGCTACCTGAGCAGGCATAGGAGGAGGGGGGACACTACAGGACGAGGGGCCTTCAGCATGAAGAGCAAGGAAGGGCTGCAGGAAGACTGGTTACTCTCAGGCAGGGAGACCTGGAGAGTGGGGCCTGGATCAGTAGCACAAGGGCCTGGAACAAAATGCTGCTACTGACTGTCGGGTGACGTGCCTGAAGTGGGGAATGGAAAAACTGCTGTTTATTGTGGGAACCAGAGATTGGTTTTTACTACCAGGCTTCTGGGAATTACTACACTGATGTACGTGAACAAATAATGCCCAGAAGCAGGCTTTGTATCAGACACTGCAAAACTATGTTCCCTTCCTGGGTGGAAGAAAGGGGAAACTGAGGTAGGCACCCCCGTCATGCTGCAGCCTGCTGCTGGAGAGCACCCACCCCTTGACCTGCACAAGACAGTCTGTAAGTGAGGAGCCTCAGCAGAGCTATGGGGGGAGGGCTGGACTAGTAGGGGCATCGGAAACTCCAAGAAGGAAACATTTAATGTGCAAATTTGAAAGAAGCTCCACTGTCAAGTCTCCTTCCTTAAACTGTCTCCTAAGAGGCCAGGCCCACCCCACCTCCAAGGACTCTCACCCTGAGCAATGAACTTCTGCACTTGCAAAGGCCAGATGTAAAATAATACCTACAGAGAGGAGTGTTTCCTCATCAACAGGAAAAGGCGGATGTATAGTGACTTAACCAGGACAAGTTACGAACGCTTCTTGAGGTTAAGCTACCTGCTCATTCGGCTATGTTCTGAGGCTAGAGCATTTGCTCAATTCTCGGGTGACCGGAGGCTTGAGCATTTTCACCGCGTAACCGCATTAGCCTATGAAAGACACCTTTTGCTGACCGTGCCGGCAGTGGATACCGCTCTAGGGTTGAACATGGTATAGCCGTAAGCACAGGCAAGATCCGATTGTGCTCAGCGCGGTTTCAGAAACTATGGTAAACCTGTGAAACCTTCAGCATCATCCATATATGGGGGTATGGCAGAGAGTGCCAAAGGTTAATTATCCATTGTGTAAAACAGTGTTTCCATTATCACTTTGGGCTGTCTTTCCATGTTGTTGTTCTCGTGAGGTCTGGGGTGAACAGAAGTGCACAATTTACCTTCTCTGTACCATTCATTCGTTTGTGCACATCATGTTCCACTGATTTGGCTCCACTCTAAACTAAACAGTAACAGCTTTTTAGTCTCTCTTTCCAGACCTCTAATCATAGCTGCATCCTTTCACTTCTTCTATAGCCTTTCAAACGTGGTGGCCAGGAACGAGCACGTACTCAAGGTGAGTGTGTGATGGATTTCATAGCATGGGGGTAGTTCAAATTGTTTCACTTGCCATCATGTTAGCTAACGACATTCTGCATTATCTGCTAGCTTTGCCAGCTCACCCCTTTCCCCAACTCACTGGTAAACATGTTACAAACCAACAGTCCCTGGACAGCCCCCCACCCAGCTTCCACGAGATCAAACAGACCACGTACTCCTACTGCCCTCTTAGCTCCTTTCCAAACCAATGCCAAGTTAGTCCCTTGACACAGCCATACACCCTTGTATGCTTAAAAGCCAAATTCCAGATGCGGCAGAATCTCTTAATGTAACAGTCACCGAATTACTCGTACAAACAGAATGGCAAGCTCTCTGGGGAACCAAACAGCCCAAACCTTGTCAAGAGAAGCTTAGAAATGTGGGGCTGGAAGAGATCTCGAGAAGTCCTTTAGTCCAGCCCCCTGCGCTGAGGCAGGACTGAGTAAACGTGGACCATCCCTGACAGGTGTCTGTCCAGTCTGTTCTTAGACACCTCCCGTGATGGGGATTCCAGAGCCTGCCTTGGAAGCCTGTTCCAGAGCTTAACTATCCTTATAGATTAAGCCCAGTACTTCTTGTCCTATCCTTGATGCACATGGAGAACAACTGATCACCGTCCTCTCTAACAGCCCTTAACACGTGCAGACTATTATCAGATTTTCCCCTCAGTCTTTTCTCAAGCAAACATGCCTTTTTTTAACCATCCTTCACATGCCAGGTTTTCTAAACCCTTTATCATTTTTGCTGTTGTCCTCTGGACTCTCTCTCCCTCATCCCCATCTTTCCCAAAGGGCGGGGCGCCCACACTTGGACACAGCAGTGCAGCTGAGGCTTCGTCAGCGCCCAGTACAGTGGGGACCGCCCACACCTCCCATACCACAGGAGAGACCTACCCCACCACGAGAAGTGCCAGGGAACCTACACACAGGAGAGGCAGCCAGTGACTGGGCCACATCAACCCCAGAAGGTGCAAATGTCACCCAAGTCACCTGTTTTCCTGTATCCAGTCTTGCCCACCCTCCCCCAGGCAAGTGGCCGTGACCATCCTAACCCCGATTCCCAGCATCCCCACTATCCCATTGGCCCCCAGTGCCCTGCCTCCCAGCAC
>NW_020664446.1:1307382-1316855 GCF_002925995.2 Terrapene triunguis | reverse complement strand
GAAAGCATGAAACCCAAGTGCTCTTCCCCCTGCTGCTTCAGGACACAGGCTGAGGATGAGCAGGGGACAGGGAGAAATACCCCCCTGGGGGGTGGGCTTGCACAGCTGGGAGCATCGTGCCATACTTCATGTGAAGTCTCACACTTTGGCTACTACTGGAGACCAAGCAGGGACTTGGGTGGGCCAAAGTTCTGCTGGCAGGATCCTCCTGATCTGTTCTGCTGTGGCATTTCCTGAAAACAGCGCAGCAGATTCTGTCCCGGCTCTTTATCCACTTACGGAAAAAGGGGCCCCTTCTGCCAGTGCTTCAGGCGCCTTAAAACTTTGTTTGGGGGCTAGTCCAAGCCACCTTCTCCGGGAGCCGCCGGAGAGCAAGCAGCTGGAGTTGTGTATTGGGAGCGTTCTCAGAGGAGTTCCTGTTGACATGTTGTCGGGATTGTGCAAGTGCAAACCTTGTGGACTAGACTGATTCACCTAGCAACAAACCCAAATACCCACCCGAGTCTGATTATTTACCGCCCTTCCCCAGGAAACAGCCTCACAGACCTGCAGACGGGCTGTCCCCTGCTGGGACCCTGTCAGATCTTGGGCTAAGCAGGGGTGGTCTTGGTCAACATTTGGCTGGGAGAATTGCAGGGAAACCGAGTGTCGGGAGAAGGGGTGTTGTGCTAGTGATTCAGTGGAAGAGACCCTGGCTGCTCATGAGCCTTAAAGATCCCCTGGGATTCTTCTGGGAAGTGTTGTTTCGTGAACCTCAGTGGGCTGGCTGAATTCTAACCGGAGAACTGCTTTGTGTCTACAATCTCCTGCAGTTTCAGCTGGCTGTGGTGTGCATTGCTCTGTGTCCTAAGCTCTTGTACCGTTGCTGTTACACAGCTGCCATGCTGCACCTCAGAGGTGGATGCATATCAGTGGTGGGTGAAGTGATCCTTGCCTGTCGCTCCCTCCTTCGCAGAGGTGTTGTGATGTTTAATTAGTGGTGTACCTGGGGACTGTGGGAGGGCTGTGTTGATTGCACGGTGTGACTGCAGATTACGCCCGTGATAAGCAGCTCCAAGCATTCCAGGCACCAGCCACACCAGGACTGGGGGCAGGGTGGCTGTGGGGCTGACTCACGCTCCCTTCCTGTCATGCACTGGGGAGAACTACTCTGTTTGTGGGAAGCAGGAGAGGAGAACAGGCAGCGGGGGTCACGGGGTGGGGAGCAGGGGCTGTGAGCCGCACCTTCCCAGGGAGGGGAATCCCAGCATGGCTCCCGGACCTGAGCACGGACAGGCTTGGCGCCAGAGGGGTTTTTCTGTAGAATGCCAGCAGCCGGGGCCCCAGACCCGACCAGCTTATCCTTGTGACCCCGGTACGGCTGAGGTGGGCAGTGGGGGGGAACACACTGCCAGAGTTGGCTGTTGGACACCAGGCAGTCCAGCGGGTTCCGGGTGCCCAGGCACCGGGCAGCCCTGCTCCAGCATTGGCAAAACTAAGTGCGCTGCTGGGCACTCCCCGGGACATCAGGCTGCAGCGTATGGTGCGCGCTCTGCGGCCTGCCTGGGCCGGCGCTGGGCGTGCCAGCGTCCAGGCTCCAGTGGGGAAGAGGCCTCATGGGGGGCAGGGGGACGTGCTGTTGCTCACAGCTGGCAGCGTCACTTACCCGGGGCCTGCTTCTCCCCAGCCTCTGAGCCGTGCCCAGTGGGGCTGTACCAAGGTGGCTGTAGGACTCTGAGGGTGATCGGTGCCTGGGCTCTCCCAGCTTGGGTCTGTCCTCGCTGCCTTTCCCCCAGCTAGTGGCAGGTGTGAGCGGATTCACTCGCGCTGGCCCTGCTCTGCCAGCCTGCGAGCTCGTTGCCTGGTGCCGGCGGTACAGCCAGATTGGGCATGGGCCTCTCTGCGGCGCTCGGGTGTACGGCGCAGAGCCGCCACTCTACTAATGCAGCGTCTGGCTCCGCTGCAGGAACAGCGCCCCATGCACGGCTCCTTCCCCCTGCTGTGCTCCTGCCTCCTTTCCCGGGGTCGCGACCCCCCTACCCTACTGATCCCCTCTGCAGCGCCTGGCGGGGGCGACTCCTCACAGACATGCAGGCACCAATTAGCCGGGGGTCCCCGCTGCGTGGCCATGCGAGGTGCTTCACAAACAGCTCCTTGCTGCCGATCTCCCTGGGGCAAAGCTGGGGGCTGGGTGCCACGAGGCGATCAGGGGGCCTCGCCTTGGTCCCCCCGTCTGAGAGTCTAGCCCTTGTCCCAGGTGTAGCTGTACTGCTGCACTGCCCTCTTGCTGCCCCCCCTCACCCCCCCGGCTGGGCAGGGAGGCCCAAGTCGATTTTCAAACTCCTGCACTTAGCCATGGGCTGGGGAGTCGGAGCTGAGAGCTGGGCTCCTGCCTGGCCCCACGGGAGCTCGCCCGCCCTCAGCCATGTGCATGCTCCCCCCAAGGGCAGTGCTGGGGGAGCGGAGCCCGGAGGAGGCCTTTGCTCCTGTGGCCGGACTGACACCTCTCCCCCTCCTGCCATTCGGGGCGTTGGCAGCGACTGGCCTGGGGTCTGAGTCGGGGGTGCTGGGGATCTGAGCGTGGCGAGGGTGGAGCAGCAGCTCCTCCCGGAGAAGCCAGGTCTTCGTTCCTGTGGGCCCCAGCTGTGAGCGGCAGCTGGCCTCGGCTGGGTCACCTTCTGCTTTCCCCAGCCCGTCAGCTCCCCACCAGACGTGCTGACTGCTTAGGTTTTCTTGCAGAACGTCTGCCCCGCAGCACTCCTCCTGCTGGCCCACCCACGGGCTCCTACAGGGCAGCAGGAGAAGTCTCCCCAGGGTGCTGTGAAGCTGGGAGCACCGAGCTCCTGGGGGAAGTCACTCGCTGTGTGTGGGGTGCAGGTCGGTCCCGTAGCTGGGACAGCACCTGGCTGCGTGCATGGGAGCCAGGGCTGGTGCTCTCGCTGCGTGGCAGGAGCCCCAGGACTGCAGCTAACTGGTGTGAGATGGAGCGGGTTTGAGAGGGGTGCAGCCCACCGAGACGCGTGAGCCAGGCTGGCAGTTGGGGTGGAGCATTGCATGCTGGGATCTGCTCATGGTGGGTCACACTGTAGGGTTCATGGGGCTCGTCCCCAGGCTGTTGCGCTGAGGTCAGAGTGTGCCACTCCCAGCCCAGAGGAGGGGGACGGGCAGCGAAACCTGCTCCCTCTGGAGCAGCCGCCCCCCAGCTCTCCAACACACGCCTGGTGACCTGGCTGGGCCCATCTCAGGCTGGGTCCTTTCTTCCCTCTGGGCTTCCCCTGCGTTGGCAGGAGGATCCGGAGTTCCTCCCGTAGCACGAGCTGCTCCCTTCGCCCCAGAGGTGGTGGCTGGGGGCCTGCCCCAGCTCGGGTGTGCAGCGCTATGGACTCCTCCTGGGAAAGTGGTGAGCTGGGACCCAGGCTAGTGAGCACTTGCTGGAGGTGAAGGCGGGTGGGTCGCTGGTGCTGCCTGGATGGGCCCAGGGACTCTGCCGGTTCCCTGGGGGGCGGCTGCCCCAAGCATTGCATGGACTCCCAAGACGTCTCCCTCCGGGTTTGGGGTGCGCAGCCCTGGGGTGGCACTTGCCCCACTCCCCCCGGCTTGGACAACGCTCCTCCCAGGGGCAGTTTGCCGGCTGCGGAGCCGCAGATCGTGTGTCTGCACAGTAAAGGGGCTGGTCTCTGGACAGCGGGGAGCCGGCCGGGCCTGGCAAGGTTCACAGTGAGCCGACAGCTGGCTTGCGAGCGAGCTCCCCTCTGCCAGGCTGGAGCATTGCGAGGCTGGTCGCCCGGAGCAGCACGGGGCTCGTCAGGGGAGAGCGCAGGGCCGCCGGGGCACCCTCTGGCAGCACTGGGGAAAGATGGACCCACTTGCTGCAGCTACGCTGGGGTCAGGATCTGCAGCGTCCTGCCTGGGTTCCATCCTGGCTGGGTCAGACCCAGGCCCGGGGGCAGCTTCTGGCAACAGCTGTTGTAGTGGGGATTCGTCAGGGGTGGCGGGGGGGCCCCCTCTCGGGAGCTAGGCTGAACGCCGTGTATCTGTTGCTGCTTCGTTACCGCATCGGGTTCAAGTGTCTCCGGAGTTCTTGCACCCGTGTGTGTAAAATCCCCCGGGACTCGCCTGGGTCTGAGCCTGCGGGGTCCTGGGAGGAGACTACGGGGAGCCGGGAGTGTGCCGGGGATGGATCCATCCAGGGGCCACCCCAGGGGGACGGAGTGGGAGCCCCAGCGCTTGTCTACACCGTAGCTACGTTGCTTGGAGTGTTAGCGATTCCCCCCCGAGCGCCGTGGCTACGCCGACCCAGCCCCATGTAGACGTGGCTCAGCCAATGGAGCGATGCCTCTGTCGCCCTAGCTACCGCTGCTCGGAGATGGGGAGTTCCCACGGCGATGGGAAGAGCAGCCACAGCCCCGTCGCTGTGCCACTCCGGTGCCCACGGCGTGGAGGAGCCCCTGGAGCGAGGGCAGCTGTAGGGAAGGCCCCTTGGTGGGTGAGGGGGGATCTGGGCACCGGAGCATTGGCTGGACTGGCCAGGCGCGGTAAAGGCCTGTGCCCTGGCCGGGCTAGGTCTGTGCTGTGTGAGCAAGGCCTACTGGCGCTGCAGCTTGAGCCCTGAGCAGGGCCGCCCCCAGGCTGCATATGCTGCCCCCCCAGCACCCCTGGGTGCTGAGGAAGCTCCGGCCACATCTGCCCCAGGTGCGCACAGCTCTGGGACCCTGCTCCAGAAGCAGCAGCCTGGGATGTGCCCTTGCAGGGGCTCACCCGTCGCCCGGTGGGCTACCCCATGTGGCTCTTGGCCTGGCACCCTCAGTTACAAAACTCCCAGTGCCAGTCCCTGCCCCTCCTGCTCACATCTCGCAGGGTTTGCCCCAGAGCCCTGCAGACAGATACCCAGTTCTAGCCCTGCAACGACTATCCCAGATGCCGGCCTTAGCCAGGTACCTGCTGTACCACTTTGGGGCTTCCTGCCTGAGTAGCCTCCTGTGTCAGTGAGTTCCACAGGTGGCTGAGCTCACATGCTCTAGCACCGTCAGCTCTGTTGGCAGGGCTGTGCAGCGGCTTTCAGGCAAGTGTCTCCCATGAAGCTGCCAGGCGTCGGGAGCCAACGCGGCATTTCCCCGGGTCTTGTGAGAATTGCTAGGGGCTCTTCAACAATGGCTCATGCTCCCAGTGGCCACACCATGTCGCTGTGCCCTGACTCCGAGGAGAGAGCGCCGGGGCTGGAGCACTGGGGTCCATGCTGACCCAGAGGGGCCATGCCCAGCGCTGCCCTGTGCAAAGCCCTAGACACCACTGCTGCGTGGGCCAGGGGAACCAGCAGGGGGCAGCGCGCCTGCAGCCCCTCCCCGCAGAGCTGGTGTGCGCCAGGGGGCGAGTGTGGAGGGCTCCCAGCATCGCGTCCTGCCAGGGTGCCAGCCCGGGCTCGCTGCCCGCTGGTACCTGTGCATGCTGCCGAAGGGTTGAATCTTCATCTCCTCCCCGCGTGCTGGGGAAAGTGGCATGTTGGCCCTGACCCACAGCCTCTGCCCCCCACGTGCCCTGCAGCAGCCCAGCCCCCAGCCTGCCCTTGCTGTCTCTGCCGGGCTAGCTGGGGGACGCTGGGATGTGGCAGCTACACACTGACCGCAGCCCCCTGGAGTCGCCTTTACAGCTGGTGCATGGGGCCAGCCTGGGGCTGAGTGCTCGCCCTACAACGCCCCATGCACTGCCCTAGCTGGTGAGGTGCCAGGCCAGGGGGCATGTGCGGGCGCTGGGTCTCTGCAGAGCCGCTCTCGTTCCACGGGGGCCAGGGATTGGCTGCGCTTCGGCCGTCCCCGGCGCTGTGGGGAGCGACGTCGCTGGTTGGGGATCCGGACCGGCTAGGAGGGGTGGGGAGCAGGGCGGCCCTGGGCGACAGGGGCGGAGGGCGAGCCGCCAGCACCCTAGATCCTGTTGGCCTGGCCCCAAGCACAAGAAGTGGCCCAACCTGTCTTGGTTTTCCTGCGGGAGGCCCTGGGAGCTGCCGCGGGGGCGGGGGCTGCCCAGGCCAGGAATAGAGCGGCACAAGGCGATTAGAGACAGCGATAAATAGAACAGGCTTAACTCCTGCGTCCCTGCCTGCCGCAGCCTAGCTCCCTGCGGGGCCTGTCTGCACGGGGCACCGTGCGCTGTTACCACGTCTCTAACCGAGCTCCCACGCTGGCCTGGCCCGGCTGCCTGGTGTCAGCTTCTGCCCGTCCCCCTGTGATGGGAGCAGAGAGGGAGTGGTGGCTGGCTGGGCCCATAGGGCTCCACACAAAACCAGCACTGAGTGATGCGGGGAGCCATCCTGGCCAGCCTCGGGGGTGGCAGCGCCCGGGACTTCACTGTCGCTCTGCCCTGCAGGAGTCCAGCGCATGGCAGAAATGCACCTGCTTCTGGGGCGTGAGGGAGCTGCGAGCAGCACGAACCCTGGCTCTAATGCCCAGGCCGGGCAGGCAAGACCTTGGCCTTTGAAGGCCTTCGCTGACAGTCCCTGGCCCCACCACCCCAATCCGTGGGGCAGCTGCTGTGCCTGGGAAGGAGGAGCTGGGTTGGCCCTGCCAGGGCTGGAGCTGAACTCATTGGCCCTGTGGGCACCGCCCCACACCGGAGGGAGCTGTGGTGTCTGCGAGCGCTCCCCTGGGTGCTGAGCAGCTCAGGGGTGCAGAGAGATGTGGGTGCCGTTGGCCCCATGCACGGTGCTGGCGGTCGCTATGCTGGGCCTTGAAACTGAATTGGATCTGAGCTCTGCCCTCACTGCAGCCAGATCTTACAGCCTGGGGCGTCTGGAGCCGGTGAGGCTGCGCCCAGAGGGGTGAGGGCAGCCCAGGCTGTGACGGCCAGGGGCCCTGGCACCCCGCACTCAAGGGATGGATCCTGGGGCCCTTTCTCTGCAGCGGAGCAGAGCCCTGCGGCGAGGGGGCACCGACCGTGGCAGGCGGGCGAGGGGCTGTGTCCTCGCAGTGTCTCTAGTGTGTCTGTGGTGCTCGGGTCCTGTCTCCCCAGCCCCGCCTGGAGGGTCCCAGAGCCGCCTGGGCTGCGCTCTTGGCCTGACGCTGGGCTTGCGGCTCCACTCCCTTTGGGGGTGGGGTGTCCTGTGGCCCTGGGCTGTGCTGGCACATGGCAGCGCTGCAGCGAGCGGGGCTCAGAACCGGTCTGGTCTCAGGGCAGCACTTGAATTCAGGCTGGAGTGGTGGGGGCAGGGCCCCCCAGCAGCTTCCCAGCGCCCTTCTCTGTGCGAGCTGGAGCCGACTGCCGGTGCGTGGGGCTGGGGACAGGCTCACTGCCCTCTTCAGGATTGTGTGCACCCTGGCGCCCTCGGGGAGGGGTGGGGGCTGTGCTGGAGCCAGGCCTCCCTGTGGTCCAGGGGGTGAGGGGGCCATTGGCACAAGCATTGGGGCTGGGCCCAGGTCTCTCTTCACTGACCACACAGGCTGCTCTGAGGGCATCGTGCCAGTGTTCCCTGGCTGAGCAGGGCCTGGCGTGCTCCTAGCTGCCCTCGGTGCCGGTTTCTGGAGGGCGGGGGGCTGGTACAGGCTGGGCCTGCATGCGGGCCTGTGGGCAGGCTGTGTTCATGCACCGGAGCACAGGGGAGTGGATGAGTCCCGGCTGCAGCTGCTCTCCCAGCCTTCGCCCTTCAGAGCCCCCCGCAGCCCTGACGCAGCCGTGATCTCTGCCCTTGTCCTGTGCCATGCGGCGCTGCCTCGCTCCGTCTCAGGGGTGCCTGGCCTCTGACACGGGCTGCAGAGCATGGGGGGCTGGGACTCCTGCCCTCAGCACCCCACTCCCTGGGCCACAGCCCCCCGACAGGTGCCCCCTGCACTCCCTGCCCTGGCGCTATCCCCATTCTTGCAGGGTGGGTTTGAACATCCAGCACGCAGAGCAGCATGTCCAGGGCACTGCTCTGCTGGGCACAGGTCACTGCCACGCACTGGCTTACCCAGCCGTGCCCATGGTCCCTGGGGGAACCCAGCTGTCTAGCATGCCCTGTCCAGACACCCAGGAGCAGCCTTTCCCCACGTGTCCTGCGGCCCCCGAACGCAGAGCGAGAGGAACCCCGTGGGGCAGTGCCCACCTCCTTAGCCAGGAAAGCTCAGGGCGGGTTCCGCTGGGGGAGACAGTGCTGGCACCGGCGGCATGGGGCTGCCTCCGGGCACTCTCTGCAGGGCTCCCAGCAGGTCCGGCTGGCCAGGCAGCAGGGAGAGTGCTGTGTGTGCCCTGGTCCCCGCGCCCGGGGCTCAAAGTCACAAGACCAACCGACCAGCTGGCTGCCGGCGTACAGGCCGCACCTGCACGGCTTGTTCCCTGGCTTTCGGGCCCCCGCTGTACACATGGTTCCAGGGCCCCGCTGGTCTCTGTGCGTCTCTGTTGTGCTGGCCTGGCATCAGTCCTCTGGTGACAGTGCCCTGGCCAGCAGCAGGTCCCTCTCTGAACCCGTGAGTGAGTTACGCCTCCCACCTTGTACCAGGGGGGCACCATGCCTGTTCTACAGATGGGGAAACTGAGGCATGGGCAGCGACTTGCCCAAGGTCACCCATGGCAGGCAGGAAGAGAACCCAGGAGTCCTGGCAGCCCTGTACATTAGTGCCAGTGCATCCTTTATTGTCTGCTCCTCCCCGGCCCCCAGGAGTGGCTCAGCCCTGTAATCCCCACGCTCTGACTCCGGCTAATTCCCTGAGCTATAAATACTGCCCTTGCCAAGGGGCCTCTACGTCCCTGCGGCTGCCTGGCAGGGGTGGGATTAGAGCAGCCGACTGGCAGGGGCGTGGGGCGCCTGCCTCCGGCCGGGGCTCCCAGCCAGGCCTCTCCGGAGGGTGGGAGCTGCACCCGTTCCTGTTAGCAGGGGAGCCAGAGACCTGCAGGCCCCCTCTGAGGGCGAGGGAGAGCCAGGGAGGGGGCTGGTTTGTGGATCATGGCTGTGCCCCGCAAGGGGGCTGGGCAGGGTCCCTGGGACCTGAGGAATGCTGGCCCTCACTCCTGACCCATAGCCCCCTGCTAGCCCAGCTCTGGGTCCCCCGCCCCCAGCTCTGCCAGTGCCCCACAGCCAGCCCTGGGCTCCCCCCCAGCTCTGCTGGTGCCCTCGCTCCTGACCCTCTGCCCCCGATAGCCCAGCCCAGAACACTCAATATCTAACCCCGAAGCTCCTCCCACCCCTTTCCCTGCCGCAGCATGCCCCATGCCTCCTGCCTCAATGTCCCCCCATTCCTGCTTGTGGGACAGGGCGCCCAGGGAGCCCCCAGCTAGTGCAGGTGGCCTCAGCCCAGACGACTGACCCTCCCCAGGCCTCGCCTGCAGTGCCTGGCCCAGTCCTTCCTCTCAGCCGGGGCGGAGCGAGGCCGCGGCTCCGGGGACAGGGCTGGCTGCTCCTTCCTGCTGCTCTCGCCACTCTGCCCCCGGGTATTTATGATCCATGTTCCCCTGGGCCCAGGCCCTGCCCCACGGAGCTCCCTAGCTAAGGCAGGGGGCAGCAGGTGCAGGCAGATGGGTGGGGCGCACAG
>NW_020664446.1:1302387-1307372 GCF_002925995.2 Terrapene triunguis | reverse complement strand
CCCCCCCAGGCCGCAGTGAGCCCCTGCGGAAGGAGCGGCCCAAGTGGAAGAGCGACTACCCCATGACGGACGGGCAGCTGCGCAGCAAACGGGACGAGTTCTGGGACACGGCACCCGCCTTCGAGGGCCGCAAGGAGATCTGGGACGCCCTGAAGGCGGCTGCCTACGCCGTGGAGGCCAACGACCATGGGCTGGCCCAGGCCATCCTGGACGGCGCCAGTATCACCCTGCCCCACGGTAGGCAGGATGGGGATGTGGGGCAGGGACCTGGGGTTGGCGGGTGGGAGGGGGGCGTGGGGTGGACACATCAGGCAGGATGGGGACCTGGGGTGGGATGGGGGAGGAGGACAGGGACTTTGGGCCAGCAGGGTAGGGGGGGGACATGGGGCAGGGACTTGGGGCAGGAGGGGGACATGGGGCTGGTGGGGCAGGAGGGGGACGTGGGGCAGGGACTTGGGGCCAGAGGTGCAAGATGGGGACATACGGTGGGCTGGGGCCGATGGGGTGGGATCAGCAGGGGGGACAGGGCTGGGGACCCACGGGCAGGGAGGGGGATGCCGTGCTGCAGGAGAACTGCTGGGGGTGGACAGATTCCTCTCCCTGTGCAGGGGGAGATACCAGTGGGGCCAGTAAGAATCCAAAGCAGGGTGGGAGGGTTCAGGGGGGCAGCTCATCGCAGGGATCTGGGGCCCCACGACACTAACTGCCCTGCCCCTCGTCAGCAGAGAGGCCAGGGCTGACTGTGGCCATTCCCCTCTGCGCTGGGCCCCCCAAGGCAGGGCATGCTGGCCGGGGGGAGGGGGTGACCCAGGAGTGGGCCTTGCACTGGGGGAGCCCCTGGAGCCTGCTGGCAGGGGTGGGCTGTACCCCCAGGGTGAAGCCTGGAAGCTGTTGGAACCACTCTGCTCCCAAACCATTCAGCTGGGTTGGCCTCTCAAACTGCTCTGCTGATTAGACACAGCCAGCCCCTCTGGGCCCTGTTATTAAAAAAATATATGGAGTTAGGTATATATATCTTATAGAACTGGAAGGGACCCTGAAAGGTCATTGAGTCCAGCCCCCTGCCTTCACTAGCAGGACCGAGTACTGATTTTTGCCCCAGATCCCTAAGTGGCCCCCTCAGGGATTGAACTCACAACCCTGGGTTTAGCAGGCCAATGCTCAAACCACTGAGCTATCCCTCCCTCCCGTTATCACCTAACGCTACAGTAGGTGGCACCACACACCCAACTGAGTCACCTGAGTGCTTTACCTGAGCCACTCATTGACCAACAATGGAGGCACCAGCCAATGTCCCAGCTCCCGAGCCTTGCACCTCTACTGGAGCATAACCCAGAATGATACCGTCCTGCACAGGAGTCTATATGGTGCAAGCTCATTAATTAGCCTGCTTCCCCCTCGCTGTGGGGAAGATACGCACCAGCCTTTGGTACAGAGCCGAGATTCCCTAACACTTCGCTCAAAGACACACGGGTTAAGATAAAACAGGTTTATTAACTACCAAAAGATAGATTATAAGTGATAGCAAACAGATCAAAGTAGATTACCCAGCAAATAAACAAAACCGCAATCTAAGCCTAAGATACTAGATAGGCTTTGAATCAATCAGTGTCTCACCGTTCGCTAGTACGAGCAGTTTGTAGATGTTCGACACACGGGCAGGAAACCTCTCTTCCAGCCTGGGACCAGTCTTTGTTCCTCAGGTGTTGAGCTGTAGAGGGAGTGAGGCCCCTTGGTGATGTCACTTCCCCCTTTTAGTTTTTCCATACGGCGGGAACCCCTTTGTTCCAAGCCAAGTGCCCAGCTCAGTTTGTGGAAAAATACAGGTACCAAAATGGAGTTCAGAATCCTGTGGTCTGGTCACATGCCCTTGCATGCCTCCCCGAGTCATAGCAGCCATTATCCACAGGCTGTCTGAAGGGTCCCCAGGGGAGGACAAGCCTTTGCCATGGCCCATTGTTTCTGCTGATGGGCCATTAGCACCATCTGGCTTCTTCCCTGTTGTGCCTGAAAGGCTAGTTGTGGGTGTTACCCAGAGCAAGCACATTTGAAATACAGTTACATGGTCAATAGTCATAACTCCAGAGACACAAATGATCCCTGCCTACAAATAGGATAATCATATTCAGCAAATCATAACTTTTCCATGGACACCTCACATGACACATTTTGTACAAGGTGCATCATAATTATGTCACAATCATTCCATTAGGATGAATATGGGGCAGCGTCACACCGGTCATCACTGGACCCACACCATCTGCCCGCAGGGGCTCCCTGTGCCCCAGCCCTGCTCTGGGGGTGCTGGGGGCAGAGGCTCCAAGACCCCAATCACCACAGCCAGGATCGGGGGCTCCCTCGGCTCAGCTCCAGGCACTTGGGCAGCTCACGTGGCTCGGGTTGGTGGCTTCTCCCAGACTCAAATGAAGAGCGTCTGAGCTGTGCAGCTCGGGAGGTCCTGGCTGTGTCTAGTCCCGGAGCCCCAGCTCCCCCAGCCAGCTCTCAGATCCCAGAAGGAGAATCCGTCTGACCCCTGGCACCCAGGCACTGAGCCATGGTGTCTGAGAGGCCACACTCCCCCTGGGGCCCAGGGGATGGGGGGTCTGCAGGGGCAGGGAAATGGGGGAAAAGAGCTTCGAGAGGTGGATTTTGGTTGTTCTGGGCTGGAATTCCATCGGGCTGCAGATTGGGATTGAGGGGCACCATCAGCTATTTTGGGGGCAGGGGGACCCCAGGGCTGGGCTAGCAGAGGCCTGTGGATCAGGATTGAGGGGCACTGGTAGGGCAGAGCTGGGGGGACCCTAGGGCTGGGCTAGTGGGGGCAGCGGGTCAGGATTGAGGGGCACTGGTAGGGCAGAGCTGGGGGGACCCCAGGGCTGGGCTAGTGGGGGCCGTGGGTCGGGATTGAGGGGCACCAGCAGAGGGGTCTGTGCTGTCGGTGGCTCCTGCCCGTGCTGTATCTGTCTCCAGCTCCTTCCCCTCACCCCTTTGCTGGCATCTCCGGCTCCCCTGCAGGGTCCCTGACCGAGTGCTACGACGAACTGGGGAACCGCTACCAGCTGCCCGTGTACTGCCTGGCACCACCTGCCAACCTCATCCTGGAGCGGGGCGGCGACGAGAGCACAGAGCCCCTGGAGCCGGCGCCCAGCGCCCGGCGTGAGTTCCCGCTCAAGGTGCGGCTCTCCACCGGCAAGGACCTGCGGCTGAGCGCCAGCATGGCCGACACCGTGGGGCAGCTGAAGAAGCAGCTGCAGGCGCAGGAGGGCATCGAGCCGGGCTGGCAGCGCTGGTTCTTCTCCGGCAAGCTGCTGACGGACCGCACGCGGCTGCACGAAGCCAAGATCCAGAAGGACTTTGTCATCCAGGTGATTGTGAACCAGCCGCTGGTGCCCAGGAACTGAGCCAGGCCGGCTGACGGGCGCAGGGGCTGCTGGGCCTCAGGGAAAGCCAGCAGGGCCCTCGGAGCCGGCGAACTGAGTCTCCACCCCAGAGGCAACAGCCCGCACTCGCCTGCTGGGCACGGCTGGGCACACAGCCCCGGGCAGAGCCGCACCTGTGGGGCTTGCGCTCGCCTCTGCGCTGCGTCGATCCTCCCCGCCCCTGCTGCAGCCATGGGGCGGGGGCTCCCTGCCATCAGAACACGGCGGCCCCCTCAAAACCCTGACCCTGGAGGAGGTCGGGACCTGGCAGTCTCGGGAAGGGCTGCCGGGGTGGGCGGGGCCGCGGGATGGGCGGGGCCTGTCTCACCCCATTGGCACTTGGACGCTCTCATAAAATGGTTTCGAGATTTGAGACCAAACCTCTTCCTGTGGGAGCCGCATTCTCAGGACGCCGGGAACCTGCGGTGCCCAGGGCACCTGGCACCTCGGGCTGCCCTCCTGAGCCCAGCTCCTGGGGCGAGCCAGCCTGGGCACTCCGCCCTGCCACATGTCGCCTGGCACCTCCCAGGCAGGCCGGGCGCTGGGCGGGGCCGGGCAGGGGGCAGCTCTCCCGGTGTCTATGGGTCTGCGTATTTATCAATAAAGCCTTTTTAGCTTCTCCCGGCCCCGCTGCCTCCAGCGCCTGCTTTCACGTCGGCCAGGCACGGGTACGGGCTGGCCAGGCTGCGTGGCACACCTGGGCCTGTTCCTTACAGCTGCCCCGTCCCAGCCCAGCCCTTGGCCCCTGCTGGCCGGGGTATCGGCCTCACCCCTGCCCCCCCGCCCCTCAAAGCTCAGAGCCACCCACCCCACTGCTTCTCCCATGTCATCGAAGGGGGAAACTGAGGCACAGAGAGCCAGCGACTCCCCGGTCACTAGAGCAGAGCTGGGACTTGAACCCAGGCGTCCTGGTGCCCAACCGCTGCTGTAGCCCCTAGGTTATGCTGCCTTCTCTGGTCACTGCCTAACTGCTGTAGCCACTGAAGGGCCCGTCCCCAGTGTATGGAGCCGGAAGCAGCCTCCGCCCACCCCCTGGGCTCCTGGCCCCCTTAGCCTGGCCAGCACCGGCCCCGGCTCCTGTCTGAGCTCAGCCACCCGCTGGGGCTGGCTGCTCCCTGAACACGGCCCCTTCCCCAGGCCCTCTGGACTCCTGTGGAACATCAGAAGCTGGGCCACTGGCCCCACCTGCACGTGGACACGCCGGCCTATGCCTGGGGCCTGGACCCAGGGGCTGACAAGGGAGCTTCTAATTCCAGGGCCCGCTGCTCCCGGTGCCCAGGGGCCTGGCTGACACCACTGGGGTCCGGGCGCCTCTTCCCATCTCGGCCCATGTCCATGTGGGCGCGGCAGGAAGACCTGGAGGCTTGCTGTGGGCACCGCCAGCCCCTCTCATCCCCAGGAAGGCCCTGCCGGGGCAGTGTGTGTCCCCTTCTCAAGCCCAACCCACCCAGCCCTGACCCCCAGCACAGCCCCCCATGAGTGGGGCATGCAATTGGGCTTGGCTCAGCTCTGCCCCCTGGCTGGGAGGGCCCGTGCCGGCAGCACCCCCTTGTGGCAGCAGGGGGC
>NW_020664446.1:1246059-1257387 GCF_002925995.2 Terrapene triunguis | reverse complement strand
CCCCCCCCGCCGGGCCCTCCCCCAGCTTCCTCATCCCCTGCCCCGGCCCGGCCCTGCCCGGGGGGACTCGCCGAGGGACGGGGGGGGGGCTGTGCCGTGACAGCGCCTCCCCAGGGACTGCCGCAGGGTCTGGGTCAGGGCCCGGCCCGGCTGCTGGATTGTGTCCCCGCTCCCCCTGCGGGGAGAGGGGCGCTGGCTGCTGCCCCCCCCCCGCCCCGGCCCCGGTTCATGTCCCGCGCTAGCTCCGGTTGTTGTGGCCAGGGGCATCCTGGGTGGTTGCCTGCGGCGTGAGGCGTGGGCTGGGCAGCAGGTTTGCTGGGCTCCAGGTGCTGTAGGTATCGGTGGATCCCGTCCTTGGCTGTGTCCGACCTCCCCCCCCACACTTGCTGGGAACGCGGTGACTGCCGGAGATGGGCCTGTGAGCGAACCGGGGCAGTGCCTGGCCTGCTCTGGTTAGACACCCAGGCCAAGACCCGGTTTGTGGGTGTGTGACTGTGTAGGAAGCGGTCTCCCTGCTGCCCTCAGTGCTCAGCCTCGTCCCGTCTCACAGCATTCGGCGACTGTAGCGTCGGCTTAGGACGGGGCTCTCCGGGCTGGAGGGGTGGCCAGGACCTAAAGTCTGTGTCACCCTGGGCACCTGCGCCAGTTGAACCGAAGTGTGGATTTAAACGGACTGACGGTGGCGCCAGCTCCGGGCGACGCTGGTTTGTCTGGCTCTCTTCGGGTTTTGACAGGGGAGCAGGTTTCAGCTAAACCCAAGTGTTCCCACAGGTTTGCTCTGGTTTAGTAAGGGAGATGGATGCTCTCAGGCCAGCTCAGCCTGGCTCCCAAGCTCTGTCTGTGCTCCTGTCTCATTGCCTGGTTCCCTCTCACCCCTGTAGGCCTGGGGCTGCATCCTGACTAACGCCCCCCCGCACTGAACCCTTCCTGAGCCCATGGGTCTCACAGAGCCCCTCTGTCTGTGTCCCGGCCCTGTGGGGTTGCTGCTCCGACTCCATGGTACGGTGCTGTGGGAGCAGAGCAAGACGTGTTCCCTGCAGGAGGGGGACGGACCCAGTCAGCGTGAAGGCCTCACCATATCTCCTCTCCCCGTGGGTCTGGTCGGCTGCGCCGCAGCATTCTTCAGGGCATTGATCGGGGCTGGGTGCAGGGCCGTGTGGCTGCCTTGTGACTCTCGCTGCTAACCGGATTAGTCTTGCTGCTGCTTCGTGGGGCTCCCTTGTCAATTGCTGCCCCTGGAAGCCAGGCTTGGCTTGGCTGGGTTTTTCCCTGCCCCTGTCGTGGGCCAGCTGGGATTCTGGCTACCGGGTCTTCCACCGGCTGGGTCCTGGTGCGAAGGCGGATCTGCCCCAGCCAGAGGTGAGGCAATAGAGCCAGTGGGCGACTTGCTTTCCTCCTGGCTGTATGCCATCCCCAGCAATGAAGAGAGAGCGTGTGGGCTGGAAGTGTTGTCTGGGGGTCAGGAGATGGGGGTTATTCCTGGCACTCCTTGCGGGGAGCTGCCCATAACCATGTGTGTCTGGGGGGCTTTCAGATGGGACGCAGTGCTGAAGGGCAGGGAAGGTTCTCTAGCCAGGAGATGGCAGAGGCCCAGTGCCCCGAGCACCTATCGCTGCTGGGCAGCAAGGAGCACTTGTCAAGCACCATAAGAAATGTGTGCAGCTGAGGGCCTGGTGCTGTGGGGCTTGGGGTGTGTGTGGGGTCCTGCTTCTCTAGCCCCCCTTGGCCCAATGCACTCTCCCAGCCCTGTCCTCCTCTCTGCTTTTCCTGGGATCCCGAAGCACTCCGCAAACGAGGAATGAAGCAGGTAGATCAGTGTTATGCCGTTCTGCAGGCGTAGAAGGAAAGGGACTCGTACAGGGTCACCCAGTGAATCAGTGGCAGAGCCAGGAGCAAAACTGGCCAGAGTAGCACTGAAATGCAGCCACCTCTGGGGTGGAGGGCCACAACGCACCGTCCTGTGTGACGGATGAGTGGAGGGGAGTTTGAGGATACCAGGGAAAACCTTACTACAGAGGGAAAGTGCCCCCCTGGGTGTCCTCTGGCACTTCAGCGCACGAAGGGCTGAGCTGGACCTGATGGGATTCGACCCTGTGGTGCCAGGGAGTCCGACTTTTACACCTGACGCTCAGGCTGCCTGGCCATCCCCTCCCAGTGATGGGGCTCTCTGGGAACTTGGGCCTGGGCAGAACCTGGGCAGGGGACACAGCACTCCAGGGTCCTGGGCCCCCAGCCTGTGCTGCCACCGGTCCCAAATGGCTCCGTTCGCGGGGCTTGCAGTGGCATGGGGCCGTGGACAGTGGGGCGAGTGGCTGGCCCCTGAGTGCGGTGTCTGAAGTGCCACTGCTAAGGGAATGGAGCTGCTCTGTCCTGTGGGGGGCGCTCTGTCTCGTGCTGCGTTGCTGCCCTTCCTTTCCCGCCCGCGTCTCCTCCCGGGCCCCTGGGCCTGTCTGTGAGCCCCTGCTGCTGGCGCCGGCTGCTGTGTGTGCAGCATTGAGCACATGTGTGCTGCTAACAGACCCCGTGGTGCCCACTTGTCTCTTCCCCTCCCTCCCGCAGAGCAGGGCTCTTCCCTCCGGCACGCTACGCTGCCTAGGACTTTGCCCAGCCTGAGCCCCGTCCCTGCCACGGAGCCTCTCCTCCCCTCTCTGCAGTGTCCCAGCTGGCACGGCAGCAGGGCTGGCAGCGGGGAGGCTGTGGGGCGAAGGGCAGGGACCCCGTGCTGCCTGGGGGCCATCGCGGCCGTGCACCACTTCCTGCTTGTGGTCCCACCCCAGGAGGTGCCACCCACTGAAAGGGGGCCCGTGACTGAGCTGCTGACACTGCTTGGCTCTGGCCTGGTCCCGAGGAGGGCGGGGTGCTCGTGTGCCCTGCTGAATAACCTGCTGCCGGAACCGTGGGAGGCTGCAGCCGGCTGCTCCCAGCTGGCTGTCCCTCTGCCCCCTGCCTGGCTGCTTGAACCCCTCCCCAACCAGCGGAGAGCAGGGTGCTGGTACTGTGTGCACAGCTGTGGGACCTGGGGAGAGCCCCTTGGGCTGGGGGGGTGCTGACCATGCAGCTCATGGGTGCCTGGCTCGAGGGCTCAGCCCCTTACTTGGTGCACTGGGGCAGGAGTCACTGGCTGGCATGGTACGGGAGCCCCCTCTCTCCCCTGCCGGAGCTGCCTGGAACTGAGGGCCCTTGAATCTTGCCTGTGCAGCTAGAGCCAGGCCCTGGGGGTGCTGAGGCCTGGTCCCTGAGCTCCCTCTGTCGCTGCCAGTGCCCCCACCACGTACTCCTGGGATCCTGACGGCTGCTGCCCTTGATAACCAGCCCTGGCTCCTCGCCCCAGGCTCCACAGCTCAGACCTGGCAGACGTCCCTTCCCGTGGGGACCCAGACACTGCCCCTGAGGCTCCCTCCCTTTCCCGATGCTCTGACCCCGTCCCCCTTCTGTCTGCTGTAGTGCTCTGGGCCCTCCTCTGCCCTGGCGTGTGCCTGGCGCTGTGTGGGGGAGGTGCTGGGGGCTCGGCTCTGCCCTGCGCTGGACTCCAGGGGCTGCTGGGATGGGGCCCAGGGTTTACACCTGCCATGGCCGAGCCGGTCAGTGGGTGATAGGCAGGAGCCAAGCCGGTCTCCTCACGGCAGCTGCACGCAGCAGGCCCGTGCCAGGGAAGGGTGCGCCAGGCTTTGGCAGGTTGGGGCAGGTCCCAGCCTGGGGATGAGGATCCTGCGCCCGTGCAAGTTGGTATGGGCTGGGCACATTCACATCACCCCAGCCTGGGCAGCACTGGCCATGCCATGAACCCACTGGGGCTGGGCCGGCTCTCTGCAGGTCTGGCTGTGCCCTGGCCAGGGGTCTCGGTGCCCTGGACTAGAGGGGACTTTGCAGATGGCTCCAGCTCTGGGCTCTGCTGCAGAGACTGTTCCACCTGGTTCCTGCCTTGCCCTGCCCCTTGGCAGGTGCCCAGGGGCCAGCCCAGCGTGTGTCACTCGCCTGCACCTGGGGGTGGTGTGGGCAGCTGCTGGGGCGGGGACTAGCCAGTCCCCTCGGACGTGGACCCATGTGGCTTCACTCACCAGGGGTTCAGTGACTCATGGGCCAGTGTCCCTGAAGTCAGGAGGCAGCTGCCTCTTCCCGGGGTCCCCTGCCAGGGGGCGAGGGGCAGCGTCTGGGGCAGAGCAGGCCGTGCCTCTAGCACTGCTCCCAGGCTCTGGCTGGAGAATGGGGCTGCCCCTGACTAGGGCCAGCTGAGTGCTGATGCCCATCTCCCAGCCCTTCAGGTCCTGTGGCTGGACCCCAGTGGCGCACGTGTGGGGAGTGATCTTCGTACATACCCTCCATGGGGACGGCAGTGAAGAACGGGGGTTTGTCATGGGGATGTCCAATGGACTGACCAAAGCAGAACCCCCATCCCTGCAGCAGGCTTGCGATGCCCATGTGCCAGGGGATTTGGAGCCCGGGACGCTATAGCAGGCCTGGAGCAGTTCGGTTGCAATAGGTCAAGGTGGAGATGGGTCCCCCAGCCCATGAGCGTGTGTCCTGTCTGCTCCCCCCAGAGCCCTGGCATCTCCATGGTGGTGGGGCCTGGGCAGGGCTCCTGCTGTGGTGCCTTCTCCCTGGGCATGGGTCCAGCCCCTGCTGCCTGGAGCCTGCCTTGGGGTGTGTGAGCAGAGCTTTGTGGCAGGTCCAGCCCCTCCGCTCGCAGGGGGGTCTCCAGGGTGGACTCCAGCGCTAGGCCTACAGCCGATGTCGCTGGCAGAGCAGCACCAAGGCCTCTGGGTGGTGAGCGAGTCCCGGGTGGAGCCATGTCCTCTCCTGGTCCCACTGGTCCCTTGACTATGGGGACAGGCTGACCCTCCCTGTGCTTCTGGGGCCCGGGGTGACAGGAGTGGCCTGGGGCAGGGGGTGAGGGTGCCTGGGTGGTGCTGCTGTTGCTCTGTGCAGAGAATGAAGTACTGGGGCCCAGCGGCTCCCAGGGCTGCCCAGCCCGTTGGGCTGCAGGAACGGGTGGGGGGGGGAAGTGGACCAGTCGACTCGCGGCACTTTGGAAGTTCCCCTTGGAGTGGGGATTCCTGGAGCTACAGGGCCCCTCCCTGGGGGTTTCCAGCCACGCCCCAAACTTTCCAGCTCCTTTACTGAGCAGCAGGGTGCCGGTGGGTTCAGGCACGCCCTGCCGCTGGTCCTGGTGGGTGGGGCTGGGCAGCCCTCACCTCCCTGAGCCTGGCCAACCAACACCTGGCCGAGGTGTGGATCAGCTGGGAAGAGGCTCAAACTCTCTGGTGGCCAAGCCCCGCCCAAGCCAGAGTTCCCGGGGTGGGGTGTGTGTGCGTGTGGGGACGAGCCCGGGGGGTGCGTGGGGTCGAGCCAGGGGCATGCGGGGACATGCAGGGCTGGGCCTCCCGTGCTGGGAGATGGGTGGGGGCGGCCAGGTCGGGGATCCCTCCTGAGAGCCATGCAGTCTGTTCCCTGCTGCTGCGAGTTCCCCCTTCTCACCCTGGTGGAGTTTGTCAGGAGCCTGTGGGGGCTCAGAGGTCTGGCTGGGGGGTTTTGGCCCTGCTGTCCCACGTCCCTCCCCGCAGAGACCCAGCTGCTCCCCTCTGTCCCCAGAAAATCATCGGCGTCTTCAAGCCCAAGAACGAGGAGCCCTACGGGCAGCTGAACCCCAAGTGGACCAAGTGGCTGCAGAAGCTGTGCTGCCCATGCTGCTTCGGGAGAGACTGCCTGGTGCTCAACCAGGGCTACCTGTCCGAGGCCGGCGCCAGCCTGGTGGACCAGAAACTGGAGCTCAACATTGTTCCCCGCACCAAGGTGAAGGGGGGCGGGGCAAGGCAGTCATTGTGTGGCCTGCTTTTCCACGCCCCGCGGTTCCTGCCTTGGCTCTAGGGGGTCCCACACTGGGAGAACGGGAACAGGCCAAACCCCAGCCTGCGCTGCGGGAAGGCCAGGTCCCACCCAGGCTCCAGCAGCTCTGCCTGTGCGCCACGCTGACCGCTGTCCCCTCCCCAGGTGGTGTATCTGGCCAGCGAGACTTTCAACTACAGTGCCATTGACCGAGTGAAGTCCAGAGGGAAGAAGCTGGCCCTGGAGAAGGTGCCAAAAGTGGGGCAACGGTTCAACCGCATCGGCCTGCCGCCAAAGGTAGGGGCTGTCGGACCCCCTCTGGGGCTGCCCTGTGTCCCCAGTCCCCTCACCTGGCCTCTCTCTGCTGCAGGTGGGCTCCTTCCAGCTCTTTGTGGAAGGCTACAAGGATGCGGATTACTGGCTGCGCCGCTTCGAGGCCGAGCCGCTCCCCGAGAACACCAACCGGCAGCTGCTGCTGCAGTTCGAGAGGCTGGTGGTGCTGGACTACATCATCAGGAACACAGGTGGGGCTGGCGCCGCGCCCGCTCCCAGGAGCCCGGGAGGGAGCCGGGGAGGGCAATGGGTGGGGGCTCAGCGTATTGCTGCCCCAGGACGGGGGGAGGGTGCGGGGGACTGGCTGGGAAGTCCCAGCACATGGGGTGGGAAGATTCCTGTCGCCATCTTCCCTGCTGCTTACGATACTGCACCAACCACGTGGACAAGAGTGGCTGCACCCCCTGCCACAGGGCAGCCGTGGCTGGGGTGGGGGACAGCAGCTAGCAGCACCGTGTACGTCCCTGACGTGAACGGTGTAGCCAGGAGAGGCAGAAGGTCACAGCTCAGGCTGGCCTGGCCAGGGCCTTGGGGTTAAAACCTGGTCTGCGGCCGGAATGCCAAGGAGCTGGAGCTGCTGTTCTAGCCCCGCTTGGCACCGGGCTGGGCAGGGGGGTTCATGACTGGCTCGGGGGGCCGCTCCCTGCTGAGCAGGGCCACTCCTCAGCACCGTGCCTGGCCTGCTCGGACTGGGGGTTGGGTGGGTCTCCTGAGCGTGGTCCAGCTGCCCTGGCAGGGCTGGAGGAGAAGATGTCGCTCCTGGGCTGTGCCTGTGAATGTTCCCAAACCGTTCAGTCTCTAGGGGTGGTGTTTGGGGCAGCCCTAACCGGCTTCAGCCCTGGAGCCGCTTCCCAGGGTAGAGTTCCCTTTGCCAGCCACTGAGCTCCCCCAGGGGCCCTCGTGTGCATGGTTCCACCCGCCCCACCTCCAATTCCTGCTGGAGTCCACTCCCCTCCCGTGTGCCACGCGCACCCAGAGGGACATGTGGCTCGGGGCCCGGGGTTGCCCTGGTGCTGTTGGAGACCGTGATCCCCGCGCCCGAGCAGGGAGCTTTGCTGCTACTCCTCCCCAGGCAGATCAGGCTCCTATAGTGACGTGGCTGGTTCTGCTCCCTGCAGATCGAGGCAACGATAACTGGCTGATCAAGTACGACTGCCCCCTGGACAGCACGAGTGTGCCGGTGAGTGTAGGGAGGGGGCTGGGCAGGGGGCGTGTAAGTCACTTGACTATTGGCAGCAGAGGCGAGTTCTGAATGCGCTGAGGTTCTGGGTACTCTCTCCAGTGGTGGGGAGTTCCCCAGCCCAGCCCCGTGGCTGGTTCTCGCCAGCCTCCCCTTGTGGCTGATGGCAGTGTGAGTTACATGCACCAAGGCTCTTGTGGAGGGAGGAGCCAGGGCCCGTTCCGTGGGGGTGTTGGCATAGGGACGCAGACGGTGAGCCGGGCTCAGCCATGCGGCAGGCTGGGGACGTGTTGCTAGGTAGACTCGCTATCCCCACAACAGCAGTGTGACATGGGGGGTCGAGCTGTGGCTTGCTCGGTTTCCCAGTGGGGTGAGGGCCCCCAGCCCCTCTGCGAGGCCCCAAAGGCTGTGTGGTCCCAGCCCCAGCTGCAGGTGGTATTGGCCAATTCTTGGCACTCTCTAAGCAGGAGGGGCGCTGGGAGCCAGAAGGGACCATTGTGAGCATCTACATCTGACCTCCTGGGTAACACAGGGCAGAGACCTGCCCTGCAATAATTCCTAGAACGGAACTTCAAAAAACATCCTGTCTGGATTTAACAATGGCCGGTGATGGAGAATCCACCCCGAGCCTGGGAAGTCGTTCCAGTGGTTAATGTACCCCTCCTTTCCAGCCTCTGTCTGTGTAGCTTCAACATCCAGCCACTGGGCTGAGTGAGACCTTCTGCTAGACTGCAGAGCCCAGGGTTAAATACCTGCTCCCCGGGCAGGTGCTGCAGACTGGGATCGAGCCATCCCTTAGCCATCTCCTTGGTTAAGCTAAAGAGATCGAGCTCCTTGGCCTGTCACTATCAGGCAAGTTTTCTAATCCTTTAATCATTCCCGTGGCTCTTCTCTGACCCCTCCAATCTACCCACATCCTTCCTGGCTTTGTGGGCACCAGACCTGGACACAGGATCCCAGCAGCTGGTCGCACCAGTGCCACACACAGAGGTAAAATAACCTCTCTGCTCCTTCTTGAGTCCCCTGTTTATGCAGCCCAGGATCGCATTCGCTCTTTTGGCTGCACCGTCACACTAGTATCATGTTAAAAAATTAAAAATAGAACGAATGGAAGAAAGGGGAAGTTTGGTAGAAATAAATATTCATCAGAAGTTGGGAAATTGTAGAAAATTTGATAAGGGAAGTCCAGGGACACATGGAGAAATCCATGGCCAGCGGAGTGAAGGACCATGAGGAGGAGCCTGACAATGGTATTGATCCATTGACAGATGGAAATGGTGGTAGAATGATCAATGATAATGCAGAAAAGGCAGAAATGTTCAATAAATATGAATGTTCTCTTTTGGGGACAAAACCCAAATGTCCTCTCATCGTATGGAGACAATGCTATTTCAATTCCCCTCGCATCTCCGGAGGGTGTTAAACGGACGCTAGTAAAGCTGGACATTTTTAAATCAGCAAGTCCGGGTAACTCGCATCCAAGAGTTTAAAAGAGCTGCCTGAGGAACTCGCTGGACCATTAATGTTGATTTTCAATATGTTATGGAGCCCTGGGGAAGTTCAGACGACTGGAAGAAAGCGAACGTTGTGCTAATTTTTAGAAAGGGTAACCAGCATGACCTGGGTAATTATAGGCCTGACAGCGATCCTGGACAAGATAATGGAGTGGCTAATGCAGGACTCGGTTACTAAAGGAGGGTAATGTAATTAAAGTAGATGAGCACAGATTTATGGGAAATAGATCCAAGGATGTCTTAGAGCTGTCAGCAGGAGACCTCCAGCGCACGTCACTCAAATCGCAGTCCCCTCAATTAGGTAGCTTTTTCCTACATGTTATAGACAGGTGTGTAAGGAGCTGGTCCTCCTGTTCCCTTGTGTGATTTGAGGGTCTGTAGTAGCCATCAGCTAATACCCCATCTTGTGCCTTATCCGCTGGGACATCGATACGTAAACATTCAGGATCGGTGACTGAAACGGGTAATGCTGTTTTTGACATAGTGCCCCTCCCCCTCCACCCACTCAATCCTTCCTAAATAGGTTATAACCATTGATTGATTTCAATGTCCCAGTCATGCAGGAGGTTTCAGTTAATACTGACTATATTGACTATATTATAATAAACGAGTGATTCCAATTCCCGTTTGTTCCCAGGCTCCTAACATTCGTGTAAAGGCAATTCAAGGATTTCTTCTCCATGTCCTTTGGCTCTTTAATTCTCTTCTCAACTTCTCCATTTTGTGCTGAGTGCTCAGGTCTGCCCTCTTTTTACCCAGCCCTTTGGCTATTTAACCCCCTCCTGACTAGACTGTCCCCAAGGAGACTGGTTCCCTTCTGCTGAGGTGGAGCCATCTAAAATACATAGCCCCTTCTCCCTTCAGAAGGTGGGCCAGTGTCCCACAATACCAAACCCCTCCACCACTTACCTAGCCAGAAGCTTCTGCCTTCCTTCGCTTGTGGGACAAGAAGGATCCCAGAGAAGATCTCTCGGAAGCATGCTGAAGAATGTCCAAGTCCCCTGAAGTCCTACGCTCTGAGATCCTGCAACGCGGAGTCAAGTGCCAGCATGAGTGATCACCACTGGATCCTGGCCCAGCAGCTTCCGACGGCTGTCCGATCTCAGGGACATCTCCTGCCTTGGTTCTGGGAAGGCAACGCGTCATCCCGTTGTTTGCCTGTCCTTTGCAGAATGTTCTTTAGATTCTTCAGGGGACTGACTTCCCCACAAGGATCGTCCACCTTCCTTGGACAGTTGGAGAACTCTTTGCAGGCGAGCTTGATTTTCGTACAGATTGGGCTGAGCTGCCATCTACGTGTCCCTTCGTTCCCCTAGACCTTGAGAGGTATCGTTCAGTTTCCATGTGGAGGACCTGGTATCGATTCAGAATTTCCAGCTGTTCAGCATTCCTCGTGGCCCTCTTCTGTGGTGGCCGCAGTCTGACCTCCTCCTCTATCTCCAGCCCTGCAGCATGCTCCCGTGACCTGGTGGTGTCAGGCCTCCTCTGATTCCTTAGTGGCCAGCTCCATTCGTCCTTGAACCTGTGGGACTGGGATTTTCTGAATCTGACTGGCTAGGAACTCCTCAGCTTCTTCGGAGCGTTTCAACTTGCCCCTCCAATCCACGTAACTTCTCTTCCAGCTCAGCCACCACCTGGCCCTTCCTGCCCAGACCCTCCCTTCTGGCTCCAGACACGGAAGAGAACAGGGCACGGCCATTGCAGTTCAACACCACTCTTCATCGCTGGCCATCCTGACGCACACCTAGTGCTGCACCGGGACGGTTCCTCCCCTCCCCAACTCCCCTGTTCGCTGCCGCTGTCCGGGGCTCTCAGCTCAGCTGCACCCCTGACTGCAAGGCAGCGACTAACCCCTTAGACTGCCGCCAGCTGGGCTGTTCTCATCATGCTGTGAAGCCGTCGGGTCTCTGCCAGGAGCGGGTGGGCGAGGTTCTGTGGCCTGCGATGTGCAGCGGGTCAGACCAGATCACAATGGTTCCTTCTGGCCTTGACCTCTCTGATCAAAGCGCCAAGGGCCAGAGCCTCAGGGCCTGCAGCAAGGCCCTCTGCTTCCTGCGGGGACACGGCCCCCCTGCACAGAGAACACTCAACCAAACAACCCCAGGCAGACCAGATGCACCACGGCCTGGCACTTCCAAGCACAGTTGGCCGCTCCGCCCTCCGAAAGCCCCCTGTTCGCCGCAGGGCAGTGGGGTCCTGTCCGTGCCTGGTTTCCTGTCATGCAGACCTTTCGGGGAGGGGGGGGTGCCTCTCAGCCAGTTCCGAGGCGACAGCCCCCCAGCCTGGGTCCTCATCCCAGAAGAAAGGCTCAGCTCCTCCAAGAAATGTACACACCTAAACTGGAGTGAGACCATCTACCTTGGCATGTCGCTGGGCCTAATGCCAGCCCTGAGCCCTTGTGCAGTGCACTGGCTCCTGCGCGCCTGTCTCCCTGTGCAGTGCGCTGGCTCCCGTGTGCCCGTGCCCAGGGCAATGCCA
>NW_020664446.1:1234968-1246049 GCF_002925995.2 Terrapene triunguis | reverse complement strand
CCGGGACAGGGACCGGGCTGCATGGTGGTGCCAGGGGGAGTGCTGGGCTCTGGTTCCCCTGCCCCTGGTGACTCCTGGTCAATCTGTTTCCCCTCCAGGACTCCGAGTGGGTGGTGGTGAAGGAGCCCATCATCAAACTGGCTGCCATAGACAACGGCTTGGCCTTCCCCCTGAAGCACCCCGACTCGTGGAGAGCATGTAGGTCCCTCTGCCGCGCTCCTGCTCACAAGGCTGGGGGCAGCCTGGTGCTTTGACAACTTGCCCTATGCTGGCTAGGCCTGCAGCCCTGCCGGGCGCCATGTGGCCTGGGCTTACGCTGCACTTGCTTCTGGGAGCACGGCCCTGAGGCCAGCAGCTGGGGTGGCCCCCGTCCCCCCGGGGGGATGGTTCGGGGGACGAGAGGGCTCACGCTAGCACCAGGCTGTGACCCCAGTGCCCGCGGGGCCAGGGCTGTGCACATGGCTCTGACCTCAGCTCCGGCTCTTTTCCCCCCAGACCCCTTCTACTGGGCATGGCTGCCCCAGGCCAAAGTCCCCTTCTCACAGGAGATCAAAGACCTGATCCTCCCAAAGGTTTCCGACCCCAACTTCGTCAAAGACCTGGAGGAGGATCTGTACGAACTCTTCAAGGTCAGGTGGGGGCTGGGGTGGGGGGTAGGTCTGTCACGTTGATGGGTGGGGCTGGCCTGGGTGGTGCAGTGAGACCCTTTCAGAGCCGGGGGTGGGGGGCTCAGCCTGCGTGGGGTGGGTTTTGCTGCATCCTGCTAGCACCTGCTTGGGGGTCGGGGGGGGAAGAGGCAGAAATCCCATGCAGCAGCTGCTGTCAGGGCAGGGGTCCCGGTGCCTGGGGGGGGTCTCGCAGCAGGGGTCTGGGTCCAGGGTCCCACTGCCTTGGGGGGGGGGGGGGGTCTCACTGCCAGGGCCTGGGGTCCCACTGCCTGGGTGTGGGAGAGGGGTGTCTCTCTGCCTGTCCCTCACTGCCATTTCTCTTGCAGAAGGACCCTGGCTTCGACCGGGGGCAGTTCCACAAGCAGATCGCTGTCCTGAGGGGCCAGGTATGCTGGGAAGGGCCCCTCTTGGTGGGGCAGGGGCACTGGCTCCCTCGCGCCCTGTGGGCAGTGCAACGTGGGACACAGTGGCCTAGGCAGCTCCCTGGGGCGGGGGTCCTGGACTCACATCCCTTCTGCTCTGTTGCCTAGATCCTGAACCTGACGCAGGCCCTGAAGGACGGGAAGAGCCCCCTGCACCTGGTGCAGATGCCGCCGGTGATCGTGGAGACAGCGCGCTCCCACCAGCGCAGCGCCAGCGAGTCCTACACACAGAGCTTCCAGAGCCGCAAGCCCTTCTTCTCCTGGTGGTAGCTGGGCGCTGGGCCGCCTGGGGCTGGGCTGGCCTGCTGCCGCAGCCCCCGTGGCCAGGACTCGACTCTCCGGGAGAGGGCGGGTGCGTCTGGGGGAACCTCCAGCTGAACTCTGCCCGGGCAGAGCCATGGATTCCCCTTGCTGCGGGGCTTGGACGCAGCCTGGCAGAACCAGCTCCAGCCACAAACTGCCCCACTCAATGCAGCCGCTGAGCGAGTGGAGCCGGGGCCTGCCTCCTGCGGGCGGTTCTGAGCCCGTTTGCTTCCTGCTGGGGCTGGGATCCGCCCGGCAGCCTCGCCTTGCCCACCCCTCAGGAACCCCGGCTGCTCGCTGGCTGCAGGGCTATAAAGGCAGTCAGTGTCAGCTCGACGTGGCCTTGCTGGGCTGCCCCTCCCCCCCCAGTGGCTACTTGGAGCTGGTGTCCCTGGAGAGGAGGCATGTGCATGAGTGAGGGGCTGGCACAGGAGGCCCAATGTATGCCCGGGCTGAGCTGGCAGAGGGCAGCAGGCCTGGGGTGCCCCAGACAGCTGCGCTATGGAGTGTTTGTAGCTGCCTTTCCTGCAGGGGGGAGAGCCGGGGAGGGAGCCTGCGGATGCCAGGGAGCTCTGGGCACCCTGGCACAGGAGTGATGCATGCTGGGACCTGGCCCCACTTCACAGGAAAGCTGAGGGCCCTGGTGTGGGAGCTGCTTGACCCCCTCCCTCACTGGGCACAGGGTGATCTGTCCTGGTTTAGCTGGCTTGTCCTTGTTCCACCCTCTCCCCTGTAGGAGGGGCCCATGTTCCCCTCTGCTCCTGCCCTCGCTGCTGGGCAGGCCCCCCTCCAGGGGCACTCACCTGCTCTGCTCCACAGGCCCTGGGTGCACGTGTGGGCAGCCTGGTTTCACTTCTCAAGGGAGCCCAGCCTGTCAGGGGGGCTGGTGCCTGCTGGGTGAGCTATGGCTGATGGGAAGGGGTCCGGCTTCCCGCATCTGTGCGGCTCCCCCTTCCCCACCCTGCTGCGGCTCCTGCGGCCGGGGCGGCTTGCCTCATGGTCACTGCCCGGGGCAGTTCTGGGCATCATACAGCTAGTCCCAGGCTGGGGGCTGGGCCAAGCTCCTTAGAGGCTCCATGGGGCTTGCCCCAAGCCCCCTTGGGTGGCCTAGCACAGGGGCTTAGGCTGCGCTGTCCCCCTTGGGGCAGGGGGGTTGTGCATGTTCCCCTCCATGAACAGAAGTGGGCAGGGCTGGGCTAGAGGACTTGGGCCCGTGCCCTGGAGCTGGCCAGGGGCTTCATGGGCTGTGGGTGCTGCTAGCGCACCGGAGGCCGGATTCCATCTTTCTGGCTGCTGCAACCTGACCCGAAATGTATCGTTCTCATGCACTGTAGAAATGTATGTAATGTATTTAAACCCATGCACTAGCTGAGTCAGACCTGCCATTCTGCACGGGGCTCTGGGGAGGTGACACCTGCTGGGGTGGGAGAGCCCCTCTGCCTATGGGCCCCACTTGCTCCTGTCTGCCCCCGGGGGCAGTGATGTAGCACTTGTCAGGCAGGGCCTGTGGCCTAGCACTACCCTTTCACTGAGAGCCTGGACTGGGGGTGCTGTCCTTGCTCTAATGCCCCGTGGAGCTAGTCTCCTGGGCCCGAGCCCAGCTGCAGGACTGCGGGGAGCGGCTGCGGGCGGGCGCCAGGGGGCTGTGCCCAGCAGTGCTCCCCGGCAGCGCTGGCTGCGGTCAGTAAAACAGGCCCGTCTCACTGAGGCCTCAACGCTGCAGGTACCTGCGCTGGTGTAGCCGAGCTGCTTGCATTGGGCAAAGCTGCCCCAGCTGTGAGGAATGCCCTGCAGAGATGGGCAGCCAGGGGTGCCCATTTGGGGCTGGCAGCTGTGGGCATGCTGCTTTCTGGCTGAGGCTAGAGCACCAGCGGTCAGGGCCTGTGTCAAGTGACCCCCCCGCCCATTAGGGGGGTGGGATCTGGTGGGAAGGGCCAGAGCAGTGTCTTCTACTGCCCATGCTCCCTCCTCACAAGGGGGAGGGGGGGCGTGAGCTCCCAGGGAGAAAAGGACCCCCCCACACACCCTGCTGTACTTCCAGTATCGCCCACCTCACTCTCGCCTCCAGCCGGGTGCGTCCTAACTGGGGCTTTCCCCAGCCCCCGTCCTGCAGGAGCACAGCCAGGCCCAGGGACTTCACACAGTGCAAGGGGCTGCATGGATACTGCTGCCCCCCTGCTGGGACGGTGCCCAGGGACCTGAACAGACAGAACAACACTCGCATGTCCACCCCCCTGCTGGGCTGAGCCCCCTGCTGGGCTGAAGGCCAGAGAGAGCTGTGCCCCCCCCACCCCCAGCTCCGTGGGCCTCCCTGCTCAGACCGGGCCAGGCCTGCAGTAACTCCTGGCAGCACAGACAGGTCTCACAGCCAGGTCACTGCACAGGCTTTTATTACACATTATGTCCAGCTGTATGCAACAAGCCTCAAGGGTTTTCCTTGGGCTGAGGGGCGGGGCTGCCCCTAGTAGGATGGGGCTCATCCATGGGACTTGGACCCCAGGCTGATGGGCACCCTAGACAGCCAGCTCTGGTGCTGAGTGACTGCATGTGCCCCACACGTACCCCCCGGTCAGGCCTGGGGGTGGGGGAAGGGCAGCCTGCTTGTGGGTCACTCCTCGCTCCAGTTAGGTCCCAGAGGCTCTGGCCCCTTAGCAAAGGGCTTTCAGGGCGGTTAGTGTTGGATGGGGGCGGGGGGGGGGTTGCAAAGGCCCACTCGCAGCCTGGGCTACAGCTGTCCTCTGCTGGCTGGTCCCCCCCCCCCGGGCCCCCCCCTCCCCCCCCCCCCCCCTTCCTCGGAGGGGGGGGGGAGAATCGGCAGCTGCTTGGCCCAGCTCTAGCCAGTGAGGACAGAATCTCCCCCCCCCCCCCAGCGTGTCTGCCAGTTTGTGGGGCTGAGCCTGGCCAGGCAGCCGGGAGCTCCCAGCGCCAGCTGCCCCCCTCACTGCTGGAGCTGGTGCAGGTACCCTGTGGGTCCAGGCCCCCTCTTCCTCCGCCTGGTCCTTGGACCTTTCCTCCTGGGGCCAGGGCGCTGCCTGTCCCTGCTGGGCCCCTCCAGCCTCGTGCTGCTGTCAGGGTCTGCGCTGGGGGAGCTGCAGTCCTCTAGCCTGTAGGGGAACAAACAAAGCCAGGGTGAGGGGCAGTGGATGCCTGGCTAGGAACATCCCTGCCCCAGGGGCTACGCAGATTGTTTGGGCCCCAGGTGAGAGGCAGCCAGCCCAGCCTGCCTGGGGGCAAAGGAGATCCCTAGCCTAGGCTGCCCCTCCCCATGGCCCCGCTGCGTGGGGCTCCCCACGGCCCCGCTGCGTGGGGGCTCCCCTCCTGGGCCAGGGCAGACGTGAGCCAGGGACGGGTTTCGAGTCTCTTACACGCTCACCCCCGGTGCTGTGGGGGGGGGGGGAGGCGGCAGGTCCAAGGAAGGGCCCTGCCACTGGGATGGTCTTTAGGGTCTGGGGGTAGCTCATTCAGTCTACCCTGTGCCAGCCCCTGACTATCACAGGCCAGGCACACCCCCCCCAGGGCCTGTGGGGTGACCTCCCATTGCACCCCCACCCCACGGTGCAGAGTCTCCCCACAGGAGGCTGTGCCCAGGGCCCTCAGCCCAGGTTCAGCTCCATGGGGGTGCTGTTCCCCATGCCTGGCCCAGTGCCCAGCCTGTACCTTGGGTCGCTGCTGTCCTGAGCTGCGCACCGCCTCCTCTGCCTGCTCCTGAGCTGGCGCAGGGCTTGGGCCGTGCGCCGGTCGCCTGCGTACTCCCAGACCAGCTGGGCACGCTCCTCGGCCCGCTCGTCCCCGCTGCTCCGGAACAGGCGCCGCAGCTGCAGCAGCCCCACATCCTGGAAGATGTTGGCAGAAGCTCTTTTCCGGGCAGGGGCCTCAGGCACCGGGCACTGCAGGGGGTCGCATGCCACAGAGGCTGGGGTGCCCATGGGCCTGCCCCTGTGGGGCCAGAGGAGAAGCTGTGGGAAGGAAGGGAAGAGGCTGAGGCTGCAAGAAGGGATGGGGCTCCCCACCCCCCGGCTGACTCTGCCTCCACGGGACGGGAGGGGGCTGCAGCCGATGGGATTTTGCAACCTGCACCTATGACATCTGCGCAGTGTCGCTGGCCAGGAGCCAAGGCCAGCTGGGCAGAGAAGCGCGAGCTAGTCCCCTGCCTGGCTGTGCTGCCTGTCCAGGGCCCGGGGGGGTCCCTGCTTATCTGCCCCATTGCCCGAGCCGGGCTGGACCGGAGCCCCGCAGCCCCGCCAGCCCCGGGAAAGGTGCGGGGCCGCTGCGTCCCCGGGCCGCGAGCAGTGGGGGTCCGGTGGGCCTGGGCTCTCGGTGCGTCTACACGGCAGTGACGGGCCGGGGCTGGCCCGTGTCCCCTGGCCCCGGGGAGGATCCGAGCCCCGGCACAGGCAGCGGCGGGTGTCCCCGGCTCGGGGGGAACCCGGCCCCGGAGCGCCCCGCCGGGCTGGACAGAACCAGCTGCCCCCGCCCCGAGCGGCCCCGGCCCGGCTACCTGCGCACGCGAGTCGCGGCGGCTCCGCGGCCGGCCCGGGGCTCTGGGGTCCGGCCCGACCCCGAGCAAGGACAGCAGCCCCGCCCCCAGCCCGCCAGCCAATCAGCGGCCGCTGCCATCCGCGTCCCGCCTGCCCGAGCCGAACGCGGAGACACCGGCTGCCCAATCAGGCCCCGCAGAGGGGGAAGGGGCGGGGCCTGGCGCCTCGGGGAAACACGTGGCACCCAATGACGTCAATGGGCAAGCGGTGACCAGCTGCTGGCGGGGGTCCAGCGCTCGGGGGGGAGCGGGGAAAGCGCCCCCAGCCCCGGGAGCTGCAGCCGCCCCCGCCCCCCCCCCCAGGAGCCCACTCGCCCCCCAGCCCCGGGAGCTGCAGCCGGGTGCACAACCCAGGCTGTGAAATGCTTTGCAGGGGGAAGCTCTGTTACCTGCACACAGGGCCCCCACTTTTCCCCAGTCTGGGGGGCTCCAGGTGTAACTAACCTGGTCAGTGTAAGTCCCCACACCCTTTCCCAGTGCATATGGCTCCGGGTGGGTACGACTTCTGCAGCGGGGCAGGACCTTCTCCCAGGGAAAGAGCCTCACACAGTAATATCCTACATCACCTCTCTTCATTAACAATCACCCAAACCAGACTGCACCGCTACACACACAATGCTCACCACTCCCAATACCGCAGATGAACTTTTCTTGCTGGCCAGTCAGGATCAGGTCGTCTGGGGAACTCCAGTTTCTGCCCAGTGTCACTGGCTGAGTGTTGGGGTCTCGCAGCTCTGATCTTGGGGCTGTGTCCTGGAGTTGGTTCCCAAAGAACTTCTTTTTGGACCCCAGTTTATATAGTAAAAAGAACAGGAGTACTTGTGGCACCTTAGAGACTAACAAATTTATTAGAGCATAAGCTTTCGTGGGCTATGCATCCGAAGAAGTGGGTTGTAGCCCACGAAAGCTTATGCTCTAATAAATGTGTTAGTCTCTAAGGTACCACAAGTACTCCTGTTCTTTTTGCTTATACAGACTAACACGGCTGCTACTCTGAAACCTGTTTATATAGTGACATTTGAGTTCTTTTAGCTGTACCTTAACCAATCATTATACTAAAATTTTACTAACCAATCCTAACATAGTGTAACAAAATTCTCCAACCAATCCTACCCCACCACCCTAATTTACACCTAGCAAAATTAATCAGAACAATCAGACAGAAACAATCAAAGAACCAGACAGAGACCTGACAGATAAACAATAGGGAAGTATCAGGGGGTAGCCGTGTTAGTCTGTATCTACAAAAACAACAAGGAGTCTGGTGGCACCTTAAAGACTAACAGATTTATTTGGGCATAAGCTTTCGTGGGTAAAAACCTCACTTCTTCGGATGCAAGGAAGTAGGGACCATAATGACAAACCAATACAGAAATGAGGGTTTCACAACCACAACTCTTGAGAAGTGATTTCTCGCCAGATAGATGCTGTCAAGCTCAGTTTTCTTTAACCATCTCAAGCTCTGTTGCTGTATCTGGTGATGGTGGGGCCATTCGGACGGGGTCTCCTTACCAGCCTAGGACATCGTTTTAATGTCATGTCGATGGAATATGGGGATGTAACTTCCTGCTTCTCAGCTAATGGCTGCTGCTCGGCTGCTGTTTTAATCTGGCTGCAGACGAAGGCCTGATCCTTACAGTGAGGCTCAGCTGCTGCCGTCTGTGGGTCCATGTGCTCCTGGGGACTTTGAAGGCTTCCTGCACCTGCAGCTCAGGGTATCCCAGGTCCTCCACAGGGGTCACACTGCCCCTCACCTGGGCAACTGAGCAGCCACCGGTGCACTCCAGGCTGCACAGACAGAAAGGCCCCCACCCTGACGTGCCCCTGCCCCTGTGCAGACTAGTTCAGACACGCCCCACAGGTGACGGCATGCGCAGGAGCTGCCGGAGCCCTGCACTGGGAGATCCTCCCTACAGACCTGGCAGAAGGACGAAGGTGATTCTAACAATAACCTGCAGCTTTTGAACCTGGGACCTTCAGATCTGTAGCACAACCCCTGCTATTTGAACTAAAGGAGTAACCTCATTTCCTGCCACCAGTAGTAGGCTGCTCTCCACCAGTGGCCCAGCCACTAGCGGGGAAGGTGACATTTTGCCAGCATCACCCGAGGCTGTCTGGAGCCTGGGGAGAGGTCCTGAGCCGGGGCAGGACACAGAGGGGCTGGCTCGTTTGCAATATGAAAACCAAGCCGTGTTGTTCAAGTGTCGCAGAGGAACGCAGCACAGGAGGAAATGGGTTTCTCGGCCTCCCGGAGTAACACAAGAAATGCTTCGATGAAGGGCCAGGCGGCGCAGTGTTTCTGTCACAAATGAGTGATCCAGAAGAAAGCAGGGTGCGCCCGCCGGGACACGTGCTGGGAGGATGCTCAGGAAGGACAGGGATCCAACCAGCAGCAAGGATCCTGCAATGCAGGGGATTTCCTCAGCGCTGGCCAGTTGGGGTGGGTGAGGTGTAGATGGCTCATGTTCCACCCAGATGTTGTGGGTCTGGGAGAGGGGCGCTCACTGACCTGTCAATGACCATATGCCTGGAGGATGGGGAAGGGCTGGTTCTGACATCCCATCCTCTCCAGCTCAGCACTGCCTGTCACAGACCAGACGAATCCTGTTAAGGCCTAGACCTGCCCCTCAGGCTCTGTCTGCAGATCGAAGGAGCCTCCCAGCCCAGGAGCTAGCAGGGCTGGTGCAGGGAGTCTTGGAGGCCATGGGCCTGCCCCTGTGGGCCTGTGTGAACCCTTGGGGTTCGGCCCACCAAGGGACTGGTTACAGGCTGGAGCATAGACCCAGCCCTGTGGATCCCTGGCAGTGCCCACCAGGGGAAACTCTGCCGCCGCTACCAGCTGCAGGCAACACCAGTGCTCCCCACCGGGCTCCTTCCCTCTGCAGGCCAGCAGTTCACGTGCCCCATCTTGTTACACTGGAGCACCCATCCACTGGCTTCTCCTCAGTCCCACCCTCTCCGCAGCACACTCATGGGTCTATCGTAAAACCAAATGGGAGTGTATTTAGGAGAGCTCGAGTTAAGGATTCAGACAAAGGCCAGTCAAAGGATTTAGAGACAGCTTGCAGGTAAAAGACAAACATATCAGGCAGTCTAGAGCCTGCGCTCATTAACAAGTCCTCTCAGGCACTGGCAAAAAGCGCTAACCAAACTGTGGTGGGCTGGATTTTACTTACCATCACCGTGAGGCTTGTGGCTGGGTGTAGGGCTGGACTTGCTGCTGCAGGCTGCAGCAAAGGGGTGAGATATTTTTGAGTACATGGGAGTGATGGGTGAGTTCAACATCCTCATGCTTCAGGACAAAGGAAATCAGCAGCTGGGGTCAGGAAGGCCTGTCCTTGCCTCACACCTCTCCTGTAAGGTAGCTGGACAGTGAGGTACAGTAGAGAGACAAGGGGGGAGGGAATATCTTTTACTGGACCAACTTCTGCTTGGAGAAACACGCGCGCGCTTCCCGAGGAAGAGTCCCGTGTTGCTGGAAAGCCCGTCTCTCACCCACAGAAATCGGTGCAATAAAAGATATGATGTCACTGTGACGAAGTGGGACTGTTCTTAATGTTTCCTCTGAATACTGTGTGGGTGCCTCAGTTTCTGACGGACCCTCTGTCGCCTAGCAACTAATGGCCAGGCCCTTCCCCCCTGCAAGGGGATGCTAAAGGTGTGGGAGAACAAAGAGATCAGGTGACCTCCTGGCCCGGGGAAAGAGACAAAGGCCAGAAAGGAGGGGCTGGAGGGGGTTTCAGTTTGGAGCTGGCTGGGGACTAGGAGGGAGGGCAGAAGACAGGGGTGTCTGGCTCGCTGGGCCCCAGAATGGGCCCGGATGAGGGGTCCCGTTCTTTGTACCTACAAGCTCTGTTTTAGACCGTGTTCCTGTCATCTAATAAACCTCTGTTTTACTGGCTGGCTAAGAGTCACCTTTGACTGTGAAGTGGGGGTGCAGGACCCTCTGACTTCCCCAGGACCCCGCCTGGCCGGACTCGCTGTGGGAAGCGCACGGAGGGGCATATGCTGAATGCTCCCAGGAGAGACCCAGGAGGTGAAGATGTGTGAGCTTCTTGCCCTGGAGACGGTCTGCTCCGAGGGAGAGGAGGCTCCCCAGAGTCCTGCCTGGCTTTGTGGGGAGCAGTTCCAGCGCATCGCCCGGGGACTCCGTGACAGTCCCCCACCCTGTCTCTCCTATGTCCCGAGACCCACGGGGCCACACCACCGCTGGACACAGCCGGGCACGGGTCGGGGTGGGGGGGATTTATGCCTTTCTCTGAAGAATCCGGCTTTGGCCACTCAGGCGCAGGGGTGGGGCGAGGGACACGAGGCGCAGGGGTGGGGCTGGGGCTGCCCGGCCTGGTGGTGGGGCTGGAGATGCCCGGTGGGGCTGGGGACGACACGGAGATGCGCTCGGGGCTCTAACTGGAAGCGGCAGCCCCCAGGGCTGTGTCCGCACCCAGCAGCAGGAGGGGGACGTGCGCCCCGGGCCCCCAGGCAGCGAGAGGCCAGGCCGGGGGACACGCTGGGCGGGCTGGGGGCCGGGCCTGCTCCGCGGCGGAGCCAGCCCCTTGCAGGGAGCGGGGCGGGGCCGGGGCCGGGGCCGGGCGGGCGGCCGGCGCAGGAAGGACCGTTAGGCGCCAGATGTTTGGCAGCCCAGCGCAGAGGAAGTGGCTGCCGGAGCGCAGGGACGGGGAGCGGCCCGAGGCCCCAGCGCTGCCGCCATGCCCCCGCCCGCGCCCCCCACCGCGCCGCCGCCCGGGCCGCCCGCCCGCGGGCCGCTGAGCCTGCACCGGCCCTTCCTGCGCAGCCCGCTGGCCCCGCTGCGCCTGGGGCAGCTGCTCCTGGGCGCCGCCTGCTGGGGAACGGTGGCGGCCCACAAGTACGAGGGGGCGGCGCACTTCGCGCTCTTCGCCGCCGTGCTGGCCTGGCTGCTGGCGCTGGCGCTCGCCGGCCTCAGCCTGCTGGGGCGCTGGGCGCTGGTGCCGCTGCTGGGCGCCCGCTGGCTGCTCGCCAACGCGGCGCACGACCTGCTGCTGGGCGCCGGGCTCTACGCGGCGGCCGCGGGCGTCATGGGCCACAAGGCGGAGCGCAACAGCTACTGCAACCTGCGCGGCTACAGCCAGCCCTGCCTCTACCGCGCCTACCTGGCCGCCGCCGTCTGCGCCG
>NW_020664446.1:1224663-1234958 GCF_002925995.2 Terrapene triunguis | reverse complement strand
GACAGACCTCCCCCCGCCTGACGGCTCCCCATAGCCAGTCAAGGACCCGCAGCCCCCAGACACAGGGACACCCCCCCCTCGGAGGACGGACAGACACAGGCTAGCCTCAGCCAAAGAACCCCAGACCCGATCGCCCGAAGCTGGGGGCTGCCGGCCCTCGGGCTCCCCCCTTCCGGCTCTCACAGGTGGGTGCTGGCGCTGGGTCTCCGCTCACTCGCTCCCCAGGCGCGGCTAGGGTGACCAGACAGCAAGTGTGAAAAATCGGGACAGGGGGTGGGGGGTAATAGGACCCTATATAAGAAAAAGACCCAAACATCGGGACTGTCCCTATAAAATCGGGACATCTGGTCACCCTAGGCGTGGCTGGGCTGTGGGGCTGGGACAGGAGGGAGCAGGCCCCCATGGCTGTCATGGGAGGGGATGGGAGAGTTCTGGGCCAGGGACCGCTCTGGCACCCCTCCTAGCACCCACTGCCCAGCCAGGATGAGCTTCCCAGCATCAGCCCCTCCCCAGGCCGGAAACGCCCAGGGAGAAGCCCTGATCTATGAGAACCGACAGCCCAGAGACCCCCCTTCTCTGGGGGGGCCCCTCCCAGGGGCTGAGCCCTCACTCTCCCCTGTCCCCACATGCAGCCCCTGCTCCTGCCCCATCTGCTCAGGGACAGAACTATGTCCCCAGCCCCAGATGGGGCCCCCACCTAGGCGGGGCGGATGGCATGTGGCGGGAAGGGGAATCCAGTGCAGCCCAGAGCCACCACCCCTTCCCCGGCCATTCCCAGGGAATGGGGCCCCAGCAGGGCAAAGCCATTGCTCACTGCTGCTGCCCATTCCCAGCCCTGGCTCGTGGATGGGGGGAGGAGGGAGCAGGAGCTGAGCCATGCAAGATGTTCCAAGCCTGGGTATGTCAGGGCAGCCTGGGAGCCCCCTTCAGCTCAGCCTCCTGCTCACGGGTGTGACTCTCCCTAGTGCCTTTTTCTTTGCAGGGGCCACGCAGCCCCTGACAAGCTGTACACAGGGATCCCCACACCTGCCAGGGAAATGCAGCTACCTCCGGGGTGGCGCGCAGCTGGTGTTTAACCGCTGTGCAGCCGGTGAGGAGGGGAAGTGAAAGACACTGTGCCCAGTTGAAGTTGTAGGGTGGGACGGATTTGAAGTTGGTGGAATTTAGCCCAATAAGGAAATTCAAGGGAAGGACAGGCAGGTTTCATAACCAAGCAGAGACCTCTCCGAGATGGCTCCACCTTCGGAAGATCCCCCGTGCAGGGCCCCGCCAGCAGGGCAAGCCTGGCCTGTGCTCCGCGGGCTGATTCCACGAGTGGTGACTCAGGGCCGTGCCCCCGGTCCCAGGGCAGCGGCTGTGCCAAGGCCGCTGGGCAGCGCAGAGGAGCCCCAGTGCAAAGGGGCAGCAAGTGCCTTAGATTTTTTACAGACTTCCACCGTGGTGCCATTGGTCCCTGCGCTGTTCTCGCCCCCGGAGCTGGGCGGGCGTGACTTGCCCTGGGCGCTGGACTGGAGACAGCCCAGCACTGCGAAGGAGGCCCAGAGCGACACTGCAGATGCAGCGGCTGGGCGCTGTGCCCTGTTCCAGGAACGCTGCCCCCTCCCCCCACGTCGGTACCCATCTCTCAGGCCCCTGGTTTTCCCAGGCCTGGGGACCTCGCTTGGCTGCAACCCGGGGAAGTGCCTTTCACCCCAGCGACCTCCAGAGCTCTGTGCGAAGGCAGAGGGAGCCAGAGGGTGGATCAGCCTGGCCCGTGGCCCCCCACCCGAAAGCCAACAGCTCGGGGAACTTGACCGGCTCCAGCACATCCTGGGAACCCCCATCTCTGGCTCCTCTCCTGACCCCTCCTCCAGCCAGGATGCCCCGGGGATGGACTGGCTGCGAGGGCTGGAACGGGGCTGGGAAATTCATCTTTGGAGATTGCTCCGAGCCCAGCTCCAGGCGCTCGGCCCCCTGGGAAAGGCCAGCGGCTGCAGGCTCCCCCCGGCCCTGGACACCGGAGAAGCAGTGGCAGGACCCGAGGGCAGATGGCGCGGTGGAGCCGAGGGAGGGAGTCGAGCCCAGAGGTGAGAGCTCTGTAGCGCTGGGCCTGGCGGGGGACGTGGGCTCCCCTGGAATCACTCAGGGCTGGGCCCAGCACGCTAGGGGAGCTGAGTGCCAGTCGTGCCACAGGCAGGATGTGGCCGTGTACTGGCACAGAGAGCCCGAGGGCTGGAGGCCTCCAGCGCCCCACATCAGGGGGAGCCCCCACCTGGGAACAGGGTTGTTCTGGGCCTGTCCTGTCCGGGGTCTGTGCAGCATCCAGGGCAGGGCCAGCCGGGCTCGTGGGGCTCTGCTCCCCTGCAGCCTTTACCCAGGGCCTCAGCTCAAACTCTCCCTGTGTGCTCTGAGCTGCAGGGCACAGGCTCGGGTGACTGGGGGTGGGAAGGGGCTGCCTGCCCTGGGCGCACAGCGTTAGTACACAGTCTGGTTGGCAGTGCCAGGTCCGAGGCTCTGCGTTGCCCAAGGGTGAGCTGCATGCGCTGAGACAGGGTCCTCGGGCCGCAGCGCCCTGGGTCTCCGGGTGGTGCTCCAGAAAGCCCCCCCGTGTGCGCCGCCTGACCCCTTCTCCTGTGAGCTGCATGTGTCCCTTCCGGCTGAGCTGGGGTAGGGCCCTGGGCCCTGCATGGGGGGGAGACAACAGAACAAAGGGCAAGGCTCAGGGGGCCCTTCTGACCCCTGGCTGCAGGGTTAACCCTTTGCTGCCTGTTTGGGTTTGAGGGCCAAGACCCCCACCCAGGGGAGAGGCCGCAGGCAGCACAAGGATTGCACGTGGCCTCTGGCTGTTGTTCTTGGGGTCCCCACACCCCATCGTTTGTGTCAGTGGCAGGAGCCATGACCCATCGGTGCCCCCACACAGGCAGTGGGGGCCGGGGGCAGAGCTGGGGCCGGGGGCCGGAGGTTGGGGTTTGGGACTGAGGCCGGGGCCTGGCTGCTCTGCTACTGACTTTGTTTCCCTTGCAGTTTGCTGAGGAGCCTGCTCCGTGGCTCCCGTGCACAGGGCCTGGTGCTGGGACCGCCGGAGGCTGCCCTGGGCTGGAGGGAGCGGGCGAGGAGCCCAGGAGGGACTGGAGAGCCGCAGCCTCTGCTCATGGAGACGCCAGCAGCCCCATGCTGCTCTGGGAGAGGACATGGACTGGGCAGATGGGTCCCCGTGTGCAGCGGACGGGCCCAGGGCTGCCTGGTGCCCGCCTGCCTCGTGCTCAGGCTGTGCCGTGTTGCTCGCGAATAGCCAAGCCCCAGCGCACCAGAGAGCTGCGTGCCTCCACCTACCACTGTCTCACTGCCCCGGCTTGCCCCGGGCACGCCCTGCACGCTGCCCTGTGCCCCCATCCCTGCCTTGGGGAGATCCCACCCCTCAGCACAGGACGTACCACAGGCATCAGCCTGGCACTGTCCTCCCCGGTACCTGCGGATCTTTCCCACCCTCCCTGCCGTCTGCAGCCAGACTGCTCTGCGCACGGCCCTGGGGCCTGCTCTGCACGGCTGGGGCGGGAGCTGGCCCTGCTGCGTGGCAGGGAGGGGCTCTGTCCCTGGCGGGTTTCCCAGGCCCCTGCCTGTCTGACTCGTGGGCCCAGCTGCACCCAGATCTCTGTTGTTTGCTGTGGATTCACCTTTCTAAATAAAGGGTTGCTGGTACGAGCTGGGGCTGTCTGTGTCGGGGCTTCGTGTCCGGGGCTAGCTGTGGGGTGAGGGGGAGGGGCTGGGACTGCTGCCCTGGAGTGGGGAGAGTCACACGGGGGGGTGGCTCCGGGCAGGGGTTTCCCAGGAGCCTCAGGTTCATCACATTCCAACCCCTCATCAGAGAGGTCTCAGACCTGCCCCCCCCTCCAGCCCCACAGGGACCCCTGGCCCCTCAGCTCCGCCCCGGGGCTGAACATGCCGTGCCCTAGCAAGGGGGCCCTGCTGACCCTGACTGCCACCGCATGGCCTGGGACTGGGGGTCTGGCCGGGAGCTGGGCTCAGAGCATTGCTGGGGATCTCCAGGACCCAGCACAGCTGCTGGAGTCTGATGGGTGGGGCTGGGCTAGCAAAGGGGCAGCCAGGCTCGGTGCAGCCCCCTGCACCCTCATCTCTGATTGCTCACAGCTGGGCCGTGCGTCCCGGGGGGCTGACAGCCTCACCTCGGCTTCCCCAGCCAACCCCCGCCCTTGCAGCTGCCCCGTGTCAGTGCCGGCTGGGCTGGGTACCAGGGGGCCCTCAGGACGCTGCAGCCTGCGTTTGCTTCTTGGGGCCACAGGCTGGGCTCCCCGAGAGCTGGCGCGACTTGCCGAGGGCTCGTGCAGGCCTGGCTTTATGCACCAGCCCATCGTCGCACTGGCCTCCTCGCCCCCGGCAGCTGAGCTCACAGGAGGCCAGGGCTCCCTGCCCCACCGGCAGGACCAGAGCCGGGGAGCAGCCTGACACACACACCCCCCCCCCCCGCAGCCAGGCCCCACCACAGGGGCCTGCACCTGCTCCTGGGGAAGGCTGGCCCAGCGGGGCAGGCATAGGAAGCCCGCTGGACATCCTAGCAGAAGCACGGCGCACCGGCGGCGTTACCAAGCGCTCCCGGGCCGGCGGCATGGCTGCAGTGATGCCAAAGCAGGCCAAGCCCTGGCCAGGCCCCGTTCCCAGCCCCGCACGCCGGGACAACCCCTCTCTCCCCAGTCCCAGCAGTGCCCTGAGCATCTCCAGGTCTTTCCCCACGGCCTGGCTCAGCCCAGCGGCCCTGCTGTCTGCGTGGGGCCCCAGCTGCGGGGGTGGCTCCCGCCTGGGGCTGGCCAGGCTGCTGGGCGGGGGCGAGCCGGGCCTGTGACGTTTGCTCTGCCAGGCAGCGAGAACAAGGCTGCAGTGAGGCAGCCGGGGCAGGACGGAGCCAAGTGGCTGCGTTCCACAGGCCCAGCACTTCCTGCCCTGGCGGCTGCTGAATGGCTCCCTGTGTGCCGGGCCGGGGGGCAGGGGCAGGCCGCTGGGAGCTTGGGCACACGCTTGTGCTCCAGGAGGGGCGGGCAGGGCTGGGGGAGGGGGTGCGCAGGCCGGGCGCTGGCAGAGCTGGGGGGGGGGGAAGCTGGTGCTGTTCAGCTGGCCAAACTTACCTGCAGGAGTGCAAGGCCCCAGGGCCCACCATGTGCGTGTGTGTGTGTGTGTGTGTGTTCACATGTGTGTGTTCACACACATGTGCGGGGGGTGATGCCTGCCAGGAGGTTGTTACAGGGACAGCAATTTGCCCAGCCCCCCTTCTGTTCTGGGGGTCAGGGTGACGGCAGTGCCAGAAGTGGGATATTGGCCCAATCTAGGGGGGAGGGGAGAAGCTCCAGCCCCTCCCCCTATGAGCAATGGGTCAGTCTGCCCGACCTCTCCCCCTGTAATGCTGGACCCCATTGGAGCTCCCCAGGAATGGGGAGGGGATCCTGCTGCTACCCCCTGCGCCTGGGCGGGTGAAGAGCCGTGGGCTGCTGCAGGGGTGGGCTGGGTAATGAATTGCTGGCCTGGGGGGACTCCACTTTAACCAGTGAGGATGCCGGGGCCGGGGCCGGGGCGGGGCGGGGGGAGGGAGCTCTGCTCTTTGCGACAGCTGTGAGATCCTTGCAGGGGGCAGAGCCCCCCCGTCTGTGCATGGGGTGCGCTGGGACTGCCCCACATACAGGGCGGGTGGTTCTCTGGGCAGGGGGAAGCAGCCTGGGGGTGACACTGGGGACCCCCCTGGCAGGAGACCTGGCTTGGAGCTGCAGGAGGGAAGTGGGTGCTGGTCCTCTCAAGCGGGCGTGGGGCTCTGGACCAGGGCAAAGCGCAGGGGGCGAGTGGGCAGTGACTCTCGGCTCGGTAACCGGGGAATGGGCCTGTAGAGCGGCTGCGTGTGCCTGGCTTTACCCCGGGGGGCTGGGGAGCACTTTAAACCAATAGTTTAAACCACTGGGAGAGACTGTGACGGGGAAGCTGAGGTGGGTTGGCCTGTGCTGCTAAAGGTGGCCACAGGAGGGTGCCCATGATGGGGGTTCTCTGTAACACCCCACCCTGGGAGGTGGCCACAGTCGCTGTCCTCCAGTCCAGGAGGTCACTGGAGGATAGAACCCAGGAGTCCAGGCTCCCAGCCCCCCTGCTCTAACCACTCGACCCCACTCCCCTCCCAGAGCCGGGGAGAGAACCCAGGAGTCCTGACTCCCCGTTCCCCTGCTCTAACCACCAGTCCTCACTGCCCACCTAGGGCTGGGATTGCAGAGAAGTCCAGCGTGGGGGGCGGGAGATGCAGACTGGGATGAAAGGGACCAGAGCAGGGGCCTGTATATCCACATGCCACCGACACATCCCGGGCAGGGACTGACCCGGGTGGCCTGGATGGTCGCCTGTCCTCTCACTGCAGAACCAGCTGCCTGTCACTCAGATCTCTCTGTGCCCAGTGGCAGGAGGGTGCCCAGGTGCTGCCAGGCCTCCAGGCAGAGTGCCCCCCTCCCCCACGGCCCACCATGTCCTGCGGGTGCCTCCAGGGCCTGTGGGTGACGATCCTGCACTAGCTGTCTGAATGCCCATGTGCACTGAGGGGGCTGGGTGCACGGTGGAGCATCCCCAGCCACTGGGCTTCCCCCTCAGCTTGGCAGCTGCCTGCCCACCACAGGGGCCTGCTCGAACAGCTTCCCTCCCGCTGTGGGGCTGAGGGGGGCCTAGCTTGGAGGCTTTCCTAGGATTCTGTACTCGCTGGGGCGTGGAGCGGGGGGATTAGAGCTATAGACACACAAAGCCTCCCTGGGAAGAGGACTGGCCATGTGTGGCACAGTGCTGCTCACCCAGGGGGGAGGGCAGCTGGGCTGGACCCTGGCAGGGACACGGGGCCTGGCTCTCCCCCAGCACCTCATGGAGCTGTTTCAGCTGTTCATGGTGGCTGCAAAATGCCCCCCCAGGTGCTTAAGAGCCTTTGGTGTGTGACCTTGTCAAAGGCTTTCTGAAAATCTAAGTACACTATATCCACTGGATCCCCCTTGGCCACATGCTTGTTGACCCCCTCAAAGAATTCTAGTAGATTGGTGAGGCATGATTTCCCTTTACAAAAACCATGTTGACTCTAGGGCTGTCAATTAATCACAGTTAACTCACGCGATTAACTAAAACAAATTAACTGTGATTAAAAAAATTAGTCACGATTAATGGCACTGTTAAATAATAGAATACAAATTGAAATGTATTATATATTTTTGGATGTTTTTCTACATTTTCAAATATATTGATTTCTATTACAACACAGAATACAAAGTGTACAGTGCACACTTTATATTATTTTTTATTACAAATATTTGCACGGTAAAAATGATAAAAGAAATAGTATTTTTCAATTCACCTCATACAAGTACTCTAGGGCAATCTCTTTATCGTGAAAGTGTAACTTACAAATGTAGATTTTTTTCTACATAACTGCTCTCAAAAACAAAACATTGTAAAACTTTAGAGCCTACAAGTCCTACTTCTTGTTCAGCCAATTGCTAAGATAAACAAATTTGTTTACATTTACAGGAGATAATGCTGCCTGCTTCTTATTTACAATGTCACCTGAAAGTGAGAACAGGCGTTCGCATGGCACTTTTGTAGCCGGCGTTGCAAGGTATTTACGTGCCAGATATGCTAAACATTCATATGTCCCTTCATGCTTCGGCCTCCATTCCAGAGGACATGCTTCCATGCTGATGGTGTTCGTTAAAAAATAATGCGTTAATTAAATTTGTGACTGAACTCCTTCGGGGAGAATTGTATGTCTCCTGCTCTGTTTTACCCGCATTCTGCCATATATTTCATGTTATAGCAGTCTTGGATGATGACCCAGCACATGTCTGATTTATGAACACTGTCACTGCAGATTAGACAAAACACAAATAAGGTACCAATGTGAGATTTCTAAAAATAGCTACAGCACTCGACCCAAGGTTTAAGAATCTGAAGTGCCATCCAAAATCTGAGAGGGACGAGGTGTAGAGCATACATTTAGAAGTCTTAAAAGAGCAACACTCCGATGCAGAAACTACAGAACCTGAACCACCAAAAAAAGAAAATCAACCTTCTGCTGGTGGCATCTGACTCAGATGCTGAAAACGAACATGCGTCAGTCCACTCTGCTTTGGATTGTTATCGAGCAGAACCTGTCATCAGCATGGACACATGTCCCCTGGAATGGTGGTTGAAGCACGAAGGGACATAAGAATCTTTAGCGCATCTGGTATGTAAATATCTTGTGACGCTGGTTACAACAGTGCCATGTGAATGCCTGTTCTCACTTTCAGGTGACATTGTAAACAAGACGTGGGCAGCATTATCTCCTGCAAATTGTAACCAAACTTGTTTGTCTGAGCGATTGGCTGAAGTAGGACTGAGTGGACTTGTTGACTCTAAAGTTTTACATTGTTTTATTTTTGAATGCAGTTTTTTTTGTACATAATTCTACATTTGCAAGTTCAAGTTTCATGATAAAGAGATTGCACTACAATGCTTGTATTAGGTGAATTGAAAAATACTATTTCTTTTGTTTTACAGTGCAAATATTTGTAATAAAAGTAAATATAAAGTGAGCACTGTACACTTTGTATTCTGTGTTGTAATTGAAATCAATATATTTGAAAATGTAGAAAACATCCAAAAATATTTAAATAAATGATATTCTATTATTGTTTAACAGTGCGATTAATCGTGATTAATTTTTTTAATCATTTGACAGCCCTAGTTTCAACCAGTTTGCGTGGTACTGAAGTCAGGCTTACCGGCCTGTAATTGCTGGGATCACCTCTGGAGCCTTTTTGAAAAATTGTCGTCACATTAGCTATCCTCCAGTCATCTGGTACAGAGGCTGATTTAAGCAATAGGTTACAAACCACAGTTAGTAGTTCTGCAATTTCACATCCGAGTTGCTTCAGAACTCTTGGGTGAATCCCATCTGGTCCTGGTGGCTTATTACTGTTTAATTTATCAATTTGTTCCAAAACCTCCTCTAATGACACCTCAGTCTGGGACAGTTCCTCAGATTTGTCACCTAAAAAGAATGGCTCAGGTTTGGGAATCTCCCTCACATTCTCAGCCGTGAAGACCGATGCAAAGAATTCATTTAGTTTCTCCACAATGGCCTTGTCTTCCTAGAGTGCTCCTTTAGCATCTCAATCGTCCAGTGGTTCTTTGTCAGGCTTCCAGCTTCTGAAGTACTTAACATTTTTTTGAGTCTTTTGCTAGTTGCTCTTCAAACTCTTTGTACTTTTAAAACTATTATTAGATGTCTGGAACACAGCTAGAAAGTCCTTGCTTAGCACAGAACCCAGAAAGTTACAGCATGGCCATTCTGGTTACCCAGAGCCCCAGCCAAGCGGTGTCTACCCTTGGCTCCTGCTCCGTCCCTCTATGTTCAAATTCCCGAGCCTGTCCCAGCTGGACCCTCCTCAGCCCTTTGTCCAGCTGGTCACACCCGGCTGGCTTCCTGCAAAGGGGGGTGGGGGAGGGCTCCATGGTCCATAGCTGCTAGGTACCAAATGTGTCCCAGTGATTGGATTTGCCATTGTCTTCATGGATCCTCCATTGTCCTGGGCCCCCAAACCAGAGACAGCCAGACAGCATTCCCACCTCTGTTGTAGCCTGCCCGGCAGCCCGAGACTAAACTGCCTTTTCCCACCACCTAGTCATCCATGCAGCAACTAGGGGAAACTGAGGCACACCCAATTTTCATACAAAATAATCCATCACAACAAGCACTTACATAATTTGTCACCACTTAGTTGTCAGCCTGCATGTGAGGTAATTGAATAGGACTCTTTCTACCTTGACCTGTGGGTGGCTATTTTGCAACAGAAAAGCTTCAAAAACAGACTCCAATGAGAAACTGCTGAGCTGGAATTGATATGCAAACTAGATACAATCAACTTAGGCTTGAATAGGGACTGGGAATGGCTGAGCCATTACAAATATTGAATCTATCTCCCCTTGTAAGTATTCTCACACTTCTTATCAAACTGTCTGTACTAGGCTATCTTGATTATCACTTCAAACGTTTTTTTTCTCTTATTAATTGGCCTCTCAGAGTTGGTAAGACAACTCCCACCTTTTCATGCTCTCTGTATGTGTATATATATCTCCTCAATATATGTTCTATTCTATTCATCCAAAGAAGTGGGCTGTAGCCCACGAAAGCTTATGCTCAAATAAATTTGTTAGTCTCTAAGGTGCCACAAGTACTCCTGTTCTTTTTGTGGATACAGACTAACACGGTGTGACGATGCGGTTCTGGCGGAACCCAACTGAGAGTGCCAACTCAG
>NW_020664446.1:1206982-1209663 GCF_002925995.2 Terrapene triunguis | reverse complement strand
TGGCTGAGGTGAGGGGCCGCGGGCCAGAACTGGCTCATGCCCCTGGGCACGGCCGGGGGTGTCGCTGGTTCTGCTCCGGGCCGGGTGGCCTGACGCGGCCTGGCTTTTCCAGCTGCCTGGTTCTCGCTGTGCGCCCTGCTGGTCCTGCTACCCGCCCTGCTGGGCTACCTGCGGGAGACGTGCCGGGTCCGCCGGCCGGAGTCGGAGCTGGTGCGCCAGAGGTACCACAGCGTGCGGCGCGAGGACCTGCAGCAGGTGCGGCTGGCGCGGCACGAAGCCGTCGCTGAAGTGAAGAGATTGTAAGTGCTGGGACCCGTCCAGCCGCCAGGGCCCTACGGGATGGGGGGCGGCCGGGCGGGGCTCTTGGGGGCTTCCTCCCCAACACGGGGACTCCAACTTGGGGGTGAGACCCGCGCTCCCTGCCAGGGCTCAGGCCTGTGGAGTGGGGGCAGGGAACTGCCCCATGGATGGGCTATTCCATAACTGCCCACTAGGGGTCCCCGCCAGACAGGCCCTGGGGCGTCTGGGCCCTGCTCGGCAGCCCCTGGCTATGAGCAGTGGGGTCGCCCCAGGGCTGCCTCTATTGTCCCAGCGGTGCCCCGGCCTGGGCCTTCCTGGCTGCGTCGGGCTGAGACAGTCCCCAGGAGCCCTGCAAAGTGCCCTGCGCAGGCGAGGGGCGGGGCCTGGTTCAGTTCCTGGCTGTGATCCCCGCTGGGGAGGGTGGCACGCGTGTCCTGTGCGGGGTGGATCTGTGGCCTGGGGGGCTGGGTACATGCCCGGGGTGGGCACCCCCTGACGGTCCCATTTCTTCCCCAGCCTGATCCACCTGGAGGCCTTCCTGAGCTGGCTGTGCTGTGCCTGCGAGGGGGCGTACCGCGTGCTGCACTGGGAGACCCCCGCCTTGTCGTCCCAGTGAGTCTGCCCCTCCCCCCTGTGGGCCCAGGGGCTTTCTCCTCTGGTCCCCTCTGCTGCAGGGGCTGGCTGGGGACCCCCTGGAGCGGTTGCAAACCCAGCCAGTGAGCCAGGCACGGCGCCGTCTGCCTGGGAGGAAGGGAGGTGTCCAGCTTGGCTCCCCTGTGTTTCAGTGGAGGGGGGGAAGGACTCTGGGTGTGCAGCTGTAGGGGGATGAGTGTGACAGCCCGTACGGGGGGGGGTACGTGGCCCGGGGACACCGGGGGGGAGGTGTGGCATGGGGGAGGCGCATACACTGGGCGCGTGGCCCGGTGGGGGAGGTGCTGGGGGACTGCGTACGCGTGGCAGGGGGGTGCAGGATGGGGGCTGGGCGTGTGGCCGAGGTGCTCCTGCTATTCTGAGCCCTGCACCCTCCTTGCCCAGGTTCTATGGGGCGCTGCTGGGCTCCCTCTGTGTCCTGTACCTGCTGCCCCTCTGCTGGGTCCTCGCCTTGCTCAACAGCACCCTCTTCCTGGGGAACGCTGAGTTCTACCGAGGTGAGCCCCCCCGCAGGCACCCACGGGCTCTGGGGGCAGCAATGGGTCTGACTGGCTGTCAGGGGACAAGTGCCAGTTGGAGCCCCCCCAGTGCCCCCCTCCCGGCTGGGCCCATGCAGGTTTCCCCCCGGGTCTGCCTCTCCCCATAGCTAGAGCTGCCAGGTTCATCCCTGCTGCCAGCCCCTCTGCTCTGGGGTCCCCATCCCCTCTGCTGTGCCAGGCTCCCCCTGCTGCCCCCTGGTTCAAGGATCCTGGCTGTGGCAGTAGCCGCTGCTTGCTCTTTCAGGGGGTGATGCCGCAGCCTGGCACCCAACTAGGCCGATGTGAGGGCAGTGGCTGGCCCTGGGCTCAGACTGCCAGTGCTCCAGTCGCCATCCTGTCCCCTCTGCCAAGCTATGGACTCGCTTGGCCCCTCACCGCAGAATCAGCCCCTGGGCTGCCCCGGTACCGTCCGGATCCGTGGCCCAGAGAGACCGAGCGTCTCCCCGGGTCCCCTCCCCTGAGTCGGGGAGCTGGCGGCGGGAGTGAGCGCTAGCCGTGACTCTGCAGGGGGAGGGCTGCCTGCACGTGGAACGGCAGGTCGGGGGGAGGGGGGGGCCTCTGCTATCCCAGCCAGCTGCTGTGCGGCGGGAGGGTGTCACAGAGTGAGGGGGAGTCAGGGCCCTGCACCCCCACTTCCTGCGATTCACTGTGACTCTCAGCCAGCCAGTAACGCAGAAGGTTTATTAGAAGACAGGAACACAGTCCCAAGCAGGGCTTGTAGGTACAACCAGGACCCCTCAGCCAGATTCCTCTGGGGGGCAGGGAGATTAAACTCCAAACTTGGGGACTCCCTCCTCTTCCCCAGCCAGCCCAAAACTGAAACCCCCTCCAGCCGTCTCACCCAGCCTCCCCCCCCCTCCTCCCCCAGCCTTTGTCCAGTTTCCTGGGCAAAGGTGTCACCTGGCCCCACCCCCCTCCCAGCTCAGGTTACAGGCTCAGGTATCCTCCCTCAAATAAAGTCATCCCCTGCTCTCCCTTCCCCCCTGCAGACAGTCCCAGGTCAATCCGCCCCACTCCCTACTGTGTCACAGAGGCATGCGTGGCTGCCCCACGGCACTATGGGAACTGCTGCTAGGGCCTGGGCCATGGCTGGGGGGTAGTGATGGGGGCTGCCCCTGGGGTGGGAGCTCTGGGCCCCGCCCTGGGGGAGGCTGCCATGCTCCAGGCGTGTCCCGCCCCAACACCCCCTCT
>NW_020664446.1:1200487-1206972 GCF_002925995.2 Terrapene triunguis | reverse complement strand
GGGTGGGGGGCTCCCCACACACCTGGCCGGAGGTGGGTATCGCATCGAGCTGTGTACCCCCTCGGCGGCCACTGGAGGGCGCTGGTGAGCGAGAGCTGGACAGGGAATCCCACTTCCCCCTTAGAATGAGAGGGGCTGTGCGGGGGTGGGTTCCTGCCCCCAGCCCTTCCCCATGCCCTGGCGTGTGCTGCCCATGCGCCAGGCAGGCAGAGCCTAGTGCTGCTGTCTCTGCCTCGGGGAGAAGCTGGGGCTCCGGGGGGGGGCAGGGGGGGGGGGGCTGCTGCTGTCTGTTCCATCGCTACTGCCCTCTCTTCTCTCCTCGCTGCGGGAGAAGGAGACCCAGGCGCTGGCCATGGTGAGTACCAGGCGGGGCTGGCGCTCGGCTGGGTGCCAGGGCTGGGGGAGGCAGGTGCCCTGGGCAGAGCTGGGCCCTTGTCCCCGGAGCGGCACCAGGCCGAGCACCCCCACCAGCTCCTGCCCCGTGGACCCCGGGTGGCTCGGCCAGGGCGGAGCTCAGTGCCCAGCCGGGTCCCCAGGGAGCAGCCCCCGGCTGAGCTGGGCTCTCCGGCAGGAGGACGACGACGTCTCCCAGTGCTCGGTCGAGTTCGACATCGGCCTCCCGGACAGCAGCGTCATGAGCAAGAACGAGGTGATCCGCAGCAAGGTGTCACGGCTGACCGAGCGCCTGCGCAAGCGCTACCCCAGCAACAACTTCGGTAGGGGGGCGGGGGGCCTGGGCTGCTGAATGTGTGTGTGGGGGGGGGGGGGGGGGGGGGGGCTGCCGAACGCCCGGGGGGGGGGCGTGGGGGGGCTGGGCTGCTGTGCTGAATGCCGGTATGGGGGCGGGGCTGGGCTGCTGAACGCCAGCGTGTGGCGGGGCACCCCCTCCCCTGCCTGTGTCCGTCAGGTGCCATGCTCTGGGTGGCTGGGCTGTCGCTGCCCGGGGGAGCTGGGGACGGGCACCGGCTGGGTTGTGCTGTCTGGGTGCCGGGCTGGTCCGGCCCTGAGCCATGCTGTGGGCAGTGGGGGGCTCCCCCATGGGTAATGGGAGCTCCCAGCCCGGGCTGCCAGGGCGATGCTTGGTGCCCTCTGCACGGCCCTGCTGGCTGGAGCTCTGGCCTCCGCAGCCAGGCTGGAGCCCTCGGGAGATCCCCTGAGCCAGGGCTCCCGCTGAGCTGGACCTGGGGCTCCGAGCTGGGTCCCCGCTCTCCCGGGCGGCAGCGACGGGCACGTGGCCGTGGGAGCTCAGGGCGCGAGCGGCTGCCACTCACAGAGCCGGGGCAATCCCAGGAGCGCCAGGCAGCCCCCGGGGGGGCTGTGCAGGCAGCAGAGAAGCTGGTCTCTGTGCTGAGGCTGCCTGGCTTCATGTGCCAGGCAGGGGCGCCTTGGGCGGGGGCATCGCCACGGTCCCTGGGGCACAAGGACTGGAGCCAGGCTGAGCTCCCATGTCCCTGTCTGCTGCCTACTGCAGGCAGTGCCCAGCCTGACCCCTCGCTCCGTCTCCTCTAGGGAGCTGCACCGGCTGCGCAGCCACCTTCTCCGTGCTCAAGAAGAGGGTGAGTCCTGCCTGCTTCCACCCGCTCCCGTCTTACCAGCTCTGCTGTGGGCCGGTAGCAGCGGGGCTCTGAGCCCTGGCCTGGCTGCTCAGCTGGGGGTAGTGGGGCTGGCTGGGGCCCCACGTTTCCCTGTGCCATGGTCCGTGTCCCCTGGCTGCTGCGTGGTGCCTCCTGGCCACCCTGGGCTGTTCCTGCCTGGGTCGGCTCCCTGAACCTGCCAGCACCAGCGCTGCTCTCTGGACAGTCAGCGCCAGGCCCCCGCCACCCCCCGAGTGTCCTGCTGCAGCGCCCAGCCGCTGTTCCCCGCCTGCCTGCCCCTTGCCTGACCCCGCATGGTCTCGGCTGAGGCAGCGTGAGAACAAGCCACGTTTCGTGTCAGAGGGGAGATCCCAGCCATACCCTGGCGCCGAAATCATCCCACGCGCTCCAGAGCCCGCACTTGGCTAGCGAGCCGTTCCCCTCGGCCACCTGGCTGAGAGCCCCTCTCTGGCTGCTTGTCCCCACACACCCGGGGTTCAGCTGCACCCCAGACAGCGAGAAGGGACTGGTCTTGGGGCAGGTCTCCGCTGGTGAATTAGCCGGCCCCAGCTGCCTGGCCCGGGCTGTGAAATTCACCTCCCTGCTGACCTAGGCCCTGGGGTAGACAGCGTCTGGCTGCCGCTTGGGGCAGTGGGTTAACCTCCATGCTGGACTGCGTGTCTACGCTGCAGCGCCAGCTCTGCCCCCTTTCTAGTGCAGACGTCGCCTCAGTCCTCGCTGGGATGCCCCCCCCCGGGTCTCCCCTGCAGCCTGCCCCGCGCTGCGCCAGACCATAGTGCGCTTGCCGAGGGGAGCGTCTCCCCGCCTGCTGCGTCTCTGCCCTAGGGCCAGCGGTTAGCGTGCAGGCAGCTCGGCCCTGCGGCACCTTCGTTGGCACTCGAGGTGGGTGCCAGAGCCAGGCGATCTCCGTAGCCCTTCTGCCCTCTGCCGGGTGCCATCAGCAGGTCCTTGGGGCACAGCCCCCCCATTGGACAATCTCCAGCAAGCCCTGCCCCGCCCCCGCCCGGCAATCCCCTGCCTCCCCCCGGGGCCGGGCCCTGCTGCCGCACACTCTGACCTGCGCGTCTCTCCCCAGCGGAGCTGCAGTAACTGCGGAAACAGCTTCTGCTCCCGCTGCTGCTCCTACAAAGTCCCCAAGTCCTCCATGGGAGCCACAGGTGAGTGGGTGCAGGTGGGGTGGCCTGTCTCGCTCCTGGCTATGCCAGCCCTGGCCTCGCCCAGCAGGGGGCGCTGTGGGGGGCAGGGCAGTGGCTGTGCGGGGGCTCCCGGCTACGCCAGCCGCGGTGGGGTGGCAGCAGGGTTACCAACTTCCTAACTGCACAAAGCCAAGCAACCTGGCCCCGCCCCTGCCCTGCCCCTTCCATGTGGCCCCGCCTCACTCCAGGCCCCCTCCCTCCATCACTCGCTCTCCCCCACCCTCACTCACTTTCACTGGGCTGGCTCAGGGGGTTGGGGTGCAGGAGGGGGTGAGGGCTCCGGCTGGGGCAGGGGGTTGAGGTGCAGCATGGGCTGCCCCCGTGCCTAGGGGTCAGACATGCCGGCCACTTCCGGGAGCTGTGCGGAGCTGGGGCCGGCAGGAAGCCTGCCTTAGCCCTGCTGCGCCACTGACCAGACTTTTAGCGGTGATGGTGATGGGGGGCAGGGTTCCTGGGGGGGGTTGGATGGTGATGGGGTGGGTCTCTGGGGGAGGGGTGATGGGGGGGTGTCCCAGAGGGGCACTGATGGGGGGGGTGGTGGTTGGGGGGCAGGTTTCTGGGGGGGATGATGGGTGGGGGGGGAGGCAATGGGGTGGATCTCTGACAGCTCCTTTCCTACCAGCCCCGGATGCCCAGAGGGAGACAGTGTTCGTCTGCGCGTCGTGTAACCAGGCTCTCGTCAAGTGAGCGGAGACCCCGCCGGGGGCGTCTCTGGCTGCCCGTCCCGGCCGCTCGGGGCAGGAGAGCACCAGGATCCTGCGTCGCTGAGACCCCCGCCTGCCCTGGCGCTGCCCGGCCCATGGCACTGGGTGGCTGTGGGGGCCCCACTGCTCTGTTCCCTGGAGCTTTGCTGCAGGGGGCTGGTGGGGAGATGTTAACCCCTTGCTGCCTGGAGCGGGGCTGCAGGGGCCTGAGGCCGGCCACCCCTCCTCTCCGCTCTGGGGCTGGGAGGTGTGGCAGTGCCCCAGGAACCTCGGCAGGTCTGTCACTGGTTTGCAAAGCCACATGGGTAACCATATGCACATTGCCCTGTGCTAGCTAAGTGCCCCCCAGCCTGCCCCTGGGCTCTGAGCAGACCCCTCCTCGACCCCCAGGGCTGGGCCTCCTCCCTGCCTGCAGGCAGAGGGGAGCAGGCAGGGGCCCTGGAGCCAGGCTGGGCTCAGCTGGGCATGGCAGAGTGCAGTGGGGTGCTCTAGACCCTTTGCTGGGGGAGCAGAGGGCCTGGCATGGGGCGGCTCTCAGCTCAGACGCTGGGCTGCTGGCTCTGCCCGTCGTAGGGGGTGCTGGTTCCACTCCCCTGACCTGGGGCTACAGTCCCCCCCCCCCCGCCCTGCCCCACAGAATCTGGGCAAAGGATTCACCCCCACAGCCCTGGGGGTCTCCTCTCTCAGCAAGGGGGGTTGGGCGCCTCTGCTGCCCTGGTTGGGGTCTGGAAACACGGCAGGGCCAGGCTTCGCACCCCGCATTCTGCGCTAACCCCTCTGTATGCGGGAGTTACTGGGGGTGTAGCGTCGCTGGAGCGGACTCCTGTGTCCCCCTGGCAGGGATCTCGGGGGCCCTGCAGTCCCCCTGGGCTGCATGTACACTGCTGGAGAGAGCCGGGGCCTGCTCTTCTGCACGGTGTGGTCCTGGAGCCCTTGGGCTGCTGGCAGCAGGCTACAGCCTGGCCTCAGGGCCTTGGGGGGGTGGGCCTGGCTCTAACCATCAGCCCCTTGCAGTCTCACGTTAACCAGGGTTAAAGCAGGTGTGGGGGCTGCTCCATGGAGACCTCCGCCTGCTTCGTCCTGTGGCAAACACGCGCCTGCCCAGGCTGGCAGCCCCTGGGCCCTTCCCCTTTGTGCCCAACTCCCGTGTGCCAGGCGCAGCTGGAGCGAGATGAGACCTGTCGGGGGGGGCTAGGCTGGGGTGGCTGCTGCTCCGGTCCCCGCCCGGGGGGGGGCATGCCCGGGGGGGTCCCCCTCTCTGCCCTGAGCTGTGCAGGAAGGCGCTCAGGGGCAGGGGGACCATGGCTGGGGCCCAGGAGACCGGGGGGGGGGGGGGGGGCTGCCGGCCACCGCCCCCCTTCGCTTCCGCCCCCCCTTTTCCCCCCCCCCCCCCCCCCCCGTCCGTAAGGATAGTCGCCCCCCCCTCCCCCCGCTTTGTCCACCCAGGGTCTGACTCCCCAGTGTGGGTTTATTAACGGCTGGCCCCACGTCTGGTTTTAGCACCGCGGTACCAGGGCGAGTCCGGGGGGGGGGTGAACGCGACTCCTCTGCTTCGCCTGCGCCGGCTGGTGAAGGACGTGCTCCCCTTGCCCTGGCTGAGCCGGCACCAGTGAGAACCCCCTGGGCACGTCCCTGCTCTGTGCCGCCGGCCCCCCCGTCCAGCGGGGCTGCTGCTGCTGAGGACGGTGCTGGTAGAACCAGGGAGCCGAGTTTTCTGTGATAAACTCCCCCCAATAAACATGATTGTGCATTTCTCTGCCGTTACACTGACCCGCGGAGTGTCCCCGTGGGCGCCCTGCCCCGCGTGCGACGGGGCTGGGGCCGGCCGGTTCGGACACGGGGGGTGCTGCAGTGTGTGGTTCTCACAAAGGGTGAAAACTCCACATTCTCTGCACCCCCGTCTGTGTTTTCCGGCCCCCGGGGATTGCTCGGACCCCTGGTTCCTCGTCGAGGGAAGCTGGGGGGCTGGGCCGGCGTCTCCTCGAGTGGCGCTAGAGCCTGCTGTGCGTCGGCCTGGAAGCGACCAGCCCCGGGTGCCGGCTGGGCGGCTCTTCCCCTAGCACCCAGGGCGAGGGCTGGCTCCCGGGGTGCTGTGATGGGGAGGGGGCTTTGCAAGCTCTGCAGGAGAGGAGCCCCCCCTCCTGCCAGCCTGAATCCTGCGGTCTCTGCCCCCCCCCTCCAGCAGCACCAGGCCTCCCCCCAAATTATTCTGGCTCTCCCCCACGGCTCCCTTGCAGCCCTGGCTCCACACATGAGCCCCACCCTGAGCTGGGTGTGTGGGGGGGGGGGCAACGCTCCTCGGTCACACACTGAGGTATGGCCCTGGGCTTCCCCACCTCCTGGGACCGACCCTCGAGCCCAGAGCTCTCAGCCCAGAAGAGCTTCTCCCTCTGCCGCCAGCAGCACGGTGCGTTCGGCCAGGGGAGTTCTAGGGGGATCGGAAGGAGGCCAAGGCAGGGGCTTCGTGGGGAGCGCTGCCCTGGGGGGGGCCTGGGAGGAAGGAGGAAGATGAGTGTTGGCAATGCCATACCTGGGCCATGGAGGCGGCTTGGGGTGAGCGGGAGGCGACTTTCCAGCAGTGGGGGAGAGCGGGGGGGAGGCCGTGGGTGCAGACAGGCTGACGGGTGCTGATGGGCTACACGAGGGGCCAGCACAGAGCCGGGTGACGTGGTCAAAGTGCCGGGCTAGGAGAAAGACCGGGCGTGGGGCCAGGCTGCATTCGTGGAGAGTCACTGCGTGGGGCTGATATCCCAGGAGAGCAGGGGGTGGGCTGCGTGGGTCGGATGGACGAGGCTATGGAGCTGGGTGAGGGCTGTGTCACGGACTCACAGATCGTGCCCACTCTTGGCCCCGTGCGGTCCGTGGGGGGTGCCCCTTCCAGTGCGACAGCCCTTCTTGGGGGTCCACTCTCCTTTGGGGTCAGGTCCCTCCACCTCCTGGAGTCGCACCTCTCTGAGCCTTAGCACGTCTGTCTCTGCCGTGGGCCCCCT
>NW_020664446.1:1197936-1200477 GCF_002925995.2 Terrapene triunguis | reverse complement strand
CGGGGCTCCACTCTCTCTCGGGGTCAGGCCCCTCCACCTCCTGGAGCTGCACCTCTCTGAGCCTTAGCACGTCTGTCTCTGCCGTGGGCCCCCTCAGGGAGTCCCCTCGCTCTGGACCCCCGGGGCCTCCACCCCCGAAGGGGTTGATGCCCCCTGTTCTCTAGCCCGGAGCGACTCTCAGCCAGCATAAAACAGAAGGGTTTATTGAGAGTTGAACACAGCACAGGAAACTCTCAGGGCCTCGGCCTGGCCTCCCTCAGCCCAGCACATCCCAGTCTCTCTGCATCCAGGTGGGCTCTGCCTGCTCCCCCTCTCCAGCCCCAAGCCCCCCCGCCCTGCTTCCCAGCTGGGCATCTGAGCTCCCCGGCCCCAGGTCCCGCCTCTGTCCATTGTCTTCTCTCCAGGGAAACAGGGTCGTAAACTGGGTCGCCTGGGCCTCCTCTCCCCTCTTCTGTCCTCTGGCCCCTCTGGCTGGAACCGGCTGGTCAGGTCACCGGGGTCCTCTCCCCGCAGCCCTTTGTCCTCCCACTGGCCAGAACCGGCTGCGACTCCTGAGCTGGGTCCTTGGGTTGTCAGGTCACCAGTCGCTGGGGTGTCCCTCCTCCCGGCCATCGGCTGGTTCCCTCTTTGGCCCTCTGTAACAACAAACTCTCTCTCCGCTCCCCTCGTTAAACCAGTAACACCCAGGGAAACTGAGTCCCACCCCCTCTGCATGCAAACCATTGGAAAACAAGGAAAACACAAGAAAATCCCCCACTTCGTCACAGGGGGCGCTGGGTCTGTCAGTTCCCCGGGCTGCTGGGGGATGAGTATGGGGGCCTGGGGGCTCCTCACCCACTGCAAGCCCCCCTCTGGGACTCAGGGCCCAGTGCTACCAGGGGCGCCCATCTGGGCACTGGGAGTTGGGTCCGGCCCTGGCTCCGGGCGGGTGGCAGCGCCGTGCACAGAGAGCGATGCTCTGGAGCTGCTCCCTACGAAGCCAGGCAGGACTCTGGGGGAGCCTCCTCTCTCGGAGCAGACTGTCTCCAGGCAAGAAGCTTCCCCAGCTTCCACCTTCCTGGGTCTGACCTCGGAGCATTCAGCATCCCCGTCTCACACCGTGCATTTCCCGCAGCGAGTCCGCACAGGCAGGGCTCCTGGGGAAGCCAGAGGGCCCTGCACCCCAGCTCCACAGCCAGACATGACTCTCAGTCAGCCGGGAAAACAGGTTTATTAGTTGACAGGACACAGCATAGGACAGAGCTTGTTAGCACAGAAATCAGTGACTCAGCCAAGTCCATCTTGGGGAGAGGGGAGCCCAGAGCCAGGGCTCTGCCCCCCCCGCGCCCCCAGCCAGCCGAGACTGACTCCTTCCGGCTGCCTGGCCCCTGCCGGCCCGTTGCTCCTCTTCCAGCCTTTGTCCTGCTTCCTGGGCCAAGAGTCACCTGGTCGCATCCCCCTCCTGGGTCTCAGGTTACGAAGGGAAGGGGCGGCCATAGCAACTGTGCAGGCAGCTGGAGCAGCCCCAGCAAAAGTCACACCCCCTTATTCCCAGCTCCTAGACATTGGAGCAGTACACAGGGAAACTGAGGCACACCCAGCATTCATGTAGAACAGTAAGACTCACATAGGCTCACATACAACATAACAAGGGAAAACCCCCACTACGTCACACTCTCGCACCGGTCACGCCAGTAGCCTGAGCCCCACCTGCCTACAGCACTTTCTGAGAGCTGTCAGTGGCCACGCGCTCTGACGCAGAGATCACAGCGCAGCCCGACAGCAGAGCCACACCAGCTCATTCCTGGCATCTCGGCCCAGCTACAGAGCCAAGCAGCCGTTCCCAGGCGAGATGACAGGACTGACGGGGATTTCAAGGGGTGCTGGAGAGGCCTGCGGGTGGCTTGAGGGAGGTGTATTTGGGACAGGGAGGGAGGGGCTATTCTGGAGTCCAGGCCGGGGGCATGGGGCCCATGGCAGGAACAGGAGAATTTGTGGAGCCCCTTGTGAACACAAGGCCTATTAGCCAGGAGAGGCGGCGCCATTGGTGGTGCGGGAGGCAGCAGGGGGTTGGGCCCATGTTACTGGCTGGTCCTTCTGCAGCAAAGCCGCACAGGCCAGGCTCCCAGGGCCTCTGGTCAAACAGCAGCGGCTGTAAACAGCTCCCGCCCCCAGGCGCCAGGCGAGAGATGCCAGTGCACATTCACGCCCAGGTGTAACTGTCACGGAGTATGGGGGGGACTCAGGGCCCTGCACCCCCGGCGTCCTGCGATTCACCATGACTCTCAGCCAGCCAGTAAAGCAGAAGGTTTATTTAGACGACAGGAATACAGTCCAAGACAGGTCTTACAGGCGCAGACAACAGGACCCCCTCAGTTAGGTCCATCTTGGGGTCCTCGGGCCCCCTGGCCCCCTGGGGAGATCAGAGCCCTGTCTGCCTCCCAGCCCTAGTCACTAGCCAGCTTCTGAGACTCTGCCTTTAGCGACCCCTCCCACAGCCTTTGTTCAGTTTCCCGGGCAAAGGTGTCACCTCGCCCCAGCCCCCTCCTGGGTTCTCATGTT
>NW_020664446.1:1132377-1147936 GCF_002925995.2 Terrapene triunguis | reverse complement strand
GAGGGCGCAGGGTCTGGGGGCTGCCCGGCAAACCGTGAAGCCGGTAGCGCTCGGGCAGCCCTTTCCCCGTGGCTGGGAGGGAGGAGGGGGTGGGGAAGGGGCGGGGCCAGGGCCCCGTGGAGGGTCCTCTTTTTTTATTTGTTAAATATGGTAACCCTACCTAATGTCCAACCTAGACCTCCGCCACTGCAACTTGAGACCATTGCTCCTTGTTCTGTCAGGCCGACAGGCTCCAGCATGCAGAGTGGCCTGGCCCCCCAAGAGCACCCTGCCAGCACGCATGGAAACAGCGGGGCTGGCCCCTCTGCTCACCACCCCAGACATGGCTGCCTCAGGCAAGGCTCAGAGGGGCTGGGCCCCCCAGCTGAGGGAGGAGCAAGACTGAACGTTGCTGCCCCATGGCCTCAGGGCAGGGCAAAGCATGGCACAGTGAGGGGCAGCCACATGGGGCCGGGCCCAGGCCCACAGCTCTGGTGCCAGCGACCCAGACAGCCAGGCTGCTGCGCCAGAGGAAGCCAGGGCATGGCTGTGGACGGGTCGGGGCACTGCCCTGCTGGGGCCCCTGCGGCACAGACTGGGGGGAGGACGTGGCCCAGTGCCGGGAGCTGAGCGTTTGCCTCTCTGCAGGCTCCGTGCCTGCCCCCTCCAGCCATGGGGCAGCCCTAGGGCAGGGCAAGGCCCCTCCACAGGGCCCCAGCACAGGAGGCTTGGGGAGGCCTGGAACAAGTCAGACCCCCGCTGAGCTCTGCCCACCCCAGAGGGGCCCTGCCCTGCCCTGAGCTCCAGTAAACACGTTACACAACTGGCGCCAGGGCTGGTTACACAACCCTCCTTCCAGCTGCTGCTGACTCCGCTCCACGCGGCACGGGAGGGGAGCAGGCCCAGATCCGCCGGGGGGGCGGGGGGGGGGGGGGCAGCAGCAGCCCGCACTCCCAGCCCAGCCGCACCGCCCCCCTCGCCAGGGCGCCCCAGGAACGCAGACTACCCCACCTGCAACCTGCCTGCCCCACGCGGGGAGAGCCGAGGCCTTGATGCCCCAGCTGGGGGTCCCTACAAGCAGCCCGTTCAGGGCAGGGCTAAGGCCCATCACCGGGGTGGGGGGGGGCAGTGGAGGGGGCACTTGCTGGGGTGCTGCTTGGGCCTCTCTTGTTCCAGGGATACAGGCCTCAGGGAGGGTGCTCCAGCCTCACCCCTACTCCAGGAGATGGGCCCAGGTGGCAGGGGCAGGCCAGCAGGCTCTGTCCATGGCAGCGAGGCCCACGTTCCCCCACACTGGACCATGGCACGGGGCACTGCCCGTGTGGGAGCAGTCGAGCCCCCCCCCGCCCAGCCGGGCCCACGTGCTGCCCTAACGAGGGAGAGCCGCTTTCCTTCTGCTCGGCCTGCTCAGTCCCCACCTCACAGCACCGCTGGGGCCGAACGAGCCGGAGCTCGGGGAGCAGCTGCTGCTGTGCCCGGGGGCGGTGGGGGGTGCATGGCCCCCCACGCTGCCCTCACCTGGAAACACCCATCCAGGTGTGCTGCAGGCAGCCAGGAGCTGCCCCTCTGTGAGATCATCTGACTTGGGCACAGCAAGGGCTGGGGGGCTGGAGGAAAACAGGGGGCAGCCCTAGGCTGGGTGAGGATGGGCTTTACAGGGGCAGGTTTTACCTAGCCAGGCCTCAGGCAACAGCAGCAGAGCCAGAACCCCTGAGACACCCCCCCCAGCAGGCCAGGCCGTTAGCCACCCAGCCGGGACAGGGACAGACCCATCCCCAGCTGCCCCAGCGTGGGGGCAGGGCACAGCTGGAAACCAGAGATGGAAACTCCCTGCTCAGACGCCTCCAGCCCAACCGTCTGAGGGGGCCTTCGCCAGCCGGGCCACCAGCCAGATCCATGAGCCGGGGGGAGCCTGCAGGGCCTGCTGCAACAGGGCCCAGAACCCGCCTCCAAGCACCCGCGGGGCCCAAGTGAGCCCCATGGGCGGGAGGGAGAGCTCAGTGGTTTGCGCATTGGCCTGCTAACCCCAGGGCTGTGAGTTCAATCCTGGAGGGGGCCACTTAGGGATCTAGGGCAAAAATCTGTCAGGGACGGTACTTGGTCCTGCTGTGAAGGCAGGGGACGGGACTGGACTCGACGACCTTTCAAGGTCCCTTCCAGCTCTATGAGATAGAACGCTGTGTGTTGGGGGGGCTTTAATCACAGAGCCCCGGGCATGACTCTGGCTCCCCTACCTGCCACAGCCTCTCAGGCTGTCTACACTGCCATTAGCCCCTCCTCCAGCCCCTGGACAAGGGGGGGCACCCTAAGGGGGGCAGCAGGGTTCTGCCCGGGGCAGTGCGGCTCTCGCTGGGTTTGCTGCCTTCCCTTCGCCCTTGCGCAGGAGGAAGCAGCAGCCAGTGCGCCCTGCCGGCTCTGGGGCAGTGTGTGTGTGTGGGGGGGCCTTGTAGGCAGGGCCATGGCAAGGGGCTGGGGGTAAGACCCAGAGATCCGGCTCTGGGGCTGCTGTGGGCAGGAGAGCACCATGCAGCGGCTAGGGGCCCAGGCAGCCATGCCCCACACCCGGAGAGGGGCTGGGATCCACGGGGACGGGACAAGGGCTACGTGCTCCACACACCTTGCTCGTTACATATGCAGATGCCCCTGGGCACGCCCCCCCCCCCATGCAGTGCTGGCAGGTGCCCTCCCTCGTGCACCGCTGCCAGCGCCAGTGGGTGCTGCAGGGACGGGGTGTGCAGGGAGCACAGGGCTGGCCTACGCCTGGGGACCCTGCCGAGGGGGCCCCAGTCAAGGGCTATACAAAACCTCCAGCCCATTAGCAGCATCACAGGTGAGTGGGGCCCGAGCCCCACGGGGATGAGCTGGTAGCGCCCTGCAGAAGGGACCTGGAGGCTGGGGCACCCTGCCACCCTTCCTGAGCCACCGACATCTTCCATTCAAGGTCAAGTGGGCCATGGGCGTGGCTGATGCCCCAAGCACCGGGCCCCTCTCGGTGGATGGGAGCCCCGCTGGGGCAGAAGGGCAGCCCAGGGTGCCATAGGAGCCAGCACTGCTTTTTCGGAAGGGTGAAATGCAAGAACAGGCTCCCTGCGACACATCCCCAGGGCCCTGGCTGTCAGAGGCTTTTCCCTGGCCGGGGGCACTGCCGCTGGCCCAGAGCACCTCCTCCAGCCAGACACGCCCCAGGCCAGAGGCAGCACCCGGGAGCCAGGCAGCATGCAGGTGCCAGGGCACGGCCTGCAAGCGCGCCAGTGCCGGAGCTCAGCTGCGCCCCATCCCTCGCCGGGGTTGGGCACACGACACCCAGACCAGCAGAGGGACACGGGACCCTGCTCACCCCCAGGGCAGAGGGAAGGGTGGGACTGGGAGCACCAGGGACCCTGCTCCCGCCCCGCTACCCACCCTGCCACCACGATCTCCAAGTCCCCGTCAGCGTCCACGTCGGTGATGGCCACGCCGTAGTTGAGCTGCGTGGGGTTGCTGTCGTAGTCGGGCGGGAGGACACGGCTGGTGACGGCTGTGAACATCGGCTCGCCGCGCTGGGAGCCCTCGCCGGGCCACGCCAGCGGCAGCAACCAGAGCAGCAGCAGCATCCTCGGCACCTGGAACCAAACCCACACGGGGCTCAGTCTGGGCGACACCCGAGCGTCTGCCCCCCGCCTGGGGAGCTCCCCGGCCTGTTACCCTCCCAGACACCAGCCAGAGAGCGCTGCTGCTCCAGCCCCCAGGCAGCTGCCATCACAGCCCTGCCCCAGACCCAGCCGCTCCAGAGTTCAGCCCCTCAAAGGCGCCCTCGCTGCGGTGAGGTCACTGCTGCAGATGGCACCTACGGCTGGGCCATGGCCCCAGCTGTCCGTCCACACTTGGCCTGTGCCCCCAGCAGGGATTGGCCCTGTGAGCGGTGGGCCCAGGGCAGGCACCTGTGGCAGCGCCTGCTGACAGCTGAGCCGCATGAGCAGCGGGTGCAGCAGGCTCTGCAGAGGCCTGCGCTGTGTGACACCCAGGGGGCTGCACGGTGCCATGGGTGCCCGTTTTCTAGTGCAGACGAGGCCCCGGGGACCAGGCGAAGCCACGGGGGGAGACGGGCACACGCTGCACAGGGCAACCAGACAGCGAGGTCTGGCCAGGAGAGGGGCATACCCAGCTGTGACGAAGTGGGGGATTTGTTTTTTCCTTGTTTTCCAATGGTTTGCATGCGGAGGGGGTGGGACTCAGTTTCCCTGCGTGTTACTGGTTTAACGAGGGGAGGGAAGAGGGAGTTTGTGGTTACAGAGGGCCGGAGAGGGAACTTGGGACCCCAGCCGATGGCCTGGAGGAGGGACACCCCAGCGACCGGTGACCTGACGACCCGGCGGCCCAGCTCAGGAGCCACAGCCGGTTCTGGCCAGTGGGAGGACAATGGGCTGCGGAGAGAGGACCCCGGTGACCTGACCAGCCGGTTCCAGGCAGAGGACAGAAGCAGGAGAGGGGGCCCAGGCGACCCTGTTTACCTGGAGAGAAGACAATGGACAGAGGCGGGGCCTGGGGCCGGTGATCTCAGATGCCCAGCTGGGAAGCAGGGGAGGGTCTCTGGGCGGGAGAGGGGGAGCAGGCAGAGCCCACCTGGATGCAGGGGAGACTGGGATGTGCTGGGCTGAGGGAGGCCAGGCCTGAGGCCCTGAGAGTTTCCTCTGCTGGGTTCAGACGCTCAATAAACCCTCCTGTTTTATGCTGGCTGAGAGTCACTCCGGTCTAGAGAACAGGGTGGCATCAACCCCTTCGGGGGGTGAAGGCCCCGGGGGTCCAGAGCGAGTGGACTCCCTGAGGGGGCCCACGGCAGAGACAGACGTGCTAAGGCTCAGAGAGGTGCGGCTCCAGGAGGTGGAGGGGCCTGACCCCGAAAGAGAGTGGACCCCGAGAGGGGCTGCCCCCCGAAAGGGGCCCCCCCCCCCCCCCCCCCCCCCACGGACCGCATGGGGCCAAGAGTGGGCACGACCCGGGAGTCCGTGACAACAGCCCAGCGCAGTGACTGCAGCACGAGATCCCCAGTCCCTGGCCCTCACAGCCCCATGAGCCGGGCACCACCCAGAGCAATCAGGGGCCCCTTCCATAAAAAAAAGTTGCAACACTATATTCTCGTGGGGGCCCCTGAGGGGCGTGGAGCAAATTGCCCCATTTGCCCCCCCCCCCCCCGGCAGCCCTGGCGCCGCCCCGGGGACGTGGCTGAGACTACCACAACCTGAGAGCATCCAACCCATGGTCTGTGCAGCTTCCCAGCCGCCTCTGGCCAGCAGCGAGCAAGAGCCGGGGAGGCCGCTTGGCTAGGCCTGGGACCTGTCCCTGCCCTGCAGTTCCCCCTGGGGCCAGGGCTCAGGCAGTGCCGGGCAGATGCTGCCCGGGGAGTGGGGCTGTTCTTATGGCGGACGGCAAATAGCAGGGCCGCGAGGCTGGCCAGGGGCCCATGCTGTCTAGCTGGCTGGGGACAACGTGACCCAGGTCAGGCAGGAGCGGAGCATGGTGAGGAGTGTCCCAGACCCAGCACCGCCAGGGGCCAGGCCATGCAATGGCAACACATGCCAGGGAAAAGCTCCCGCCTGCTCAGGGTCTGCATTAGCTCTCGCCCAGCGGAGGGCCCTGTGCAGAGCCGTGGGGCCGGGGCAGCTCCAGAGCCCTGGCCCTGCGCAGAGCCGGGGGGCCGGGGCAGCCCCAGAGCCGTGGCCCTGCACAGAGCCGGGGGGCCGGGGCAGCCCCAGAGCCCTGGCCCTGCACAGAGCCGGGGCAGAGGCAGAGGGCGATGCTGAAAGTAGCACCATGCTGCTCTGGCCTGTGCGTCTCACGAGGGAGAGCAGGAAGAGAAGAGCGCAGGCTGAGTCCAGCCTTGGAGAGCTGGCCCAGGGGACAGGGAGTAGCAATCTGCTCAGCGGGGACACAGCCCAGTGCTGGCAAAGGGTGACTGGCTGGAACAAGGGGACGGTCAAGGACGTTGAAAGGACCCAATTCCGCACACAGCACCGTTAGCAGGTGGAACTCTCTGCCACAAGAGCTGCAGGGTGTAAAACAATTAGACAGTTCCATGGCTAATGAGCACATCCCCCAGGCCACCCATCAGCGAAATGCTCCCGGGTGTGAACCCCCTGACGGGCCAGAGCCAGCCACTGTGCCCCAGTGCAGCAGCCCCCTCCTGCATAGCATGAGCTCTCCGCCTGGTCTACCTGTGTTCTGGCAAGAGCCGGAGAAGAGCCCTGCTGGCCGAGCTGGGGTGGAGAACAACGGCCCTGGCAACATTGGCTCAGACACACCCAGCGTGGTGCGCACGCCCCGTGGCGGCAGCAGCAGGGGATTTCCTGGGGATAGGCCGGCTGCAGCAGAGTCTCTAGGGTAACTCTGGGAGGATGTTCGGGGCTGCGGACGACAGCCAGTCCCCACAATGGCCCAGGCCACAGGGTGAAAGATCTGGGAGCTGCCTGGCTGGAAGGGGAGTGTGAAGGGCAGAGCAAGGCGTCCATCCCCCAGACTCCATGGAGTCAAGCCCCCAGGCGCTCCGATTCAGGGCTTGTGGCAGAGTTGGCTGCCTGCTGAGCACCCCCTTGTGGCCTAGGGTGGTGCTGCAGTGCCCTGCCTCAGTTTCCCCATGTTTCAGGCTCTCTCAAACAGCTCTCTTCTGGGTCAGCAGCACCCCTTCCCGGGCTAGATTTATTCCAACAACACAATCATTCCCAAGAAAGCTTTCCCACCTGCCTCATGCCCGTCCTCTCAGCCTTTCCCGCTGGGGCCCCCAGGCCTTCTCTGTCTGGAGCCTTCCCCCTGAAAGCACAGAGTTCCTGGCCCCTCCATCCAGCTTCACTCTGGTTGTGTCCTCCTGAGCGCCCCCCCTTCACCGCTTGCCGCAGCTCTTCCCAGGGGAACCGGCTCCTCTGCATCCCAGGAGAGGCAGCAGGGCTGAGACAGGGCTGGTGCTCCACCTCTGGGTGCTCCAGGGCCCTGGGAGTCCCTGAGATGAACCCACAGACACCCAGGCCCTCGCTGCTGTGAGTGGGCAGAGCTGGGACCCTCCTGCGCTGCTAAGGCAGCCCCGGCCTGTAGCAGCCGGCGTGGTGCCAACACTCTCCCCAGGGCAGGGAGTGAGTGGGGATGCCAGTTGGAGCCCCTGGGGGCGAGCTGCCAGCCCGGAGCGCCAGGTGAGAGCTGCCCTCAGCCCCTGAGACACCTAGGACAGCTCAGGCACCTGCTCAGCACTCACCGACGCGGATGCCAGCAGCCCCTCGGTAGGCCACCCCCCGCCCCCCCCCCACCCCCCATCAGCCCAGCTGCTTGCTCCCCCCCCCTCCGCTCAGCCAGGGCCAGCGTCCTCCCAGCCGCTGAGCTTCAGGCCCAGGGCACCCCACTGAAGTCAAAGGACTTTGTCAGAGCAGCTCCAGCTCTCAGCGTCTGGCGTGCTCGGGAGGGCTGGCTGGCAGCTCCTGCTCACCCGTGCCAGGCCGACTCCAGAGTCCCAATCCCAGCATGGGAGAGGTGTGTGGACAGCACGGCTTGGAGCCAAACTGGCCCCGTACGATGGTAGGGTCGAGGCTCCAGCTGGAATTGGGCCGTGGTGCCAGGCACTGCACAGACAGGGCAGAGCTGGTCTCACTCAAGGAGTTCCCAGGGCAGGGGCACAGTGATTCCTGGACAGCCACTGGATCATTGCAGCCAGGGTGGGGTTTGCAGTAGAAAATTCACCAGGCAATTCCTAGAGGGGGAAGCTGTGACGGAGCAGGGAGCGGGTGGATTTGACCTGGGAATGTGTTACACTGGGGATGGGAAGGAAGCTACCTGACCTGTAACCTGAGCCAGGAAGAGGGTTGGGAGAAGTGACACCTTCTGTCCCGGAGACTGAACAAAGGAGAGGAGGAGCAGAGGGGAGGGGGGAGAGAGCTGCTGGAGGGAGTTTTGGTTTGGTTTCAGTTTAGGCTGGGTGGTGCAATGCAGGAAACCCCAAGCTGGGGTCTAAGCTCCCTGAACCCCCCAGAAGGACTTGATTGAGGGGTTCTGGTTGTACCTACACGCTCTACTTGGGACTGTGTTCCTGTCATCTAATAAACCTTCTGTGTTACTGGCTGGCTGAGAGTCACGGTGAATCCCAGGAAGCCGGGGGTGCAGGGCCCTGACTCCCCCACACTTCATGACAGAAGCCAGAGCCCCCGGGAGGGAGCTGGTCAGTCCTTGCCAAGCAGCACAGGGCTCCCAGTAACAGGCCAGGCCGAGGGTGATGTTCTGTACCCCTTGGGAACACCCTACGCCCCATGTTCATCCTAATATGATTGTGTGGTGTCCAATGCAAAGTTTGTCATGTCAGGTGTCTTCAGAAGGCTCACGATGTACTGAGCATTGTTGTTATAGTGATGTTACAATAACGTTATAGTGAGGTTATAGGCTGTAATTTCATATATATAGTTATGAGGCTGAAAATGTGTCTTCATGGCTTAAAACAAGCCCAGACAAAACTCTCCAGGAGCAGAGGGGCAGTTCACACCTCGTCAGGGCATGTATGGGACAAACCCAGCCCAGCCTCACAGGAACAAAGGACACTGGCCTAGGCAGCAACAAAGGATCTGTTGGACTCTCGAGGGAGTCACCCCCCTTCCCTTGGTCAGTTGTGGACTACAATGAGGTAATGCTCACCTGACCCTGAAGGGGGGGGTGGCAAAGCCAAGAGGGAAGAAAGAACATGATAAAAGGGAGAGATGATTGCCATGCTCTTCCTCTCTCTTCCACCTACATCTACAGACATCACACCAAGCGACTGAAGCGCTGATCAAAGGGGAGAGCCTGGCTGAAGGCAACCAGCCAGCCTGTGGTGAGAAGCATCTAAGTTTGTAAGGGCACTGAAAGTGTTAAGAGCAGCTTAGAACGTGTTTTGCTTTATTTCATTTGACCAAATCCGACTTGTTGTGCTTTGACTTATAATCACATAAAGTCTATCTTTGTCGTTAATAAATCTGTTGGTTTATTCTACCTGAAGCAGTGCGTCTGGTTTGAAGCGTGTCAGACTCCCCTTGGGATAACATGCCTGGCACATATCAATTTCTTTGTTAAATTGACAAACTCATACAAGCTTGCAGCATCCAGCAGGCACAACTGGACACTGCAAGACGGAGGTTCCTAGGGTTGTGTCTGGGACCGGAGATATTGGCTAGTATCATTCGGTTGCACAATCCAAGGAGCAGTTTACACACCAGAGGCTGTGTGTGAACATCCCAGGGGTGGGGGTTCTTGCAGCAGAGCAGGGTAAGGCTGGCTCCCAGAGTCGAGGGTTGGAGTGACCTAGCAGATCACCGGTCTGGATAACACCAGAGGGGAACGTCACACTGAGCCATTCCCATGGTGCAGCAGCAGCTCCTCCAGGGCCATAGCGCTTGGCTCCGAGCCAGAGGGATGCTGAGCCCTTTGTGCCCCTTGGCCTTTTGCCACCAGCTCCCATTCCCTCAGGGCCAGCAAGGCCCTCACCGGAGGGCCTGGCTCTTTGCCCAGAGAAGGGCAGCCCCACAGCCAGGGCTTTGGAGCAGAGCCCGGAGCTGGAGCGCGGACCAGTAGGTTTTTGTCCGGAGCTGGAGCAGAGCAATTCAAAAATTTGATTGCTCCAAATCCCTGCCCACAGGTGCCCCAGTGTGAGCTCAGGCCAGCTACCTGCTGTGGGGCAGCAATGGAGGCAGAGCCCCGGCTGGCCTGAGAGGCCGGAATGACACCCCTCTGGGAGACCAGGGCTGGGTCTGCTGAGAGATTCGTGCTGGGGCTCAATTCCCAGCTCTGCAGGAGATCCTGTGCGGCCTTGGCCAGTCTGTCCCTCTGGCCGTGGGGCGCCTGGCCCTGGCACACAGGGCGAGGGTAAACAGTACTGGGGTGAGATGCCCAAAGCTACAGACCTGGGGGCTGGAAAAACACCTCCCTTGTGAAGTCTTGGGGAGACATCACCCCAGGCAATAAGGGCATTTGGGGGAGGTTCAGTCCCCGCCTGCGCTGTTGGGGCCAGTAACAACAGGACTAGGTATGCATCACAGCAGATACAGCCAGTCAGCTGGCTCCCCCGGGGGCGACTCGGCCAGCCGCTGGCAGGCCCAGGACTCTGCCTGAGACCAGCCTGTCATTACCCGGGAAAGGAGGATGTGATCGGCACCGAGCACGGGGCCAGCTCATTGTGCACCCAGCGTGCGCAGCGCTCGGATCTGCCTAATTAAACTAATACATCAGAGGGCCCCTTGGCGAGATTGGGAGGGAAAAACCCATTAATTAGCTAAACCTGCCTCGCTATGCACACCTCCACCTCTACACCAGCACCTCCCACACACCCCCGCCCCACCATCCACCCCCCGCCCAGCTCTGCCCTGGGGAGACAGAGTCTGCATGGGCAGGTGGCAGGGCAGAGTCTGGCCCTTGCAGGTGCCCCTGGGCAGGGGGTGCTGGCACTCCCTCGCTCCCTGCAGCTCTTGCTCTCTCCAGCTTGGCCCGCCCCCCACCCAGCTGCAGGCAAAATCCTCCAGGGCTGATGGAGCCTTTCCAGGAGGGAACAATGTCCCTGATTGGGGACAACAGGCCTCCCCAGGGATCCGGGGTGGGGGGGTGTCAGTGTGGCCTGGAGCCAGCTCCCCACCGGGGGCTGCGCAGGGCCAGGAGCAGGGAGAAGCCTAGCACGTGTCCCATGGCTCCCAGGGGCAGCCAGGTCTGGCTGTGTGGAGCTGGGAGGTGGAGGGTGCTGTGCCCCGCACCTGCAGGCTGCGGCCTGGCTCTGCCCGGGCCCCGCGCTGCACAGACCCCAGTGGGCTGGCCTCACACACACACGTCTCCCGGCAGCCTCTCAAAGGGCCGCAACACCCAAAGGCCTGCAGCTCCCACTACCTGTGCGCTCAGCCCCACAGGTCCTACCCCGGGGCACCTGCTGCAGGAGACACGGCAGGACGGGGCCCAGGCGCCATCCAAGATGTCGCACGCAGCCACGGGGTGGGGCCGGGGACGTCCAGCAGCGGGGCTCTGCGCGGCGCAGCACCAAGGTCACAGCACGTAAGGACAGGGACGGCCGCCACACGCGGCGCCGTCATGGCACCGCCTCGCTCAGCAGCGCCAAGGCCAGTGACTTGGCACCAGGTGCTTGGCAGAGTTGTCTGTCCATCCACCCCAAGCCCAGGTGGGACCTGGCAGGGCTGGGGGCCAAGCTAGCCACTGAAAACAGCCGGTGGCCCCCATGCCAGCAGACCCCTTGGGGGCTGTGCCCTGAGCCCCAGGGAGTCAGCCCAGCAGCTAGCGGCATCATGCCCCAGCCAGGCCCAGAGCTGCAGCTGCTCCTTGGGCCCAGGCAGGGGGACCTCACTCCCGCATGGGATAAACCCAGAGCCAGAAAACAAGGGAGGGACAGCCAGGGACCCAAGCCAAAACAGTCACCCTGACCCCTCCCCTACTCACTGACCCAGTCCAGCTGCAAGGGGGTGCCCCTCGCCAGGGACAATACCCCCAGCCCCCTTCAGCTCTCCCATCACACTTCCAGGGCAGGGAACTAAGCACCGGGTTTAAGCACGCCCCCCCCCCCCCAGCATAGGGCAGACCCACAGGGCCTGATCTGGGGCTCAGAGCTCCTGGGCAGCCTTCAGGGCCGGGAGGGGCATGAGGCTTCACCCTCAGGCCCTAGGCAGAGGTGAGTCAGAGAGTTCTTGGCCCTGGCTCCAGAGCCCAGGGGCAGCCATGGGGCCAGGCCGCAGAGCAGTAGGACACCTAGCACTGAGCCAGGGCTCACTCCCCCGTGCCCTGTTCCCTTCACTCCCTCTCAAGCACCTGGCACTGAGTGACTGACTCATGGCTCGCTCCCGTGGGCAGTCCAGGTCCCACAGCCCCCACCTCTCCTACCCCCTCCAGAAGCTGTGCCCACAGGTGTCACGGCAGGGGAAGCACAGCCCAGGCCACCCCACCTCCACCCTCTCAGTGTACAGGGACCCCACCCGGGCTGGGCCAGGTCACTTCCCAGCCATGGTGACAGCCAGGCACCCCTCACAGCATCCTGGTGATGTCACGACTCCCCATGCCACCACCTCACCCCAGTGAATGACATCACAGAGCTCCCCACGACCACATGCCATGACCTCACAGCACCCCAGTGATTTACAGCACCCTCTGCTGGCAGCTCTGGGACAGCAGGGGGTGGGGGTCATCACTCCCAGCACGCTGGTCTCCCACCCAGCCACCCAAAGCTCTCCTGCTGCCGCACCGGGGCTGGTCAGTTCCAGGCACTACTTGGCACCAGAGCCCAGCGAACCTCCAGGGACCCAGGCTGCGCAGCTCTCCCCAGTAAACCCACCAGGACCAGCCCAGACCCTGCAGATCCAGCCAAGGGCGGCAAGCAGCAGGTCACTCCTGTACCACAGCTGTAGGAATCCAGCCAAGCGCAGACAGCCCCAGCCCCTCCGGGGCAGTGCTCCAGTCCCAGAGCGCTCTGACCCCCAGAAGTGGTTTCCATCATATCCAGGGGTTCCAGTCTGGTTCAATGGCTCTCAGCCCCCACTGTACACCCTGCTCCAGCCCCCCCACTGACCCATCCAGCATGGTCCCATCGCTGCACCGGACAGCAGGTGGCTCGGATGGGCCGTACTGGCAGAACCGGGATTGCCGGCCCCCTCAGCCCCACATCCCCAGCAGTCTGGTGCCACCCAGTCCCCTCAGCCCTCCCTGGGGCCAGAGCTTTGGGGTCTGGGGCTCAGCCAGCTGCTAATGCAGTGTGGCGCTGAGCAGTCACCTTAGCATCCGAGCACCAGCCCGCGGGACCTTGGCTCCTCTGAGGAGAGCACCCACTTCCACCTGCAGGCTGCCAGCCAGCCCGCCTGCCCCCTTTGCCAGGGGGAGGGGAGTCTGCAACCAGAGACCCCCCAGCCCCTCCAGAGCCCATCACCACCCCCCAGTGCTCCATGCCCACCCATCTTTAACCATGCCCTGGCACCCCTCCACCACTCACCCCTTCCCTTAGCCCCATAGGACTAGCTCCAGCCAGACTGCCTCCTTCCCATCACCCCACCACCGTCCCCAATATCCCCCCCACCCATGGCAGCCCTTCGGGGGGCAGAAGAGAACTTTGCCCCAAGTGCTACCAAGCCCGCCGCGCCCCAACCCCTGTGCCCATCCCCGTCGCCTCCTGCCCGCCCGCGGCTACTCACGGGGCCCCGCTCGCTGCTCCCCGCTGCCGGCCCGGCTCCCGCGGCTGCAGCCCAGCCAGCCCCGCGGACCCCTTATGGGGAGCCGGCCGCGGCCCGGCGGCCAATGGGCTCGCGAGCAGCGCCGGCGGCGGCCAATGGGGAGCGGGGAGGCGGGGCCGGCGGCCAATGGGGAGCGGGGAGGCGGGGCCGGCGGTGCTGATTTACTACCCGGCGTGGCAGGAGCTCTCGGGGTCCGGGCGCTCAGGGGCGGCGGGGAGCGGGGGCCCCGGTCCGGTCCGGTCGCCGCGATGTCCCGCGGCGCGGCGCTCGGAGGGTGGTAGCACATGGCCCGGCAGCTCCCGGCCCCAGGACCCCCAGCTCCCCCCTGCACCCAGCCCTGGCCCTTTGCTGCCCCCCGGCCCGAGGTGAGGGGCTCGGGGCGGCCCGGTCGGGGAGCCCCGGGGTGGGGGCGGTTTTACTCGCTGGGTCTGGGGAGGGGCCGGCGTGGGGCTGCTCGGGGAGCTGGAGCACAGGGCGGTTCCCACCCCGTTTCTGAGCCTGCTGGGATCCGGCCAGGCGCTGGGCCCCACGGGCCGAGCCAGCCCCCAGCCGGCCCAGTGCAGAGACCTGCCGCCCCGTCCCACCCTGCTGGGCCCACGCAGCTGGGGCCCTCCGGTCTCACTGGGCCAGGTGGCCTGGAGATGGGTTTGGTGATGGGTGAGGAGCTGGCACCGTGTCAGTCAGCCCCAGCCTGCCCTGCCCCGCGCCGGGAGAGTCGCTGGGCCCATCCCCACCCCAACAAACAGAAACAAGACACGTGCGGGAGCTGCACCCTTCGCCGCCTGCGCCCGCAGCGCTGTGCAGCCCACGCCGCTCGCAGAGGTGACAAGCCGAGAGCAGCGCTGCGGTGCTGCCCGCTGGGCCTGGTGCGGCACAGCCCTTACGGCGCGATCTTTCCTGCGTCGGCGTGCACACAGTCTAGCCACATGGAGGGCAGGACTGTCTCCCCCCTGCTGTGCGGGGCGCAGCGGCTCAGAGAGAAGCCAGGAGCTGCCCAAGGATAACGGAGTTGGTGCCAGAGCCAGGAACTGAACCCGCCCCCGAGTCCCAGTCTAAAGCCGGAAGCACCCGGCCTGCCCCGGCAATGGTCCCCATGCCCGGCCCCTGCTGCTGCCCTGCCCCGAAGCACCCCACCCAGCACGCAGGGCCCCCGTTGCACAGGCCTTCGGGGCTGCGCCAGCCACACACCCGCTCCGAGCCCCACGGCCCCTGCTCTGTGCCCAGCAGGGCAGCGTGGGGGCCCGGGAGCCCATCCAGCTGTTTAAGGCCTTGGCACTGCAGTCAGTCCCACAGCCAGCGCCCCTGCCAACTCCCCCAGTCCCTGCTGAGCTGTGAGCAGTCGCAGCTGGATGTCTCACCCCAGCCTGAGGAACCAGCTTGGTGTTATCAGCACAGTCTGTACAGCCCCCCCGCCTGCCCCCCGACAACCAGGTACCAAAACAAGCAGGCAGGAAGCCAGGCCGAGCATGCTGAGACTGTCAATGGGGCCGGACACGCTGGCTCCCTGGGGCCTTCGAGCAGGCTCATTACACCACTGGGGATGCAACATGCACCATCCTCCTGTGTGAGCATCGGAGCGTATCCACCTCCGCCCGTGCGGGCACTGCGCTGTCCATCACTGACTCGCCTGCGCCCGCCCGCTCCTCACACCCGTCTTGGCAGCCCACTGCCCCGGACGGGCCTATCTGAGAGCCTCGGCCCTCCCTCCCCCTCTCCTGCTGGGGCACCCAGGGACTGGGCCACTGGGCATGGTCTGTCTGTTCCCCGGTACCTGAGCGTTTCACAACCCCCAGTGTGTGCCCCTCACCCCCCAGTGGCCGGGAACAGGTGGGGAGACTCAGAGAGACTGAGGGGCTCGCCCAGGGCCGCCCAGGAAGTCTGGGGCCGAGGAGGGCGGTCAGAGCCCCAGCCCCTCCCCCACCCTGCACACACCACCCCAGCCCCTCCCCCACACTGCACCCCAGCTCCTCCCCCACCCAGCACACACCACCTAGCCCCCAGCCTCTCCCGCACACTGCACCCCGGCACCCAGCCCCTCCCCCACCCTGCACACTCCACCCCAACATCCAGCCCTCCCCCACCCTGCACACCACACCCCACTCTGCACACTGCACCCCAGCCCCTCCCCCACCCAGCACACACCACCTAGCCCCCAGCCCCTTCCCCACCCTGCACACTCCAGTCCAGCACCCAGCACCCAGCCCCTCCCCGACCCTGCACACACCACACCACCCCCCCCACCCTGCACACTCCATCTAGCCCCCATCCCCTCCCCCACCCTGCACATTCTACCCCAGCACCCAGCCCTTCCCCCACCTGGCACAGTCCAGCTCAGCACCCAGCCCCTCCCCCACCCTACACACTCTACCCCAGAACTCATCCCCTCCCCCACC
>NW_020664446.1:1122754-1132367 GCF_002925995.2 Terrapene triunguis | reverse complement strand
ACGTGGCAGGCGGGTGGGGAGGGGGTGGGCAGCAGCAGGGTGTGGGGGAGGGTGCCCGGGGGCTGGCCCCGGTGGCAGGAGGCACTGACATGGCTGTTGAGAGTGAGCGGGGGCCGGGCGCAGGACTCGGCGGCACACAGCAGCGGGGCTGGCAGCGGGGACAATGGACAGGAAATTAGACGGGAGCTGGCAGCGAGATAGGGCTGCGGGGGGAGCACACACAGAGGCAGCGCCACGTGGGGGGTGGGGGGCTGTACAGCTGCTGGGGCTGGCACGGGCGTAGCCAGGGCTGTGTGTGCCACGCGCAGCATCCACCCCCCAGCGCCCAGCCCTACCAGCGGGTCCATCCCACCCCACCCGCACAGGGACCCCCAGCACCCATGGCACGGGGGCACCCAGCGCAGGGGCTCCCCAGAGGGGCCGTCCCACCCCACCCCCACATGTACCGCATGGCTGTGGACACCCAGCGTTGCCGTTCCTCCCTTCTGGGACGCAGCCGAGGTGCCAGCCCCCCTCAGCTCCCAACATCCCCACATAGCCCCATGGAACCAGCACCTCTCCCCTCAACAGCGTGCCCTTGTTGCCAAGAAGGCTAACGGCATTTTGGGCTGTATAAGTAGGGGCATTGCCAGCAGATCGAGGGACGTGATCATTCCCCTCTATTTGACATTGGTGAGGCCTCACCTGGAATACTGTGTCCAGTTTTGGGCCCCATACTACAAGAAGGATGTGGAAAAATTGGAAAGAGTCCAGCGGAGGGCAACAAAAATGATTAGGGGTCTGGAGCACATGACTTATGAGGAGAGGCTGAGGGAACTGGGATTGTTTAGTCTGCAGAAGAGAAGAGTGAGGGGGGATTTGATAGCTGCTTTCAACTACCTGAGGGGGGCGGTTCCAAAGAGGATGGTCTAGACTGTTCTCAGTGGTGGCAGATGACAGAACAAGGAGCAAAGGTCTCAAGTTGCAATGCGGGAGGTCTAGGTTGGTTCACTAGGAGGGTGGTGAAGCACTGGAATGGGTTACCTAGGGAGGTGGTGGAATCTCCATCCTTAGAGGTTTTTAAGGCCCGGCTTGACAAAGCCCTGGCTGGGATGATTTAGTTGGGGATTGGTCCTGCTCTGAGCAGGGGGTTGGACTAGATGACCTGCTGAGGTCCCTTCCAACCCTGATATTCTATGATTCTATGCCTCCCCGCGCAGGTCACAGCCCCGCCCGAACACCTCGCCCAGCGCGCGACGGGGCGACAGGAGTGGCTGGGGCTAGCGCAGATTGTGGCCTGCGACCCGGGGGCAGTTAGGACATAGATGTCCCTGCAGATGGGCACCGCAGGGCACAGGGAAGGCAGAGGGCTGAGCGTGCACCTTGGTCGTTTCAGCACCTCCGTGCACCCACGGGAGCGTGTCACAGACTCCCAGGTTGTGCCCACTCTTGGCCCCGTGTGGTCCGTGGGGGGGGGGGCCTTTCGGGGGCGACCCCCCTTCGGGGGGGCCCTCTCTCTTGGGGTCAGGCCCCTCCACCTCCTGGAGCTGCACCTCTCTGAGCCTTAGCACGTCTGTCTCTGCCGTGGGCCCCCTCAGGGAGTCCCCTCGCTCTGGACCCCCGGGGCCTTCACTCCCGAAGGGAATAATTCCCCCCCCCGCCCCGTTCTCTAGACTGGAGTGACTCAGCCAGGGCCCGCTCCAGCTTATTTGCCGCCCCAAGCGGTGGAAAAAAAAAAAAAAAGTTAAAGCCGCGATCGGCGGCACTTCGGCAGCAGCTCTACCGCACCGCTTCATTCTTCGGCGGCTGGTCCTTCCCTCCGAGAGGGGCTGAGGGACCCGCCACCGAATTGCCGCCGAAGACCCGGACGTGCCGCCCCTTCCCACTGGCTGCCCCAAGCACCTGCTTCTTGCGCTAGTGCCGGGAGCCGGCCCTGGACTCAGCCAGCGTCACACAGGAGGGTTTATTGAGCATTGAACCCAGCACAGGAAACTCTCAGGGCCTCAGGCCTGGCCTCCCTCAGCCCAGCACACCCCAGTCTCCCCTGCATCCAGGGGGGCTCTGCCTGCTCCCCCTCTCCAGCCCAGAGCCCCCCTGCTTCCCAGCTGGGCATCTGAGATCACCTCCCCCAAGCCCCGCCTCTGTCCATTGTCTTCTCTCCAGGGAAACAGGGTCGTAAACCGGGGCCTCCTCTCCCCTCTTCTGTCCTCTGGCTGGAACCGGCTGGTTAGGTCACTGGGTCCTCACTCTGCAGCCCATTGTCCTCCCACTGGCCAGAACCGGCTGCGTCTCCTCAGCTGGGCCTCCGGGTCGTCAGGTCACCGGTCGCTGGGGTGTCCATCCTCCAGGCCATTGGCTGGGTCCCCAAGTCCTCTCTCCGGTCCTCTGTAACAACAAACTCCCTCTCCCCTCACCTCGTTAAACCAGTAACACCCAGGGAAACTGAGTCCCACCCCCTCTGCATGCAACCCACTGGAAAACCAAGAAAATCCCCCTCTTCGTCACAGAGCCGTGTGCGGTGCCCTGCCTGCCCGTGCAGCGCGGCTGCCAGTGGGTCATGCTCAGGGGATGAGCTGAACGCCCGTGTGGAGGGAGGCCGTGCAGGGCTAAGCCTGGCGTCAGGCAGCGTCGCTTAGCTCCTGGGTTCGCAGAGTTCTGAGTACCCCATCTAAGCCCCTGCGTTGCCCTGGCAGATGATCCACCCAGGGGTCACTGAGGCTGTGTGTGCACCTTGCGGGCTCCAGCGGCACAGCTATAGCACTGCGGCTACCCCACTCTTACCACACCGGCAGGGGCTGCTCCGTCCCGGCAGGAGATCCCGCTCTCTGGGAGGCCCTAGCTATGCTGGCAGAGGCTGCATCCACCCTGCGGGTTAGACCCGGCCTGCGTGTGTCCACATGGGACCTCGAGGGTCTCGATCCAGTTCAAATCCACCAGCCTTGACACCGGGGCAGCTTTCCAGTCAAGGGCGGGCGTGGAGCCTCTGCCAGCATGTGTGAGCCACGGGAGCTCCCACCCTGCCCGTTCACAGGGCCACACACGCCCACCCTGTCCCCCACCACCCCTGGAGCCGGGGGCAGAGGTCCCAGAGCATCTCGTGGACACGCTTAGTCCTTGTCAGCAGGTCTCTTCGGGCTGCTCCACACAAACGGGCACCACAACAGCGTGTGCACCTGCAATGCGCCCTACTGCCTTCCGGCGCCAGGTGGGGCAGGCGCTCCGCTCCCAGGGTGACAGCCAAAGGCAAACAGCGAGTCTCCAGCCCGGGGCAGCAGCCTGGGGCTAGCAGGGCTCACGCCAGCGCTCGCGGTGTGCACAGCTGTACCTTGCCAGGCGCTGAAGCCTAGGCTAGGGCACCATGCAGCATGTCCCCTGCCAACCAGCGCTGCTCCTGGCTCCCGGGCTCTGCCCCCCGGGCTGCAGCGCTCCCCAGTGCCTGAGCTCCAGGGCTGCCGTGGGGATAGCTGGGGCTTTGCCCCACTTTTGCTGCTGGGTCAGTTCTTTGCAGGAGATGGGCAGGGCAGAGCGAGCGGGGGACGCGCCCGCTGCTCTTTCAGCTCGTCCTGTCCCACCTCTCTTGGGCTCTCTTCTCCCCCGCTGACTGGCCTCAGGGAGGGGCCCTGGGAGGGTGACCCTACGGCCCGTTTTGGCCAAGACAGTCCCTTTTTTAAGCCCTGTCCTGGCCATCCCATCTTTTCTTGGCAAAAGTGGGCATTTGTCCCGTTGGCTTTTGCCAGAGAAGTGAGGTGTGGAGGAGCAAGGGGCAATACGCAGGGGGGAGGGCTCCAGCGAGCAGCTCGGGACAGTCCATGTGTGTGGGGGGGGTTGGGGAAGCGGCTCAGGCCAGCCCCATGCAGGGAGGGGGGGCTCGGGCTAGCCCCATTTTCCCTTTAGGAAATACGGTCAGCCTAGGCCCTGGGAACCCAGCGGGGCCGCGCTCTCTGGCTCTGCGCTCGGCCGCTCCCACCGACCGCGCTGGGCTGAGTCTTGGCTTCGAGTCTCTGGAGCATTTCCCCTTGGCCCATTCTGCAGCGACAGAAAGTGCAAGTTCCAGCCCCGTTCTCACCCCTCCCCCGGTGGGGTTCCCTTCCCCCCCCGAGCTCTGTGGGGTTCCTGTTCTCCCGCTCCCCCAGTGGGGTTCCCATTTCCCCCCTCCCCCAGTGGGGTTCCCGTTCTCCCTCCTCCCCCGAGCTCTGTGGGGTTCCCATTCTCCCCCCTCCCCCAAGCTCTGTGGGGCGCTGGCTCTCGCCCTCCTAAAGGGACCCAATAAACCCAACCAAATGCTCCCATCGCGGGGGAGGGGTCATGATGTGCAGCTCAGAAGATCTTGTGGGGCCAATTTCCTCCCGCGCCGGCAGCAGCCCCCGAGCACACAGCCTGCACGCCCTGCCAAGCCAGGCCTAGACCCCCGGCCAGCGACCGGCCTCGCTACGGGGCGCTCGGCTCCCTGGGGCGGTGCTGGTGGCCGGAGCATGCCAGGCTGACACAGCTCCCACGCGCACACGGGTCACGGGCCTAGGCAGGATCCGGTAATCCCTGAGCTTCCCTCTCCCTGCGCCCAGCGCTTTTACCGCCAGGCCTGGGCTGTGTGGGCACAGGGGCCGCTGCCCAAGCTCTGCGGCTCCCCTGCTCTGGTCACACTGCAGGGGCCTCTGGGCATCGGGTGGAGCTGGCGGCTTCTCCCCCCTCCCCCAAGCCACCTGCAGCCCTGGCACCCTCCCGCCAGGCGCAAGCCCCCTGGCCATGCTGCTGGCTGGGCCGGCTCGGCTGCTTCCTGTCGCCCGTCGCCATTGGCAATGTTAATTATTAATTATCACTGAAAGCCCTTGTGCTGCGTCTGCCCCACGCTGCCTGTAACCAGATCCCGCGCCTGTCCCTGCCTCGCAGTCCCTTCGCCTGCTGCCTGCTCCAGCCCAGGGCGGGGGCGCCAGGCCTGGACGTGCTGACACAGCCCCCAGCAGCCACCCCCGTGGGACGAGCCAAACCGCGCCCTCAGCAAGACAGCTTCGCTCAGGCCCTCTCCCAACCCCGGGCAGCTCTGGGCGGCACCACGGGTGGGCATGGAGGAGATGCACTGGGCCAGGACTTGGCCTAGGCAATAGGCTCGCCGGGCCGCCCCCTCCATTGGGCAGGGCCCCACGGCTCGCTGGGCCACCACCTCCAACCTGGGGGCCATTTGCACCTGGCTGGGCAGCGCTTTGCACACAGGCCCTGAAAGCTGCTCCAGGGAACTCAGCCACCAGCTCAGGCGTCAGGCCCAGCGAGGCTCTGGCAGGGGGCAGCCGGGAGCCAGGGGTCCTGTGGCAGGGTGCCAGGCTGCAGCCAGAACCCCTGGGCAGAGAAGCAAAGGACAAGGGCACCAGGCACCCCACAGGAGCTGAGGAGGCACCGGTGAGCTCAGACTGGTGCTGGGTAGGGTTGCCAGGCGTCCGGCTTTCGACCAGAACACCCGGTTAAAATGGGACCCTGGCGGCTCGGGTCAGCACTGCTGACCTGGCCCTTTAAAGTCCAGTCAGCGGTGCAGTGGGGCTAAGGCAGGCTTCCTGTCTGCCCTGGCTCTGCGTGGCTCTTGGAAGCAGCCGGCATGTCTGGCACCTAGGCACAGGGGCAATCAGAGAAGCTCCGCGTGCTGCCCCTGTCCCCTGCGCTGGCTCCACAGCTCCCATTGGTCGGGAACCGCAGCCAATGGGAGCTGCGGGGGAGGCGCCTGCGTGCACGGGCAGCGTGCACCGCGCAGAACTGCCTGGCTGCGCCTCTGCCTAGGGGCCGGCCAAGGCGGCCGCTTCCGGGAACTGCACAGAGCCAGGGCAGGCAGGGAACCTGCCTTAGCCCTGCTGCGCCGCAGACCGGGAGCTGCCTGAGGTACGTGCCATCCGGCCAGAGCCCACACCCTGAACCCTCTGCCCCAGGTCAGAACCCCCTCTTGCACCCCAACCCCCTACCCCAGCGCTGAGCCCCCTCCCACACCCAAACTCCCTCCCAGACCCTGCACCCCCACCCGCACTCCAAACCCATCAGCCCCAGCCCAGAGCCCCCTCATGTACCCCAAGCCCCACCAGGGCTGGCTCCAGGCACCAACGCAGCAAGCAGGAGCTTGGGGGGGCCAATGGAAAGGGGAGGCACGTCCGGCTCTTTGGTGGCAATTCGGCAGTGGGTCCCTCAGTCCCTCCTGCTGCCGAATTGCTGCCGAAGAATGAAGCGGCGGCGGTAGAGCTGCCGCTGAAGTTCCGCCGATCGCGGCTTCCCCCCCCCCCCCGCCGCTTGGGGCGGCAAAAACACTGGAGCTGGCCCTGAGCCCCACATACCTGGCCCCACCCCAGAGCCCACACCCCCAGCCAGAGCCTGCACCCCCTCCCACACCTCAACCACCTGCCCCAGCCCTGAGACACCCCCCCCCGCACTCCAAATCTCTTGGCCCCAGACCGGAGCTCCCTCCTGCACCTCAAACCCCTCATCCCCAGTGTAATGTTACACTCCCCCACCCCAGAGCCTGCAGCCCCAGCCGTAGCCCTCACCCCCTCCCGCACCCCAACCCCCTGCCCCCGCCCAGTGAAAGTGAGTGAGGGTGGGGGAGAGCGAGGGAGAGGGGCTGGAGCGAGTGGGGTGGGACCTCAGAAAAGCGGCGGGGCAGGGCGGGGCGTTCAGTTTTGTGCAGTTAGAAAGTTGGCAGCCCTGGCGCTGGGTGTGTCCCGGCCCTCGGCTGCAAGCCCATTGCCTGAGCAGGGAGCAAGGGACCTCCCCAGCAGCACGGCTCAGACCTGCAGGCTCAGCAACGCTGAACGTGGGTCCGGTGTGCCTGGGAGGGGGAGGGCATCGCACAGGCTGGGCCCTTGCCCCTGGGGGGAGGGAGTTGTCTCACGGGCCCAGGCCAGTGCCCGGGGGGGGGGGGGGGGGGGGGGGGGGGCGCCCCCGGGGGCGCGGGGCGCCGCCCCGCCCGCCGGGGGGGGGGGGGGGGGGGGGGCATGCCTGGCCCAGCCCAGCCTCCTCTGCCAAAACTTTATCAGCTCCAAGTGGATCCGCGATGAATCAGATCAAATCACTGCCTACCCATGCAGGTCAGGTTCCTTCCCCAGCACCCAGCTGGGTGTCACCCACCCCGCGGCCCCTCTCCCCCCCGCCAGCCAGAGCACGACCTGAATCCCTGATCACTGCTGAAAAGAGCCCCTCTCCCAGGACAGTGCCCCTCCCACCCTTGGGGGGGGGAGCATGGAGCCAGGACCACTGCGGGGGGGCTGGGGAGCCCAGGCCTAGAATAATGGAGGGACGGGGCGGGGGGAGCATGGGCCTTGGGCGTCTCAGCTGTACAACACGAACCTGTCCCCTCCACTCCCGATCCCGCCTCCCTCCAGGCTTCCCCCGCCCCAGGGCAGCTGTTGCAGTCCCTGACAAGGTCCCCGGTACCAGGGTACCTGTGGGGAGCCCCGTGCCCGACATGCTGCCCTGGGGGGGCCGTTCTTGGAGACGCTGCCTCCCAGCGGTGCCATAACAGGCCTGTATGGCCCTGTTCCCCCGCCCCTCATGACTTCTGCTCAGCACCGGACGGCACACCAGGACTGGGAGAACCCAGCTGTGTGCTGTGGGGGGAGTTCCCAGGCCGCCCCCACGGGGTAACCAGCGCACTCCACAGAGCGACGTCCCCCGACGCCCCGCAGCCGACGATAGGGGCGTTCAACGAGGCAGCGCTCGCGGGGGCTCCCGGGGCACCGGCTTCCTGTGGCCGGCCCCCCGGCTGAGGGCTTGGCCCAGGCATTAAATGTGCTCTCCCAGGCGGCTACCGCCCATCCCAGCGCTGTCCTGAGCACTGGAGTCCCCAGGCATCTGGTGTGAGAATGGACTCAATCCGGCCCAGCCCGCGAGCGCTCTGCGGAGCGGCTGGAGAGCCTCACAGCACAGGGCAGGAGGTGGGGGGGTGGGCAGCCAGCTCCCGGCCTGCGAAAGGGACAGGGAGGTCCAGGGGGTGGGGAGATAAAGAGAACTGGATTGGGGGGAGGAGCAAGGTGTCTAACACGGGCGGGGCAGTGCCCGGCTCAGCGGGTTTCCAAGGGTACGTCTACACTACGAGATTAATTCGAATTTAGATAATTCGAAATTGGGAAACAGATTGTATAAATTCGATTGTGCGCGGCCACACTAAGCACATTAATTCGGTTTTTAACCACATTAATTCGGTGGTGTGCGGCCACACTACCCCATTAATTTTAACCACATTAATTCGGTGGTGTGCGGCCACACTACCCCTAATTCGAATTTACAAAATCGATTTTGGTGCTACTCCGCTCGTCGGGGTGGAGTACAGAAATCGATTTTAAGCGCCCTTTAATTCGAAGTAACTGGCTCCGTTGTGTGGACGGGTTAAGGATTAATTCGGATTAACGCAGCTAAATCCGAATTAAAGTCGTAGTGTAGACCAGGCCCTAGAGACCCAGGGCAGGGCTGGAGGGGCCTGGGACTGGGAAGGGCTGGGTGGCAGGCCAGGGTGGGGCTAGGCTGGGGGGGGGCAGGGCGGGGCAGGGCTGGGCGGAGGGGGAACTGGGGCTGGGTGCTGCACTCGGCAGGGCCCGGGATGGGCAGGGCCCTGTGCCTGGTGACGTGCCCAGCTGATTCCAGCCCCCACGCTGCCAGGGGCTCCGTGCCGCTCGGCCGCCCGCAGACATAAATCATTCTCTAATTTCTAACATGAATAATTGATTTTCCCTTCGCAGCCGGCGATCAATCTGCTGCGTGCACATGCATAAGAAAACCCTAATAATGAAGGGGATCAGGATCTGCCGCCATCGATTAGCTGTGGGAACGGCCACTTTCCCTGCAATTCATGCCTTCTGGCTTCCCGGGCAGGGCTCCCGCTGGGCACGGCTGCCCCCTGCGCGCAGCCCTGGGAAGGCTGAGCTGGGCCCCTGGGGTTCAGGGCTGGCCCTGGCTCAGGGGCGTGGCCCTGGGGCTGTTGCCTGTTTGCGGAAGGGTACGCAGGGCCTGACTTTTTACGAGGCCCCCTGGGCCTGTCAGCCAGCCCCGGCCCTGCCCCATGCACCTCTCAGCGCTCGCGCCTGGGCTGGGCAGTGGACGCTGGCACAGAGCCAGCCTTTCTCCAGGCGCTATTGCATTGGAGTGCCACCGTTCTGCCGGCAGGGCCCCGGCCCCTTGTGGGCGCTGCAGCACCGGTGCCCTGGGGTGCCCTGGCGCCCGCCCTGCACTGCACTCCCCAGTGGGGCACACGGGGCCAAAGTGTCTAACACAACCCCCGTCTGCTGGACCCACACAGGCCCCAGATGGCTTCAGCCTGGCAGATCACCTGCCAAGCGGGTCCCGCAGACGTGCCTGGCACCGCGTGTCCCAGGGCCGCAGCACGGCTGGCTCAACCCTTGGTGTGAGGCCGGCAGGTTCACCCCGTGGAGGATTCCCCCGGCCTGGGCCAGACAGAATGACCGGGGAGGAGCCCCCGGGTGATGTGGGAGTGCGGCAGGGCGGGGCCGGGATGGGGCCGGGGAATGCTGTGCGGGGAGGGGCGGGGCCGGGGAAATGCCAGGTGGGGCGGGATGGGGCCGGGGAATGCCGGGCGGGGAGGGGCGGGGCCGGGGAAATGCCGGGCGGGGAGGGGCGGGGCCGGGGAATAGTGAGCAGGGAGGGGCGGGGCCGG
>NW_020664446.1:1121605-1122744 GCF_002925995.2 Terrapene triunguis | reverse complement strand
GGGCGGGGCCGGGGAATAGTGAGCAGGGAGGGGCGGGGCCGGGGAATGCCGGGCGGGGAGGGGCGGGGCCGGGGAATACCAGCCAGTCCCATCCCCAGGGTATGGACCTGCTGGGACTGGCTGGGATTGGCAGTAAGGGGAAGGGGGTACAGACCCATGCTGTCTCAGCCCTGAAAGGGGTAACAGGGAACCCGCCTGCCTGCCCAGCTGGGGTGGCCGGTGGCTGCACCACAGCTGCAGAGATGAAAGGGCTGCAGGGCAAAGGGGGTGGTTGCCAGGGGCTGAGGGCAGGACCCGTCAGCGCAGCCTGGTGAGATGCTGCCAGGAAGCCGGTGCCCAAGGACAGCCGGCAGGGAGGAGCAGGCGAGGGAGAGGGGAAGGGACAGTGAACGGTGCCAGCCCCTTCATCCCGGGTCCCTGGCCCGGAGCCAGAGGAGGGGCCACCTGGGTTCCATGCCCAGCCCCAGCAAGCGGTGTTAGAGCCGAACTGGGTGAGGCCAGGGGCCGTGCACCTGCGTCTGGGGCAGCCGGCTCCTGGTGTGCCGGACTCCTGCGTGCCTGAGGGGAAAGGACTGTCAGCGGGCCAGGGAGGGCCGGGGCACAACAAGGAGCCTGGTTCGGGGCTACCCCCAGCTTTTAAACAGTTCCTCGGAGAAGCCCTTCAATGGGCAGCCCCCCAGGTCCCACCCTTCCTCTGGGCTCCAGCCTCCAGCTCTGCCCTGCTGCAGGTCCAGTGGAGACAGACCCCCGGGAGAGGCACGGCCGCTCTGCGGGGACCCAGGTGCCCCGCCAGGGCTTGGGGTGACTCCCGGCAGCCTCGTCCAAGCAGAGCGGGGTCTGTTGGTCACCTGGACACAGCAGCAGCTGTTCATAGGGCGCCCAGAGGAATAACTGTGAAGAGAGAATACAGCCGGCCCTGTACCAGGGTCTCCGTCCCAGAGCCCTGCCTCTCTCCAGTGGGCATCATTGAACCCCTGGCCTGACACCTTGTCCTGGGGCGGGGGTGTGACGATGCGGTTCTGGGGGACCCAACTGAGAGTGCCAACTCAGGACAAATTGCTCAAACAGGGCAGTTACAGCCCAAGGCTGGGGTTTTTCCACCTCTAAGGCAAACCAAACCAGCCAGACTAGGAGGACTT
>NW_020664446.1:1104993-1106605 GCF_002925995.2 Terrapene triunguis | reverse complement strand
GAAATACAGACAGTATAGAGCCAATATTCATAACTTCAACTACAAAATTGATACACACATATAGACAGCATAATCATAACCAGTAAACCATAACCTTGTCTTAGACACCCCATTTGACCCCCTTTGTACAAGATTTGGGTGCCACTACAGGACCTTGGTTGCAACAGTGATCTATATGGTCCCAGATTATATCAATAACGTCACAGGGGGAAACCCCCTTCCGCTTGGTCATTGATGGCCAGGTGCCAGTGCTCTGGCCTGGGGGCTGAGGGGGGCTCTTTTCCTTTCCAGATCCTCCGTAGAGATGGGTCATTTTCAGCCAGTTATTTAACAGCCCGGAGTGACTCACACCCGTGTCTCTCACTCTGCCCCGGGAGCAAACGTAACCCTTTAGCCCCACTGGGTAGCAATGCACAGGTCAGAGGGAAACTGAGGCAGGCATAGGATTAATAAAAATATCACACAATATCACAGAGCCAAAATGGAGTAAATGGAAACTGGTCAAAGAAGGAGGGAAACTGAGGCAGAGTTGCCATATTACCCAATTGTGCCACAAGGGGGTGGCCGATGGTCAAAAGTGACCTCTGATGCAGTGTGGAGGGTGATAAAAGCTGTATCCAGGTGAGGTGGGAGGCGGCGCAATGGGCAGGGATAGATGGGGAGCCAGCGTGGGGGTCAGAGCAGACGGGGAGCCGGGGTGGATGGGAGAGCCGGTGCAGGGGCCAGGGACGGACGACGGAGCTGGGGTGGGGGCCGGGGCGGATGGAGGAGCTGGGGCGGACAGGGGAGCTAGGGTGGGGGCTGGGCCGGACGGGGGAGCCGGGGTGGGGGCCAGGGTGGATGTGGGAGATGGGGCGGGGGGCGGGGATGGACGGGGGAGCCGGGGCGGACGGGGGAGCTGGGATGGGGGGCGGGGAAGGACAGGGAAGCTGGTGCAGGGGCCGGGGCTGACAGGGGAGCCGGCGCAGGGGCTGGGGCGGACGGGGGAGCCGGGGCGGACAGGGGAGCTGGGGCAGACGGGGGAGCTGGCGCAGAGGGTGGGGGGAGCTGGGGCGGACACCGGGGAGGACGGGGGAGCCGGGGTGGATGAGGGAGCCAGGGTGGGGGCCGGGGTGGACGAGGGAGCCAACGCAGGGGCCGGGGAGCCGGGGCAAACGGGGGAGCTGGCGCAGAGGGTGGGGGGAGCTGGGGCAGAGGCCATCACCCAGAGTCAGGCGTGGGGGGCTGGGAGCTCGGCGTCCGGGGGAGCGGGTGACGACGGCAGCACTGGGGTTATTAGGAGGAGCTGCCATATCTTGCTGACAGCTCTTATTACATCCTCTCCGCGGCGGCGAGACTGGGCCTTATCGCTCCGTCAGCAAAGCCTTCCTCCCGCTGAAATTAAACCTGCCGGTGAGGTGGGGCCGGGGCCGGGGCCTGGGGCCTGCACTGGTGCCAGCCCCGACCCTGCCTCCAGGGCACAAGCCACGGGGGCACCTCGCGCCAGGGGCACCTGCGGGTGGAAGGCAGCAGCTCCCTGGGGGTGGCTCAGGGCTGCCCCCGTCCGGCGCCCTGACTCCAGCCATGGGGACGGGAGAGGGGCTGGGGCAGGAGTCGGGGTGCGCTCCCCCCC
>NW_020664446.1:1104578-1104983 GCF_002925995.2 Terrapene triunguis | reverse complement strand
TGTGGGTAAGATCTGATTTGTATATTGACCTGGGTCTGGGGCTTGGTCCTTTGGGATCAGGAGAACCTTTTTTCTTTTACTGGGGCATTGGTTTTCATAACCGTTTGTCCCCATAACAAGTGGCACTGGTGGTGATACTGGGAAACTGGAGTGTCTAAGGGAATTGCATGTGTGACTTGTGGTTAGCCAGTGGGGTGAGACCAAAGCCTTCACTGTCTGGCTGGTTTGGTTTGCCTTAGAGGTGGAAAAACCCCAGCCTAGGGCTGTAACTGCCCTGTTTTCAGCGATTTGTCCTGAATTGGCACTCTCAGTTGGGTCCTGCCAGAACCGCATTGTTACAGGTGGGCACTGGGAGGACGGGAGAACAGGTGCTGGTGGTGGCACTGGGAGGATGGGAGAACAGGT
>NW_020664446.1:1104331-1104568 GCF_002925995.2 Terrapene triunguis | reverse complement strand
GGGAGAACAGGTGCTGGTGGTGGCACTGGGAGGATGGGAGAACAGGTGCTGGTGGTGGGCATTGGGAGGACGGGGGAACAGGTGCTGGTGGTGGCAGTGGGAGGACGGGGGAACAGGTGCTGGTGGTGGCACTGGGAGGATGGGGGAACAGGTGCTGGTGGTGGCATTGGGAGGATGGGGGAACAGGTGCTGGTGGTGGGCATTGGGAGGACGGGGGAACAGGTGCTGGTGGTGGCA
>NW_020664446.1:1101826-1104231 GCF_002925995.2 Terrapene triunguis | reverse complement strand
GGCATTGGGAGGATGGGGGAACAGGTGCTGGTAGTGGTATTGGGAGGATGGGGGAACAGGTGCTGGTGGTGGCATTAGGAGGACGGGGGAACAGGTGCTGGTGGTGGCATTGGGAGGACGGGGGAACAGGTGCTGGTCGTGGGCATTGGGAGGATGGGGGAACAGGTGCTGGTGGTGGCATTGGGAGGATGGGGGAACAGGTGCTGGTGGTGGCACTGGGAGGATGGAGGAGCACGGCCTGGTGGTGTCTGCTGGAGGACAGTCAGGCTGGGCCGTGTAAGCCGGGAAGCGCTAATCAGCTCTTTAATTGCCTCCAAGCCAAATCAATTGAAGCAAATTAACTTTCCATCCAGGGCCGGCTCTAGGATTTTTGCCGCCCAAGGCAAAAACAATTTTGGCCGCTCCCCCCCCCGGCCCCGCCTCAACTCCGCCCCTTCCCCAAATCCCCAGCCCTGCCTCCTCCCCCCAGGCTCTCAAGCCTGGGAGGGAGGGGGAGATTCCCAGTGGCCGCGGCGCGGGCGCCGCTTCTCACCCTCCCTCCCAGGGTCTCAAGGCTGTTTCGCGCGCCGCAGCCGCTCGGGATCTCCCCTTCGCTCCCAGGCAGCAGCAGCGGAGGTGAGCTAGGGTGGCCGGGGCACATTTTTAGGGGCGGCATTCTGGCGCCGGCCATGCCGCCCCTAAAAATGTGCCGCCCCAAGCACCAGCTTGTTTGGCTGGTGCCTAGAGCCGGCCCTGTTTCCATCCCCCAGAGGAGCAGACATTTCGCCAGTCTCTGGGCTGTGCTGTGGAGCTCCCTGCTGCTCCAGATGCTCCAGCCCTGAGGGTCTCCCCTGTGCAGGAGGATTGCTGGGTGGGGCAGAGCTGGTGTAGCGCCTCCGAGCCCCACTGCTGGCGTGGGGCCATGGCTGAGTCTCGCTCTCGCCACACTCCCAGAATGGCCCCTTGGAGCCTGTCATGGTGCAGATCAACCTTCCACCCCCTGCTTAGCTCCGCCATCTGGCCCGTGGCCAGGGCAAAGGTCTGGCTCTTGTTCCCAGCCGGGTGGAAGGACGGGCGCTCACTGGCAAGGCCCGACAGCGGGCACCCCAGGAAGGCGTGGGGCTTGGGGGACACATGCTGTGCGGTCAGACCCTTCCCTGGAGCCCCAGGCAGGTGGGCTGGGCAGCCCAATACGTGTGTGCTCCCTCGGGCTGTGTTCACAGGGGAAGCTCTCTGTGACCCTCTGGGGCAGCTCAAGCTGTGCGCTCTCAGCCGGGCTGAGCTGGAGAGAGCTTGGACATGGCCCCGTGTCGCAGGCTCCCCTGGCTTTAGCTCCAAGGGCAGGCAGGGAGCCTGGCCATGCGGGGAGCCATGGGGGTAGGGCCGGGGAGGGGCTTGGCGCCCCAGGAGCTCTGCTGGCTCACGCGATCCACCTGCCCTTTGCCAAGCTGTGAGGAGGGGTCCCAAGGACCCTGGGAGCCATGGAGCACTGTCAGCACAAGTGCAGACTCTACGGCCACTGCTGAGCTAAGGGAGAGGAGGGAGCAGGTGGAAGCCAGGGGATCGGGTGGGTGGGACTCCGCTGCTGGCGCCAGGGGGGTACAAGTGGGTTGGCCAAAGCCCTGTTGAGTGGTCGAGGTTCCTTTGCCAGGCATCAGTGCGAGGGGGCAGACTGGGTGACCCAGGCCGTCCCTTCCACCCCAGGGAGCTGTGATTCGAAGCAGAGCCCCGACAGGAGGGAGCATGATCCCTGCAGAGCTCTGGGCTGGGGCAGGGTACTGGCCGGTGGCTCAGCCTGCAGCACAGGCAGGGAGACAGGGCGGGAGCCTCTCGGTAAGACAGGGGCAGCTGGTTCTGTGCCCAGGGAAGCCAGGATCGGGGCCTGTCAGGGCCCTTCCTTGGAAAGGAGAGCGGCTCCTCGGCTCTGCTGGGCTGGGGAGGTCGGAGATGGGCAGCAGGCACAGAGCTGGGGCTGGGGAGCTGAGGGGATACAGAGCCAGCACCAGGATGGAAGCGCCTGGGGGCAGGGCTCCCGGCAGGGTCACGCTGGCCCTAGGCCCTGGGATCAGCCCCACGCCAAGACTTTCGGTGCAGGCCACTGTGATGTTCCCCTGGTGTTATCTGGACCATGATCTGCTAGGTCGCTCCAACCCTCGACTCTGGGGATTACCCTGCTGTGCTGTGAGAACCCCCACCCCTGGGCTGTTCACGCACAGCCTCTGGATGTGAGCTGCTCCCAGCGACGTGAGTGGGCACTTCTGGCCAGCTGCTGCTTGGATTGTGCAAGCAAGTGACACTAGCCAATATCTCCAGTCCCAGACACAACCCTAGAAACCTCCGTCTTGCAGTGGCCAGTTGTGCCTGCTGGGCTCTGCAAGCCTATATGAGTTTGTCAATTTAACAAAGAAATTGATATGTGCCAGGCT
>NW_020664446.1:1099593-1101816 GCF_002925995.2 Terrapene triunguis | reverse complement strand
ATGCTTCAATACTTCTGCTAGTCTATAAGGTGCCACAGGACTCTTTGTCGCTTTGTACAGATCCAGACTAACACGGCTACCCCTCTGATGCATAACTATGTACATGAAATTACAACCTATAACATCACTATAACAACAATGCTCAGTTCATCACGAGCCTTCCAAAGACACCCGACATGACAAACTTTGCATTGGACACCACACAATCGTATTATAAGGATGAACATGGGGGTGCAGGGTGTTCCCCCAAGATACAGAGTGTCACAGCCACGCCTTCCCAAGGGGGAGAATTGGGGGCCCTGCATCGTGTGCCTTGCACTCAGCCCCTGTACCACCCATGCACAGGAGAGCTGGTGGCTGGGATTCAGTGGGAAGTGCCTGCTGTGTGACCTCCCCGCGGCCCTTTCCCTGGGGAGCTCTGGGGACCCCTGCAGTGGGCGGCTGGCAGGGGGAGGGGTGGGCGCCTGGCTGTAATTTTAAGTGGGACAATGCCACTGACAGACGCCAAGTGTGACAGCCCAAGCTGCAGGGGGACCCCAGGAGCAGGGCCCTAAAGCACCAGCCACAGGGATGCCTCGGGGGAGCCCAAATGGCCAAGGCCTGGGGACGCTGCCCCCTTGGTGAATGTGCAGGCTGGGGTCTGCCAAGCCACCCCCAGGACTCCAGGTCTTATTGGCAGGACTCCTCCATGGCTCTTCTCAAAGCTCCCAGGTCGGGGGGATTGAGAGGCTGAATCCAGGACACACTCGTGGTGATCTGTGAGCCGGTGGAGCCCCAGCGGGGATAGCCAGAGCCCTGTAGGGAGCACCCGGGCCAGCTCCTTGGGCTTGACATCTGCCCTGGTGCACAAGGAGCTGGGAAGCAGGAGGCTGGGCCAGGCGCTGGCTGGGGCCGTCATCGCCTTCTCGTTTGTAGCCCCGCTCCTGGCAGAGCCCAGAGGGACTCCCGGCGAGAGCGGCCCTGCTGTTCCCAGGCGGGAGCTGCGCTGCATCGCAATCAGTGGAAGGAGCAAGAGCAGGAAACCGGCCCCGGCACTGAGCGCTCGCTTTGGCGGGGCTGGGGCTCTCTCGTTTCCCAGGAATGGCTGGGGCAGCCCTCTGGGCGCCGTGCGGGAGGCAGGTCAGAGAGGTGCTCCTTCGGCCTGCACGTCTATTAAACCCTCTCCGCTCTGCACACCGGAAAGCGGGGGATGGGGCCAGAGCAACTGAGAGCTTCCAGCAGGGAGATGTGAGCGGCTCCCCGCACCCCCCAGCGCAGGGTGACCTCACCACACTGGCCCAGGGGCTTGGGGAGGGGGCCCCTCTCTGCTGGGAGGCTGAGCGAGCACCTGGCAAGCAATCTGCGCACAGGAGACACCGGCTAAGGCTAAAGGGGAGTGGTGTCCTGAAGCCGGCTAACTCCGAGCCTGCCTGGCAGGAAGGGGGTTGGGGTCTCCCCAGACACTCTGAGAATGGAGTCTTTCCTCTAGTTGCTCTCTGCCTCCCCCGCCCCCCCACTGCTCAGACCCCTTCCCCAGGCCCCCCCACCCCCGTTTGGATCAGTAACGGCTTTCTCCTCTCAGGCGGACAGCCTGGCTCAGGGCTCGTACCCAGGTGCAGCGTGAGTGGCAGTGGCTGGAGCTGGCCTCCTGGAGCCATGGCCTCGCAGAGCAGGGAGTCGGCTGGCGGCCTAGGCAGCAGCAGGAGTGAAAGCACGGTCCAGCCCCATGAGGCCTGTCAGAGCCAGTGGGACCTGCCCCCGGGCTGCGCTGCAGGTCCGAGGGGGCTGTGGAGACAGAAATGGAGCGATCTCCGCAGACGCTCAGGCTGCGGGATCGTCCAAGCCTCCTTCACCCAAACGCCCTGCAGAGCCGGGCAAGACCCTGACATCTGCCAGAGCTGGTACCCCAGGGCAGCGCCGGGCAGGTCAGGGACGGGGCTGGAGTTGCACTCTGAATTCTGACCCTTCAGGACTCCCGAGAACATGGCTCAGCCCCCCTTGGCCCTTTCACTCCCAGTGGGGAAATGGGTTTAACCCTAACGCGGGTCTATGGGGGCAAACGAAGGAGCCAAGGGCAGAAAGGAAGCGGCCGGGTGTGTCTGGTTACCAGACCCTTCCTGGAGAGAGCATCCACTCTGAACCCCGACAGCAGCTCTCGTGTGCCACAGGCTTTCCGACAGACCGGGCCGGGCCTATCCGCTCCACGGGGGCTCTCGTGTGCCACGGGCTGTCTAGGGGGTGACG
>NW_020664446.1:1078072-1099583 GCF_002925995.2 Terrapene triunguis | reverse complement strand
GTCCGCTCCACGGGGGCTCTCGTGTGCCACGGGCTTTCAGGCCCCTGTTCTCAGAGCAGGGTCATTATCGTGGCATCGAGACACCCGGCTCCCCAGTTTCTGGGTGCCCCTGAGAGCCCCTGGGTGGGGGCTGGCAGGCCCAGGTGAGACAAGCCCCCGCTGCCTGTTGCTGATGCAGAGCGAGGTGCCCGAGTCCAGTCCTCTGCCCCGGGCGCTCCCGGGGGGCGAGGTTGGGCCCTGCCCCCCCCCCGCGCTGGCCCCCGCCGGGCCCCGGGCGCCCCCGGGGGGGGGGGGGCGCCGCCCCCCGGTGTCAGGGGGTGGGGGAGGGGCAGGGGCCGCCCCAGTCTCAGGGGGCGGGGCGGACACTACATTTCCCATCGCCCCCCGCGGCGGGCGGAAGCGGCAGGAGGACGCAGCAGCGGCGACCCCGGCCCGGCGGCCCCGTCACCCGGTAACCGGCCCCCGCCCGGCGCGTGACAGAGCCCGGGCCGCCCCCGAGCCCCCCCGCCCTCATCTCCCCCAGTGCCCCGCCCCTCGTGTACCCCCGAGCGCCCCGAGCCCCCCCGCCCTGACCCCTCATCTACCCCCGAGACCCCGCCCCGCCCCCAGCTCGCCCTGACCCCAGGGTCGCACCTGCCCCCTCGTGTACCCCCCAGCGCCCTGAGCCCCTCCTCATGTACCCCAAGCCCCCCTCCCGCCCCACCGCCCTGACCCCAGCGTCCCCTCTGCCCAGTCTCCAGAGCCCCCCGGGCTGCCCCCCAGTGTCCCCCAGCTCCCCTGGCCCCCAGAACCGCCTGACCCCGGGGTTTCACCTCCCCAAGTCCCCTGCCCCCAGCTCCCCTACCCTGCCCCTCTCCGTTACCTCTGCCCCCCAACCAGTACTCCCTGGCCCCCCCTCAGTTACCCCTGCCCCCAGTGCCTTCTGCCCCTCAGTTCCCTCAGTTCCCTCTGGGTCCCAGAGCCCCAGCTGCCCCTTCACCCCTGCCCATTGTCTCCCCTCTCGCCGTGCCCGGCCCCCCTCCATCCCGCGGGGCGGATCGCGGGGTGTCGGCACTAGGGGTGTGCTCAGATGTGGGGAAGAGGGTGACCGTTCCTGAGGCGGTATCAGGGTAGCTCCGAGCTGGGCCCCCCTTACTTTGGATTGGGGCGGGGGGAGGTGCTGTGCTCTGAGGGCGCGCTGTGCCTTGGGGTGACACGGGAGGCACTGACCCCTGGCTGTGCCCCTTTGGCGTATGAGCCGGGAGCGATGCCCTGTGCCCATCCGATCCCCTCTGGCCCTGCTCCACGGGATTCAGGGATCCTTTTCCCTCTGGGCCAGGTGCTGCGAGCTCCCCGTTGCAGGGTGTCAGCCTGCCCTGTCCCCAGGCAGTGGGCCAGGAGGGGTGGTGTGAGCAGCGCTGGAGTGGCTGTTAATAAGCCCGCAGGATGGATGAAGCCCTGTAACTCCTGAGAGCTTATTGAATTACAGAGAGATTCCAGTTGTCAGAGCGCTCGACAGAAGGAAGTTATATGGTGTCCCTCCGCAGCGCGGCGCCTCCCTTCCCACAGACCGCTCCAGGCTCCCTCTCCCTCATAAAACATGTGCCCGTCTTCCCGTCCGCCAGGGTCTGGTTTTCACTGTCTCCTGCCAGCCCTTGGTGTATCCTCCATTCTTCACACCCGGCCTGGGTTCTCTGGAACTGCCCCTCCCGGTGCCTTTGTCCTCACATGGGGTCAGGGCTCAGCAGCATTAGCAGACAAGCCCTGGGCTGAAATCACAGCAGCACTTTGAATGCTGAGCCAGGATGTCTGGGGAAGAGGGCAGAGCCAGCAGCCCCTAGTCTGGGGGTGCGTGAGGCAGAATGGGGGCAATGCAGGCAGCCCCTGGCATGGGGGGGGCATGAAGTGGGGGTGAGCGGTGCAGGCAGCCCCCAGTATGGAGGGCATGAGGTCGGGATGGGCGGTGCAGGCAGCCCCTGGAGTGTGGGGGGGTGGGCAGTGTAGGTAGCCCCCGGTGTGGGGGTGTGAGGCAGGGGTGGGCAGTGCAGGCAGCCCCTGGCGTGGGGAGCATGAGGCGGGGGTGGGCATTGCAGGCAGCCCCCGGTGTGGGGGTGTGAGGCGGGGGTGGGCGGTGCAGGCAGCCGCCAGCCCCTGCTCTGGAATTGGGGCCGGAGCGGTGCCAGCAGCCCGTGTGAAGTGTGAATGGTACAAGGGCTGTCGTTGGCAGGACTCCTGAATGGTGGTGGTCCTCTGCCCTTCTAGAGTCGCTCATGTACAGAGCTGGACGGCTTTGCTGGTGTGTTATGAAGACTCTGCGCCCCGGGGATGTGGTAGGGATCGCTCCCCCCCAGTGAGCTGTCCCCTCCAGGAGGGGCCTGGCAGCCGTTCAGCAGTGCATGGCACTGCCACCCCCCCGGTGAGGAGAGGAAGAGCAAGCGGCACAGGTCAGTTAGGCAGAAGGGAATTACCCAGCTGGGAGGTGGCCAAGACAAGAGGGTGACAGGGCTGCACCTGCCATGGGCTCTTTGATCACAAGCAGACAACCTCTGCTGCACGTGGCCTATGAAGGAAGTGGCAGGGCGTGGACTGAGTCCTAACCCCGAGGGAACAGCGTCACCTCCTGCAGCATCTTCGAGCTTGTCCTGGCTGGCGGTGAGATCAGGCAGGGCGAGCGGCTGGCTGCTGTTGTCCTGGCTGAGTGGTCAGTTGCCAAGTTACATAGATTTTGCTCTTTTAATCTGCTCATTCTTACAGCACCCAAGCCTGTGCCTGGGACCTCCCAGACCACGTGCTGCCTGGGTCCCTGCCCAAAGCACTTCCAGCCTTAGCCTGATGTGACATGGGCAGCGAGGGGCGACCGGGTGGAGCAGGCTCAGGGTGACAGTCGGAAAGTCTCCCAGCAAAGGCCAGTGGTGTTGGAAGCTAAGCTCCCACTGGCTCTAAGGCAGGGGTGCCTCTTGGTGGCTGTCTAGGTCTTGGTTAATTCCCCCCTTGTCACGGGGGGAGCTGGGGCCTCCAGTTGTATGCAGCCCTGGGATCTTACTGTTGCTTTCAGACTCCCTCCTCTCCCCTGTTTGTCGTGCTCACGGGGTCCTGTTCTCAGTGAGGTTGCTGGCTCTTTGGGGCTGGGACCAGATCCTCCCCTCTGCATTGCCCCAGCATAGGGGTGATCAGGGCCTTCTGCATGCAGCAAACAGGAATGGAGCATCAGCAGGACTCTGGGTGAGGTGAGGCAGGTGCTTTGGTCCGCAGGCTCTAGGAGCCTGGTGCAGGCCAGCGGGGCCGCGTGGAAGCCTTTGTGTGGGGAGGAGGTGAAGGAGGCCTGGAGCTGGTGCCGGGGGGGTGGGGAGAGGGAACAGATCTGAAAAGTGACCCGGTCAGAGATGCAGGCAGGGGCATGACCTGGGACCCAAGCGCCAGAAGTCTGATCTTGATGCTCAGCGCCTTGGGGAGCACAGATTCTAAGGCCAAAGGGACCATAGTGATTGTCTGCTCTGACCCCCTGTGCAGCACAGGCCGGAGAGCTGCCCTGGATTCATTCCTGATGGAACTAGAGCAAAACATCCCATCTTGATTGAAAAATGACCAGTGATGGAGAATCCACCATGGCCCTGGGTAAGTTGTTCCAATGGTTAGTTACCCTTTGTTACACTGAATTTCTCTAGCTTCAGCTTCTAGCCATTGGATCTCGTTAGACCTTTGTCTGCTGGGTGAGGAGCCCTCCAGGATCAAATTCAAGGTGTGGGGAGGACGCCATGGCTGAGGCACCGTGTGCCAGTGAGGAGGAGTTTGGAGGGCGTGGAGAGAGGGGAGGTTGTCTTCCTGGTCACGCAGCCTCTCCTTGGGTATCCTCCCTCCAGCCTCTTTCATCATTTCTGGTGCTTTTCGCTGAATTCCCCCCTTTGCCAGAACAGGTTGGTACTGAAGGGCCTGGCTGGATCACAGCATTCAGGATGTGGACTTGAGCTGCCTCTGCAGCCTGAAATAACACACATGCTTTCAGCATCACCCCACGTATCTCTCCGCTGTCCCAGTGAATGTCTGCGTTGGGCTGTTTTCCCCGGGTGTATTCACCACACTTTTCCAGGCTGAATTCTCCTGTATTTCCAACCTCGCTAGGTTCCTTTGAATTATTTATCTGCGCTTTCCAGTGTTTGCAACACCTCTCTGCTCCGGCTCATCTGCAAATTTAATTATAATTCATTATTCAAGTCAAATGTTGTGAGTCCGTGTCAAACGAAACCCTGGTGGCCAGTGCTTGTCCAAAAGCTCTGGCCAGTAATCCTAGTGAAAGAACTCGTGTTCTGGATAACCCCCGTGGCTTCCCTCAACATTTGCAGAGCGTCTCTTCCGTGTTTGTTCCATTCTTTCACTAGGGATTGCGGTTGGATTTGCCATACGGTGGGGGCCGGGGTTATTGTTCCTTCTCGGCTAGAAAATCAGTACTTCCTTTATGTTTTTCACTCCTCTCCAGAGCTCCGTGATTTTTTACCAATATTGTCTGTAGTTCGGTAGGTTAATTAGCTGACTCCTTGATACCCTACAGTGCCTGGCACCCTGACGAGCTGATTTTAGAGAGAGCGATCTTTGGTTTGCTATTTTCTTTTACCAGCAGCTGTTTTCACAAGTCCTATTTGGGTGGTTAAAGACATTTAAATAATCTCAGCCTTTTTGGAGTCCTGGTTAATTTTATCTCCCTCCTTATTTATTAATAGACTTACTTTCTCTCTAGTGCTGATCCTGTCCCTGATATATTTGTAAAATCCCTTCGTGTTCCCCTTAGCCCTTCATGTCATTAACTCATTCTGCTTTTTGTTGCCTTTTCTTTTCCCTGCAGCTTTGAAGGGACAGTATCGACTTACAAATCACAGTCCTGTCTGAAAATGTTTCCCTTCTATTGTTGCAGGTATCTCTTAAGAGCATCAGGGGAAAGGCTTGATTGAAATCTCTCTGTTTTCCAGTGAGATTCCTGTGTGCCTTTGACAGCACTCCAGCTTTCACTGTCTTCCCTTTACAGTTTATTTCCCCTACTGTTTGAGTGGATCTTTCACACAGCACCAGGGGACAGAGACATTTTAAAAGCACACCAGTCGGCAGCAGTCTCAGGGCAGGAGTAGGCTGTGGAACTACTCCCCAGGCACTTTTGAGAACTGACTCGCTTTGTGCTTTACTCTGTGCCTTTCTTTGGCGCTGTGTCTGTGGGTTCAGTCCCCCGCCCCATTTCTCCATTGCCAGGGCAGCTTCCTGTATCCTCAGCTCTGCCTCTCCCTGGCATGTACGGCCCCTCCCCTGAGTGTCTGAGCTAGTCCCTTGTGGAGCGGATTGGATGGGGGTCGCTGAAGAGTGGTTACCTCTGCTTGCCTCTGAGCTGGTCTGGGTCAGGTGAGTGCCAGGAGCTGTGTTCTGAAAGGCAGCCCTGTGGAGAGGTGTCGGACCTTCCCCTGGCCATGGCTCTGCCTGCAAAGGGTACTGCTATTCTCTGGTCCCTAATCCCTTTAGGATCCTTGACAAGGCGGCAGGGCCGGTTCCTAAAAGTGACCAGAGGAGCAAGCAGATGGGAGTTTTGCAAGGGAGAGTGACAGCCAGATACACCTAACAAACATGCGCTACACTTAGGCCAATAACCCCCCCCCAAAGACCGAACAAACAAATGAAACCCCTGCAAGAGTAAAAATAAGGCAAAGATCGCGGGCAGCCATCCAGCAGCGGAGTGGGGGTGTCCAGTGTATTGCACTGAATGCAGCTTGTCTGATTCCCTGCCCTATGGGCAGGGTGCTCTTGTGAGCATTCAGTGCAAGCAGCTCCTGGCCCTCAGACACCAAGCGTGGGCTCTGGAGACCACAGTGGCTGAAGTGGAGGAGCTGAGGGAGACAGAGAGGTGCATAGAGGAGACTTTTCTGGAACATAGCAGAGTGGTCCCACCCCCGTCTGACAGCACTGTGCTGTCGAGGAGGATGAAAGTCTCGGGGAAAGAGAACATCAGGCTGGAGTGGAAGGAAACGATCCCATAGTTGGGACCCTTCTTCCAGGTGATGTCATGGTGCATCTGAAGAAGTGGGTTTTTTACCCACAAAAGCTTATGCCCAAATAAATCTGTTAGTCTTTAAGTTGCCACCGGACTCCTTATGGTATCCTCTGGCCCTGAGGTCCCCAGTTATTAGGAAGGCAATAGTAATGCGGGATTTGATTATTACAAATCTAGATAGCTGGGTTTGTGATGACTAGGAGAACCTCATGGTGACTTGCCTGCTGGGTGCCACCACTTGAGGCATGAGCTGGTGGTCATGGTACGTATAGATACCAATGATGTAGGGAAAAGCAGGTGAGAGGTTCTGGAGGCCAAATGTAGGCTGTTGGGTAAGAGATTGAAGTCCAGCACCTCCATGGTAGCATTCTCTGAAATGCTTCCAGTTCCATGCTCAGGGCCAGGTAGACAGGCAGAACTGCAGGGCCTCAGTGCGTGGATAAGATGATTTTGGGAGGAGGGATCTAGATTTATTAGGAACGGGGAATATTTGGGGAAAGGAGGATATCCTAGTAAAGAGGAGACGATAGAAGTTGATAAAATACAGGTAGGAACTGAAGAGAAACAGTCAAATGAAAGAGAGTCCCATTCAGTTCCATCACATGAAGGCAGGCAACCAAATAGTGACACATTTTGTCAGTACTTGTGTACAAATGCTAGAAGTCTAAATACTAAGATGGGTGAACTTGAGTGCCTGGTAGTAAATGAGGATATTGCTATAATAGGCATCACAGAAACTTGGTGGAATAATGATAATTGATGGGACATTGTAATACTAGGGTACGAAATATGTAGGCATGACAGAGTAGGTCACTGATGAGCTAGTGGCACTGTATGTGAAAGAAAATATAGTCAAATATAGTAAAACTGTTGAATGAAACTGTACCATAGAATCGCTATGGATAGAAATTCCGTTCTTGAATAGTAAGAGTAGCAATAGGAATATACTGCCGACTGCCCACCACCTGACCAGGGTGGTGACAGTGACTGTGAAATGCTCAGGGAGATTAGAGAGGCGACAAAAACAGAAAATCCAATAGTAATAGTGGATTTCAGCTACCCTGTATTGACCGGGTACATATCACTTCAGCCCAGGATGCAGAGATAAAATTTCTAGACACCATTAATGACTGCTTCTCGGAGCAGCTTGTCTTGGATCCTCCAAAGGGAGAGACAGTTCTTGATTTAGTCCTCTGTGGAGCACAGGATCTGGTCCAAGATGTGAATAGAGCTGAACCGCTTGGTAATAGCATCACAGATCCACAGGGCTGGTGCTCTGACCCCAGCTTTGGAACAGTCTCTCGGAAGAGCTCTTCAATGAGCCAAACCCCCTAAGGGTCTTGCTTTTCTCCAGGGTAAGCCACACCGCTTCACCACCTCCTTAAGAACCTCTGGTCCTTCAGCACCTGTGGTTCACACTGAGCTCCGGCCAGTGAGTCCAACTGAGGCAGACCCCGAGGGAGACGAGTAGAGGCTTAGGGAGCCAGGCAGCTCCTCCGCCAGCGGCTGCAGGGACACTCAGCCAGCGTGGCCGACAGGCGGGTTTATTAGTTGACTGGACACAGCACAGGAAGTCCTTGGTTAGCCCAGAGAAAAGGAAGTGACCGCCTAGTCCATCCTGCTCAGCACAGAGCCCAACCCCCATCCCTCTGACCTGTCTTTGTCCCAGTTCAGGTGCCCCGATTGCTTCCCATAGCCACCACTTAACTCCCACCTCACCCCCAGGCCTTTGTTCCCCAGCTGGGCAAACATGGCTTGGCTTTCTGCTGAGAGTTGGGGCCATCCATGGTGGCTGGTCGCTAGGGATCAAAGTCCCAGTGATTGGGGTTGCCATTGTCTTCTCACAAACTCCCTGGATATGGGGCCCAAGCCCCAGACAGCTGGGAGCCATCCACACCTGAGTCTCTGAGCTGCTGCAGAGAGCAAACAGCCCTTTCTACCCCTGGGGTAACCCTGCAGCACATAAGGGAAACTGAGTAACAGATAGGCTTCAGAAAAATGTTTGAAAAACTTTCCACTCTGTCATAAATAGTGACCATAATGAAGTTAAATTTCATATCCTTGTAGGGTGGAAAATACTAAAGCAGGGGTAGGCAACCTATGGCACATATGCCGAAGGCGGCACGTAAGCTGATTTTCAGTGGCACTCACACTGCCCAGGTCCTGCCCACCACTCCGGGGGGCTCTGCATTTTAATTTAATTTTAAATGAAGCTTCTTAAATATTTTGAAACCTTATTTACTTTATATACAACAATAGTTTAGTTGTATATTATAGGCTTATATAAAGAGACCTTCTAAAAAGGTTAAAATGTATTACTGGCACACGAAACCTTAAATTAGAGTGAATAAATGAAGACTCGGCCCACCACTTCTGAAAGGTTGCCGACCCCTGTACTAAAGAAACCCACCACAGCAGCATTTAACTTCAAAAAGGGAGAACTACTCAAAAATGTGGAAGCTAGTTAATGGAGATTAACAGTCACAAGAGGGAAATGCCTGCAAGCTGCATGGAAACGACTTAAAAACGCCTCAGTAGACGCTCAAACGAAATGTATAACCCACATAAAAAAAAGAGGGCCAAAAAATACCACCTTGGCTAAACAGTGGAATAAAAGAGGTGGTTAGATGCAAAAAGGCATCCTTTAAAAATTGGAACTCAGATCCCAATGAGGAAAATAGAAAAGCGCATAAGCTTTGACAAGTCAAGTGTAAAAGTATAATGAGGCAGGCCAAGAAAAACTTTGAAAAGCAACTAGCCAACGAGACACAAACTAACAGCAAAATGTTTTTAAGTACATCTGAGGCAGGAAGCTGCCAAACCGACAGTGGGGGACAATGGAGGTGCTAAAGGAGCACTCCAGGCAGACAAGGCTGTTGCGGAAGCTAAATTAATTCTTTGCTTTGGTCTTCGCCGCACAGGATGCGAGGGAGAGTCACACACCTGAACCGTTCTTTTTCAGCACAGATCTGAGGAATTGTCCCAAATGGAGGGGTCAGTAGAGAAGGTCTTGGAAGAAACTGTTAAATTAAACAGTAATAAGTCACTAAGACCAGGTGTTATCCACCCAAGAGTTCTGAAGGAACTCAAATGAAATTGCAGAACTAGTAACTGGAGTACATAACCTATTGCTTCCATCAGCCCCCAGACGACTGGAGGATAGCTAATGTAACACTGATTTTTACAAAAGGCTCCAGAGGCGATCCTGGCAATTACAGGCGGGTAAGCCTAACTTCTGTGCCAGGGCAGTTGGTTGAAACTAAAGAACAAAATTACCACACACACAAATGAGCACAATATGTTGGGGAAGAGTCAACATAGCTTTTGTAAAGGGAAATCATGCCTCGCCAATCTATTAGAATTCTTTGAGGGGGTCAAGAATCATGCGGAGCAGGGCCGGCGCTTCCACTAGGCAACCCATGGCGGTTGCCTAGGGTGGCAGGATTTGGGGGGTGGCATTTTGCCGTCCTCGGCGCAAATTCGGCGGCAGGGGGTCCTTCCGCCCCGGGTCTTCGGCGGAAATTTGGTGGCGGGTCCTTCACTCGCTCTGGGACCTGCCGCCAAAGTGCCTTGAAGACGCGGAGCAGAAAGACCCCCGCCGCCGAATGCTCAGAGGAGGAGCGCTGCTGCCTATGCGGAGAAAGGAGATCCAGTGGCTATAGTGTACCTGGACTTTCAGAAAGCCTTTGACAGGATCCCACACCCAACACTCCTAAGCAAACTCCACAGTTATGGGATAAGAGGGAAGGTTCTCTCACGGATCAGTAACTGGTTAAAAGACAGGAAACAAAGGGTAGGGATAAGTGGTTAGTTTTCAGAATGAAGAGAGGTAAATAGTGGTGTCCCCCAGGGGTCTGTGCCTGGACCAATGCTGTTCAACATATTCATAAATGATCTGGCAAAGGGGATGAACAGTCAGAGGGCAAAGTTTGCAGACGATACAAAATTACTCAAGATAGTTAAGTCCAAAGCAGACTGTGAAGAGTTACAAAGGGATCTCCCAAAACTGGGTGACTGGGCAACAAAATGACACTTGAAATTCAAATTGATAAGTGCCAAGTAATGCACATTGGAAAACATAATCCCAACTGTACATACAACATGATGGGGTCTAAATTAGCTGTTACCTCTCAATAAAGAGATCTTGGCGACATCATGGATAGTTCTGTGAAAACATCAATGTGCCGCAGCACTCAGAAAAGCGAACAGAATGGTAGGAACCATTAGGAAAAGGACAGATAATAAGACTGAGAATTTCATAATGCCTCTGTATAAATCCATGGTACGCCCACACCTTGAATATTTCATGCGATTCTGGTTGCCCCGTCTCAAAAAAGATAAATCAGAACTGGAAAAGGCGCAGAGAAAGGCAACAAAGATGATCAGGGGGATGGAACAGCTTCCATACTAGGAGAGATTAAAAAGACTGGGATTTGTTCTGCTTGGCAAAGAGATGTCGGGGGACTGGGGGGTTATGATAGAGGTCTAAAATCATGACTGGGGTGGAGAAAGTGAATAGGGAAGTGTTATTTACCCCTTCACATATCAGACAAGCCAGGGGTCACCCAATGAAACTAATAGGCAGCAGGTTTACAATGGAAATACTTCACACAAAGCACAGTCAGCCTGTGTTACTGGTTGCCAGGGGATGATGTGAAGGCCAAAAGTATAAGTGGGTTCAAAAAAAGAATTAGGTCAGTTTCTGAAGGACAGGTCCATCAACAGCTATTGGCCAAGATAGTCAGGGATTTAACCTCATGCTCTGGGTGTCCTTAAGCCTCTGACTGCCAGAAACTGGGACTAGCCAATGGGACAGCTCACTCAGTAATTGCCCTGTTCTGTTCATTCCCTCTGAAGCACCTGGCCCTGGCCGTTGTCAGAAGACAGGACACTGAGCTAGGTGGACCATTGCTCTGGCCTGGCATGGCCATTTGTACTGAATGGCTGTGTGATTGGTGCCTGATGCGCCTGCTAGGGTGTGTTTAGTCCGGCCCAGTGCAGATCATGACACTTGGATTTGTGTGTCTGTCGCGGTGGCAGCGGAATGCTTGGGGTGCGGCAGGGCTTGGGGCGCCTGCCTTCCCTATACAGTACCTGCTCCGACCCCGGCATTTGCAGTCCTCCTTCCCTGTGCTTATGAAACAGTGCACTTCCCAGACCAGATGGTCCATGAACATATTCAGTCTGGTGTCCCACCCCCAGTGCCCAGTTAGCAATCTGTCTGCTGGTGCTAGCGCAGTTAGAGATCCCCTGGCTTTGGGAAGCAGATGGGAGTGTGTGTGTGTGTGTGCACAGTGTGCACTCGGGGGGGTGTCTGGGCAGACCCCTGCCAGCACCAGTGCAGTAGGCGGCTCTGGCTCGCTGGGACTGAGTGCCCAGATGGGTCTGAAGCATCTGAGAAACTCTACAGGAATCCAGGTCCAAAGGGCTGTGTGCTCCCGAGGAATGGGACATGCAGGCGACTGACACACTCCCCATGGCAGCCCCTTGTCTGCCAGCGTTCGGGGCTCCTTGTAGGGGCCCCGGGCCAGTTCTCAGCTCTGCAGTTGCGGGCGGCGTGGGGCTCTGCTCTAGGTGTGAGTGCTCTTGGGATGTGCCAGGAGGTGGGACGAGCTCTGCAGTCCAAAGGGGTTCGTAATCTGGGCTGGCTAGAGTCTCCTTGTCCCTGCAGTGTGAGAAGAGCCCAGTCTGCAGCAAGCTGTGAAGAGTGACATTGTGTGCGTGGAAGTGCTGCACTGACACATTGTGCTGTCCCACAAGGACACTTCCCAGCTCCCTGAGCGCTGCCGCCAGCCTGCAGCAGCCCATGAATCCTGGAGGGGAGGCTGGCAGGCATGTCCCAGTCACAGGGGAAGGAGGCAGGGCAGGGATAGGGCAGGTGCGTTCTGACGCCAGGTTCGGCTGGCTCACTGCTGCAGCCCAGCCACCCCGGGCGCACCAGTCTGGGGGGAGAACGGCACATGCCTCCCCGCTCCTGCCCAAGGTGTTGCTGCTTCATTTTGTTGTCAAGGCTTTAAGGTTAACTATTCTATTGATGGAACTATGGATCGAGTGGAACTAGAAACCTCGAAGGCTAAAAATACAGCTCCCTGCCAGGAAATGAGGCAGCCTGCTGGGAGCGTGGCACTTTCACTTTTTCCAGGAACTGGCACACTGAGTGTGGATCCAGCAACCTGGGATCCATGCCCTGTGATGCCCCGCACGCTGCCTAGCGTCATTTATCTCCTGCTGCGCCTCCTGCTGATCCCAGCTTCAGTAGGAAGGAGTGCAGGTTCCTATTGCATCAGAGGTACTGCTCCACCTGGGGCTGGGATCGGGGGCCTCACGACTGGTGTCAGGGTGGGTGAGCCTAGCCTAGCCCTCGCTGTAGGTCAGTGTGGGGCAGGATACAAGGCCACCTGCTGCTGGGATGTTGAGGTGAAAAGGGCCCACCAAACCCCCGTGTTAACAGGTTGGGGTTGTTGCAGACTATCGCTGGCTTACTGGTATTGTAACAAGCATGTTACAGCTTTACAATCTCTTATTGAAGAGACAGAACGAGAAGGCAAAACTGTTAAAGCATCTGACATCGAAAGAATCAGTCAGGCTTTGATGTCGTGATCTTCCTTGTTCCCGTTAGCTGCAGAGTCTTATCTCCTAGACAGTAGTGGCTGCTCTTCTGGGGGAATAGGGCAACAGCTGAGCTGGGCTGAGCAGCTGCTGGGGCTGGAGTCCACTCCTCTCTTCTCTAAGAGGAAGACACAACGAGGAGAGAAAACAAGAGCTGAGATGGAGAGGGCAGCTTCTGTTTCTGGGGTGGACTCCCTTCCGCCCTTGCTGCTGGAGGGGCAGGGGCCCAGACACAGTGCGATCCCTCACGCTGACACCTGGCGCACGTGTGCCCGCGGCAGGCGTTGCTTTTAGCTGTCTTTGTGGTCACAGGCTCACAGCAGTGTTGCAAAGGTGGAGTCAGACTCTTGACACAGAAGTGAAAGAGAGACGAGAGAGGGGAACTAAGGTGGGGGAGCAAAGGACGCGGGGCGGGGCGACAGCAGGCAGCCACGGCTCCGGTGCCAGGTGCTGGTCAGAATGTAGCTGGTGCTGTTGGAGGGGGGATGTCATCGGTTCCCTCTCTGGCAGGGATGCCGAAGGTGGTGTCCGGTGGCTGCAGGGCCCCAGGAGATGGTGGTAAAGCTTGCTCCTTCCAGTCCACGTCTCCTCTCCCATGGGAGCAGCGTCCTGGGCAGGGGCAGCCTCATCCATTGACATTAACCAGGTGAAACACAGTTTGATTATTTTACCTATAAATGTTTCCCCACGTCTGGAATCTTCCCGCTTGTTGTCATGGCAGCCCGTGACCTACCCGGAGCCCTGCAACCCCCTGGCCCGGTTCTTTTAACCGAACCAGCCCACTCTGACCCAGGCTCGGCGCTGCCTTTTGCTGATTTGATGAGTCCTTTCACACCACAGGCGGAGCTGGACTTTTGCTAAAGGCCAGGCTCTGCACAACAGGCCTTCGCTGGTGCAACCTCGGGCTCTGTATGTGACTAGGCTTTGGCTGCTGCTGGGCCAATCTACCTTCCTTGGCCCTAGGTGGTGGTCCTGGATCATCTAGTCTGGCTGACTGGAGCACACTAGCAAGGCATGTCCCCGCAGAAATGTACAGCTGTGAGTCCAGGCAGGTCTCAGCCCCTGCTCTGTTTGGCTGGGGGTCGAGCCAGAGCCTGCAGAACGAGTCCATGCTGGTGCTGCCTTCAGAGACTGGAGCCCCACTGCCTCTGCTGCGCACCTGCTTGTGCTCTCTGCCCCTGGCGTTTCTGTGCATGGCAGGTGTGACGAGGTGGGACTGTTCTTAATGTTTCCTCTGAATACTGTAGGGGTGCCTCAGTTTCCCCTTTGCATTTCCGCTCCACCATCGTCAGTTCATGCTGCTGCTGCTTCTCCTGCAGCTTCACTCCACGTCCCCAGCCAGCTCCAAAACTGACTCACCCTCCACCCCTCCTCTTCTGGGCTTTGTCCCTTTCCCGGGCCAGGCGGTCACCTGATTTCTTTGTTCTCAACACCTTTAGCTATCTCCTTGCAGGGGGGAAGGGCCCTGGCCATTAGTTGCCAGGAGACAGAGTGTTGGCCATTTAGGTGCACTGGCCCTTTGCTCTGCAACAATTACACCCCCTTATCCCACCACCTAGCGACTTAAGAAATGCAAAGGGGAAACTGAGGCACCCACACAGTATTCAGAGGAAACATTAAGAACAGTCCCACGTTGTCACAGCAGGGCACAGCACAGAGGCTTCTTTGGGCTCCTCTGGGTGGCAGCTTGCTCAGCTGGTTCGGGAGCCTCCATGCTGCGTGGTGGGCACCGGCGGTGCGAAGGGGGTGAGCTGTGAGGTTACCTGCTCAGTGCAGTGTGAATGAGACGGAGCCGAGGGCCATTGCCCTGCCCCCGGAGCGTGAAATGGGTTGGTGGTGACGCGTGGCCGGGCCGTGCAGTGGAGTGTGTAATGGGCTGGGGGTATGAGCTGCGTTACCCTGTGAAATAAACCTCCGCCTGCTGCAGCATGTTCCCTGCACGGTGTCCCACACTCCTGGGGTCCCCATGGGCCGCCTGGTGCAGTGACCCGACTGGCCCTGAAACGAGCAGCCCTGCTCCTGGCATACGCTGCACCAGAGATTGATGCCAAAGCTGTGGTGTGGTCCACCTGCCCCTGGCTGCCGGTGTGTGACCCAGGTCCCTGCTGGGAATCTGCTGAGAGGAGAGTGCTTTGTGCCCGGCCTGCCGTGGCCTCTCCGTGTGCCCGTACGCAGCTGGACGTGTGGCTGGCTCTGGCGCTGGAGGAGTGCGAGGCTGTGCCCAAGTGGAGAGCTGGCTGGCCGGGGTGGGGGGAGCACCAGGCGCTTGCTCATTGATCCCATCTGGCTGGGAGGGGGAGGCAAGCTGAATGGGAATCCGCTCTGCTGAGGAGGCCGTAAATCCTGAAGAGGACGGTTCTCCTTGGAGGTGACTGGGACTGCGGGTAGCTGCTCCAGCCGAGGGCTGCTGCTGATGGGGGCATGGGGGAGGCTCCGGGCCTGTCCCCTGTCCTAGCAGCTCCCCTCTGCGTCCCAGCTCTCAGGAAGGGTGACTGTGCGCAGCACTGGGTCTAGAGAAAGGCGGCCGTGGTCAGCCAGTGACCTGGAGCTGGGAAGCTGAGTGGCCTGAGCGTAGCCGGCTGCCGGCCCTGCTGGGCTGGGGGGAAGGCTGGTCCAGCGGATGCTGGCGCTGGAGTGTGTGGCAGCAGCAAGGAGGGAGCTGACCTCGGTGTCCCGGGTGGGGCGTGGGGTCCCCAGGGTGGAATCTCCAAGCAGCTGACTGCTCCGTAGGAGAGCTGCAGCTAGGTGCAGTGGGGGAGCCCTTCTGGCCTGTGGGGAGTTTCTCAAGGCCGGTTGGGGGACCAGCTCTTTTCCCACTAGATAGAGAAACTGTGGCGCTGTAGCTGCTGGGCTGGCGGGGAGAAGCCCGGGCGGAGAGGTGGCTGTGGGTGCCCTGCTGAAAGCTAACCTGGGTGAGTGAGCTCGGAGCCATCAGGAGTTCTTTGCCCTTGCTTCTTGCTGAGCGTGTCTCGTTCCTGGGAAGGGCAGTCAGGGCTGTGCTAGCCTGGCTGTCTGGGGCAGATCTTTGTCCCTGCACCTTTGGGTGAGGAGCAGAGGGGATAGGGAGGCTGCTGTGTGCCGGAGCCCTGCCCCGTTGCCCCTTGGCAGTGATGGGGCAGGGTGTGCTACGGGATCCTAGCTTTCCCCAAAGCTAACAGAGCTTCACGATCCTTCGGAGGAGCTGCTGCTGTTTGAGCCGGACCATTCCTGTTGCTCATTGACATGCCGTAGATTGGCCAATGCCACAGTGAAGGTTTCCCGCTTTACCGTATCCCTGTCCACTTTGGGCAGTGGCATTTTTCGGATACCCCCTAGAGTGAAATGAGTGCAGGGCGTTGCTTGGCCAACGCTGTCAGGTCTCATGCCGCTGGTTCTGGAGGCCTCGGTGTACAGCTGTGCACTGCTCTGCGTGGGGCAGGCAGACCGGTCCAGTGAGAGTCCCCATGAAATACACTGTACGTACCCTGTAAACTCTGCAGAGTGAAAACTCACTGGCTTAGAAAGGCCCCCAGAGTCCATGGCGAAGCCCAGCGCCGCCGCCTCCCCTGAGCTGCCCTTCAGGATCCTGCCTTGGTGCTGAGAAATGACCTACCCAGGCTGTGGGCGGCTTCTAGGCAGTCAGGAGAAAGAAAGGGACCATTCTGCCAGTGGAATGACACAGGCTGCATGCGTATCTCTGGCTAGACAAAGGGGCCGGCTTCTAGTCCTCTGCTTCAGGGCCCGTCCTGCATGGGCCGGCTGCCTTCGTTCTGTGCAGCGCTAAAGTGGGACATGGAGCCTTCCCTGTCGCGTAGCTAGCTGCTGTCTGGTCCCCTGCGCGATGCTCTCCGGCTGCTGCAGGGGTGGTGGAATGTGTGCCCACTGCCCAAACCCCCGGAGAGCCGGCACTAACGGCCCCCTCGCTGGCACTCCCGGACGAAAGTTCAAACGGCGTGGGTGGAGGCCAGAGACGGAGCTCCCTTCCCTTCCTCCAGCTCAGCGCTGGGCACGGCGGGTCACGTGGGCTTCCACCCGCAGGGCTGTGCCCCGGTACCTTTCAGCAGCACGACAGTCGCAGAGTCCTTTGGCGGTCACTGCACTGCGTGGGGATGGGGGTCCCTCTGGGAAGGGCGAGACTGCCGGGGGCTGGGCTGGCCACTGGCGTGAGCAAAGGGGGCTGGGTGTTTGTGCCTGAGCGTGTCTCCATCTCCTGGGGCCTGGAGTGCCGGCAGGTTGGGGAGAGCCTTGAGAGACTCATCCATCACACAGGCTGTAGGGGAGCTGTCTGCAAGCGCTGCTTTCCCCAGGCGGCCGGCCGGCCGGCCATCCATCCATCCATCCATCAGCAGGATGGAATGAGATTTGGCGGAACAGGCGGCCCTGCAGCTGGGACACTTTCTAACCGACAATTGGGCCGTGGCTGAGGCCCGACCACAAAGTGCACCTGAGGTTTGGCCTGCTGTGGGTGTGCGCCTGCCTTCCCGGCACTGCCAGCCCGAGGAGTGCAGCCAAGCTGCCCTTCCCCTCCAGCCCCGGAGCGCTGGCCCCATGCGCTCTGCTCTGTTCTCACTGTGGAGCCGTGAGAGGTGGGCAGAGGACTGTCTGTGCTGCATGTAAAGTGGGACGGGGACCCTGCCAGGAGCCCTTGGGAGCTGCTCCGGGGCCCTGGCCAGAGCTGGCAGTGGCACACTCCTGCCCCTCTTCAGCCAGCCCCCCGGCGCCTGCTGTTGGTTCTGGAGGGATCCGTTTTCAGTTGGGGCGGGGGGCAGGGGAAGGAGCCTAATGCACCGGAGGTGCCTCGGAAATGAGAACCTTGGATGGATTCCTGGCCCTATTGATCCGCCGGCAGTTTCTGCATCCTGACGTTCGTAATCTCGGGCGGCTCTGAGGTTCCAGATTAATGGGCCCGGGAGCTGTCCATCCGTCACTTCACATTAATTACTGGAGAGGTGTTTTTCCAGTGATTTACCTGACAGCGGCCTGTGATGGATACCCCTAAACAGAGTGGGCAGTGATTAATCACAAGGCCACGCCCCTCCCCCACGCTCCCTTCCCCCGAACCACAGGACAGACCCCTGAGCCATCCGTCTCCATAAACACTGCCTGATGCATATTGATAGGGGTCTGGGGCCTGGCAGATAGCAAGGCGCTTCTTTGTGCCAAAGATTATGAAAAATAAATCTCTGCCAGGAAGGTGCAGCGGGCGAGCAGGGCTCCGCCACCTTGCGTGGCCAAGCTGCAGGCAGCGTGGGCTAGTGGTTGGAGCACAGGACAGGGAGTCGGGACTCCTGGGTTTGCTCCCAGCTCTGCCACAGCGTCGCTCTGTGACCTTGGGTCGGTCGTGTGTGGCTGCCTCAGTTTCCCCATCAGTACAATGGGGTAGTGACCCTTCCTGGCTGGGAAATGGCTCCTCTGCAGCACTCTGCTCCTCGCATGGGATCGCCATGTGTGGTTATTGCTCTGCCACGGCTGCTTACCGGAGAATGTGCCAGCTTGGCAGGGGAGGGCTGTGCACCCTGGGTGTGCGCTCGCCAACCCTACGTGTGCCCCAGATCGCACCGTGCCCTGGCTAAGGGGCAGGGCAGAGACTGAGCGTGTCTGGGTGCTGCCTCTGCAGATGGCAGAGAGCAGGGAAGGTGCTGCCAGAGAGGGGCTCGTAGGCGCAGATGTTCAGGAGAGAATTGATTCTTGCGCTGATGAATGTAGCTTCATTACAGCCCAGCTAATTACTCACTGACCTCTCTAACGGATGGCTCTGTAGGCCAGGGACGGGCTGTGGAAGGGGGCGGGGTGCACTGCTGGAGGCGCCTGCGAGGAAAAGTTGCAGTGTGTTCCCTTGAGTTTCTCTCGCCTGCCCCTAAGCTAAGGCAACCCCAAGCTGTGCTGGTGAGAGCTCCGTGTGCTCAGCGCCAGGCTCCCTCTGGCTCTGTGTGGGGTGGACAGAGGGGGAGTGGAGGGGCTGGGGGCGCAAGGGCTGGGGGTTACTGGGCTGTGACCCCTCTGTGATTCTACTTCCGCTTGACTCCCAGGAGCAGGTTCATTCTTTCTGCCTGATGGTTACGTAGAAATGGCCTGGCTCTGGCTCGGTGCACTCCCCACCTGCTGCTTCAGAGCCAGGTGTGAGAAGCCTCATTACACGGCTGCTCCTTCGCTGAGCCGCCCCGCGCTCGGCCCCGGGGTACCTGGTGGCACTGAGGTCCTCTGGCTAAGCGTGTGTTCTCAGAGGAGCGTTTCTTTGTATCCGCTTCAAAAGTCTGGATGCTCAGTTCCACTGAATCTCTTGTTCTTGAAAGGTAAATCTTGGTGCCTGAGCTCCCTGCTCTGTCCCAGGCTTCATCTGCATCTGTCTCTTCCTGCCTCTTATTCCTCTCCTGTCTCCACTCAACGGCCTCCGTCTTTCCTCTCTTCCACACTCGGGACGCTTCCCAGGCCTCCAGTAACTACACAGGGCGGAAAATGTTGTTTGCGGTGTGGGTGGGGGTGAGAGGCAGAGAGATTTGCTAGCTGAGGTAGATGTCAGCTGGGTGTTGCACACAGGACAGCTTGACTGCCCTGCAGTTGTTACGGCGCCAAATGCCCTTGAAAGGTCAGTAAAACGGAGCGAACGTGTAACCCAGGCAAGAGGGTAGTCCTCAGTGAGGAACGGCGCCAGGCCAGGCCAGCAAATACAAACCCCGAATGATAAGCTATTAGAACGCGCTTCCGCACGCGCACGTTCAGATGTCCCGGGGGTGTTTGGCTCTGCGAGACCATCTGTGGGGCCGTGTTAGCAGCAGAGCTGATGTCTACAGGAGACTCTGCCTGTAGATGGTGTCAGTAGGACAGCTGTGTCCTTAGCTGGTCCTGCCGTGAACAGTGACTACAAACCAGCCACCTCCTACTCGGCAGAGCTGCCCCGAGGTAGGGGGGTCGTCTCTGCTGATCGGGGCTTGGGGCCGTCTCTCGCCTTAATGACATTAATAACAGTTTCCTGCTTTTTGCTCCTTAGCCCAGCCAACCTCTCCCTCCTTGGCCTGAGCCCCGGTGCTGGGGCCCGTCAGTGACACCTGTCTGTGCTCGCTGTAGGCAGTGGGGCTGCATGGGCATTGGGGGACAGAGGCAGAGCGTCTATCACTGGGGCCAAGGCATGAGAAGGAAATTTGGCCCCAGGCGGGGCAGTGGGGCTGGCAGGTCGGAAACCACCCTCGTACGTCGAACACGTGCCGTGGAGCTGCTGAGCCACGGGGAGCGGGGAGCCCGGCACGCCGTTCTCCTGCCGCTGTCTGGGCGCGGCTGTGTTCCCGGCCCCTCGTGAGCCCGCTCTGCCGGCAGGCGAGCTGTACGCTGCAGAGCTCACTGCTGATTGTCTCCGTACTGATGGTGTCCCTCGCCTCTGTTTGCCAGGAGCTGGGAATGGGCGACGGGATGGATCGCTGGATGATTCTCTGTTCTGTTCATTCCCTCTGGGGCACCTGGCATTGGCCACTGTCAGAAAACAGGATCCTGGGCTAGGTGGACCTTTGGTCTGACCCAGTACGGCCGTTCTTTTGTTCTTTTGATTGTCTTACGGTGGCTCTCCAAGCGCAGACCTGTAACCCAGCTGGCACGGGCAGCGTGGAGCCCCGGGCGCCATTCTCCTGTCGCTGTCCGGGCGCGACTGCGTTCCCGGCCCCTCGTGAGCCCGCTCTGCAGGCAGGTGAGGTGCCCCGGCAGAGCTCAGTACTGATTGTCTTCGGGTGGCTCTGCAAACGCAGGCCCGTAACCCAGTGGGCATGGGCAGTGATGGAGGCAACCTTGTGCTGCTTAAAAACCTCCAGGAAAGTAGTGGGCTGAGCAGCGGGGCCTGTGGGTCTGAGCCCCTGGTGTTGGCTGTTACAGTGAGCTGCAGGCTGTGGGGTTACCGAGTTGGGAGCTGGGCTGGGAAGGGCTCACTGGGGGACTGGCGCCATCGTGGCGCAGTGTCGTGTTCCCTGTGGGGCAGTATGTCGTGGGCGGGGGGGGAGGCATATTAACTAGCCTTGCTCGGGGCACCCCAGTCCTTCCTTTCCTGAGGTCAGAGTCACCTTAGCACTGGGGAGAGTGTCTGGCACTGTGGTCTGTGCGCTGTGTCCCCCCTACGGGCGCCGTGCTGCGCAATCCAGGGCTTCCGGGGCTCATGCCATTTGTTTATTTGATAACTCCGGGGCCAGGGAGGGGAGGGATAGTTTGTCGGAGGCCCTGGAGCCCTGGGGTTTGAGTGAGCGGTGTAGAGACCTGGCTTGTGGGGTTGCAGCACCACTCACTCCAATTCAGCCTGGCCACCCCCGTGGGGAGGGAAGGGCAGCAGGGCCCAGCCTGTGGGACAGGAGCTGCTGCGGCAGGGCAAGTGTGGGGCAGGCTGGCTCTCCAGCCCCCTCCCCAGGGCCCCTTTTGTCTCCATGGTGATGGGTTGGAAGGGAGAGGGCCTTAGTTTGGGACTTTGTCCCAGGCCCCCAACTGCCTGCCTGGCCCAGCGGTCCCGTCGGCCCGGCCCGGGGGTCCTGTAGCACTGCTGCTGTGGCAATGAATGAATGCTCTCTCTCCCTTGCAGGTGGAAGTGGCACCATGCAGCAGGAGGGGGAGAAGAGCCGGGCCCGGCCCAGGAAGCCCGACATGGCCCTCTACGTGCCCAAAGCACGACGGGAGATGGCAGCCCAAGGAGTGGGCGCGGCCAGCGCTGCGTGGGCGATGGGGAGCCGGAGGGAGGAGGAAAACCGCCGCGTGCTGCAGAAGGAGGGTGCCAAAGGCCGCTGCGAGAGGCAGAGCCCCAGCGCTGGAGCCCGCGAGCACGTGGCCAGAGAGGGGAGGAGGTCAGAGGGGAAAACAAGGAAGCGCAACAGCAAACGGGGCAGCGCTCCAGGGCAGCCCGAAGGAGCCTCTGCCCAGGGCTGGGATCAGCGCGTCACACTCCACCAAAACCAT
>NW_020664446.1:1064933-1068072 GCF_002925995.2 Terrapene triunguis | reverse complement strand
AAAATGGAAGCGTTTCTCCTCTTGGGCCCACCAACGCAAGTTATCTCCAGAATCCTCTGGGATCCCTGCTATCTTAGAGTATCTGCTTACCTGTAAGTCTCTGGATCTTGTGCTCGGTTCTCTGCAAGTCTCTCAGTTTAGCAGCGATCGGCGCTTTCCGTCCTTGGGTGGATAACGGTACGCTCGTCACACACTTGTCACAACTAGATTTCCGAAGGGGACCCTCAGATCCTTCCCACCATTGGTGAAGTTCGCACCGCAGTGGGACCTCAGTTTAGTTCTGTGGGCACTCACTAAACCCCTCCTTTGAGCCCCTCACCATGTGCCCTGTGGCCCTTCTGTCCATGAACGTGGCCTTTCTAATAGCCTTCACGTCGGCCGGAGGAGTCAGTGAGCTGGGAGCGCTCAGGTGGACCTACTGTACGCTGCCTTCCACAAAGAAAAGGTCTTGTGACCACCCTACCCTGGGCTCACTCCTGAAGGACTTACCGAGTTTCCTAGGAGTCAGGTAATCCACTTACCAGTATTTTTTTCAAAGCCGCATGCCTCAGATGAAGAGAGAGGGCTATGTTCTCTGGACATCCATCTGAGGGCTTTGGCCTTTTATCTGCAAAGAACAAGGACATTAGAAAGACACCTAAACTCTTTGTTTCCATGGCAGAGCAATCAAGGGGTCAAGCTCTATCGGAGCAGAGACTTTCAAAATGGATTTCCGCTTGGGTTACCCGTTGTTACCAACTAGCCCATAGTCCCTCTCCAGAGAGGTGAGGCCTCCTTCCGCTAGAGGGCAAGTTACTTCAGTTGCGTTGCTGAGAGCCGTACCCCTCCTCGAGATGGAGGGCAGCTACTTGGAGCTCTTTGTAGACCTTTGTGAGACATTGCTCTCTGGTGCAGCCATCAGCTGTGGGAACAGCAGTACTCACTCGGCTGTCGCGTCGGCATCCTGGCCCCAGCCCGTCTGACTGCTGTTTGTGAATCTCCCAAGTGTGGAATACACCTAGGGACTAGCAGTCGAAGAAGAAGAGGAGGTTACTTACCAGTAACTGGAAGTTCTTTGAGACGTGGGGTCCCTGTCTGTATTCCACTCCCCGCCTGCCCTCCCCTCTGCTGCAGATCGCTTGAACTGCGGTAAGAATGGGAAACTGGAGAGTACTGAACCTGCCCCTCCCTCCCCACCCCGGTTCGGAGCATGCAAAGAGCTACGGTGCGTGTGCAGGCCAACGGAACATCCGGACTCAGGTGCCCGGTGTGCATGCAAATCCCACGTGTGCAATACAGACAGGCACCTCGCATCGCGAAGAACCTCCACTTGCTGGGAAGTGCCCTCCGTTTCTGAGCCCTTCGTTCTTAAAGTCCAAGCTGCAGAAAGCCAGCAGTATGTGCTGAGAGGCTGCGGGGTCTCTGGAGTGATGGAGCTAGTGTTAGTTAACAAAAAGAACAAACATATTATTAGCGTTCTTCATCCTAAGCAAATGGTGTGCACTGCAGAAAGCCCAGAGAACGCGAGTTACGGTGCTCTCCATGGAAAGAGAGGCTTTGAGCTGGCAGGAAAAGGCAGAATGAGAGCCAATGGTTGGACACAGAAGCCAGACGAGTCACACTAGAAATGTGTCACCGTGGGGGTCGGTACCCATTGGAGCTCACCTGGCACTGGTGGAGTCTCCATCCCTTGGAGACTGGGCGTCTCTTTCTAAAGCTCTGCTCGAGCTGGCCCCGGAGCTCTGGGCTGGAGGCAGGAATCCCGGGCAAGGGTCTCTGAGCTGTGCCCTGCAGGAGGGCGGGCTGGATGATCGGAGTGGTCCCTGTGTGAATCTGAGAGCACGAGGGCGTGATGCGGGAGTGCAAGTGGCTTCATAGTGCAAGGGGAGCTTTTGCTGCCATTTGTGTTTGGAAAAGAGGAAGTGTTGAGGGATTGCTGCGGTGCCTGGAGGCTTGGGGATGGGAGGTTCGAGCGCTGGGAACACCGGGGCAGGGGTAGGTGCTGAGAAGCAGAACCTGGACCAAGTGAGTATTTGGGGTGGAGTAGGGGTCGGGGGAGATGGAGACGGGCAGGTTTTTGGCTCTTCCACCGATTTCAGTGCTCTTGAAAGTGCTGCTATTGCCCGTGGGACCGGATCTTCCCCCCAGTTGGCTGATTTCTCTGCCTGGTGTCTTGGCGAGTGGTCGGGAGAGTAAGCGAGCTGCTACGGGTGCCCCTAACGTGCTACAGCTAGGGTAACCCTTTAGAGAGCACTGAGCCGTGACAGACTGATTCCTGCATCCCCCTCCCTCCCAGCTGTCGGGACGTCGTCCATTGAACCCAGACAGTGATCGGACTTTAGCCACCACTGCAGAATGGGCTCTACGTTAAAGGCAAAAAGCGCCGTTAATGCGGCATTACAGTGGCACGTGTACCGTAAGTTCTCACAGCCAGGCAGTGCCAGCGTCAAAGGGCACCGTGTTTGCCTCATGGATACCCTCTTTACTTCCATGCTCTCACCCTGCGGGGCATTCTTCCTGCAGCCTCACCCGCCGGCGTGTCTTACGAGAACCGGGGGGCTGTGGTGCTGGGAGCAAAGCTAGGCCGCTCACCTGTACCCCTTGTGCTTCCTGGCCGGGGGGGCTTCGCTGCGCAGCGCTAACTTGACAGGCCTGGTGCATTTTGATATTTGTAACAGGAGAAAGGTGGGAAAAGCAACGCCTGCTGCCGTGTGGCTTGCAGCCCCTGGAGCAGAGGTGGCCCGGAGCTGGAGGGGTTGTTAGCAGAGTGTACACGTCCAGATTTAGCAGGGGTCGCTTGGGATTCGGATAGCCAAGCTCTCTAGTGCAGGAGCCCGAGCGCCCTGCTCTGATAGGTGGAAAAAGGAGCAGCCTGAGCGCCTAACATGGAGGTGTGGCCTGTGGAGACTACAGATCCCAGCATGCACCATGGCCTGGCTGAACATTGCATCTTGGGAGCCCTCCTCTTTCTCAGCTCCTCCTTGGCTTGAGTTGAGGGTTGCTGTGGGCTGCATGGCAGGTCCTGCTTAGCTGCTTGCAGTATTAATTTAGCTGGGATCTATGGGCCCAGAGGGTCAAAGGTGTTACCGGGAGCGTACCACTGGCCAACGTTAAACAGCTTTAAATCAGGTTCGAGGTTTGGTATCCCGAGCTCTCAGCC
>NW_020664446.1:1059981-1064923 GCF_002925995.2 Terrapene triunguis | reverse complement strand
CCTGCCTAGCGCCATGGCCCGCACACCCTTCAGCAGCCTGTTGTTACCTTTTGTTACTGATACAGAAAAGAGAGAAAAACATTGGCGCATTTGAAGTGTAGAGGATGAAGCATCCCTTGTTCCCTCCCCCAGTAGCTGCCGAGAGTCTGTGGAAGGAAATCCCCTTGTCTGACAGGCTCCTAGATGGGAATCACAGACGTGTAGGGCTGGCAGGGACCTCACTGGGTCGGCTAGTCCAGCCCCCTGCACTGAGGCAGGACTCGGTATTACCTAGACCAGTGGTTCTCAAACGGTGGGTCGGGACCCCATTTTAGTGGGGTCTCCAGGGCTGGCTTAGACTTGCTGGGGCTTGGGGCTGAGCGGCGGGGCTCAGGTTACCGGTGTTACAGGGTGCTGAGGCTCAGGCTTTGGCCCCCGCAGCCGGGGCGGTGGGACTGGAGCGGACTCAGGCTCCTGGGCTCGTGTAGTAATTTTTGTTGTCAGAAGGGGGTCGAAGCCCTGATGTAGCCCATCCCTGACAGGTGTGTGTCTGACTGCTCTTAAAAACCTCCACCCCGTCCCTGGGCAATTTGTTCCAGTGCTTAACCACCCTGACAGGAAGATTTTCCTAACGTCCAGCTGTCCTTGGGGAAGGAGGGAGTTGAGCTGGGCTGGAGCTGTTGCTGCTGTTAGTCTGATCCCGTTTCCTGACAGACACACACAAGAGGGGAAGAAAAGAACTGCAAAGAGAGAAAAATGCAGCTTCTGTCTCTGGTCTTGACCTTCACTTGCAATCTCAGTGCTAAAAACGCAGGCCCAGCACACGATCTTATCAGCCCCTCTGAGACTGGCGAACTTGTCCCAGCGCCGCGTGTCCTAGGCATTGCCTGGAGCTGCCTTTCTGAGCAGTGCTGTAACATACAGGCTGCGGCTTGGCCGGCTCAGCCAGACAGTCGTTAGACAGCGGGAAAGAGAGCGAGGGAAGGAAAGGACCTGGGAGCGGAGGCTGACCCAGCCGATGGTCAGGATACAGCTGGAGCCAGGGGAGCCGGTGACGTCATCTGGGTCCCTGTCTTGGCCCAGGCTGGTCAGGACCCCTGTGAGGCCCAGTGGGGTCCCAGGAGAGGGTGGGGGTGACAGCCCCGATGGAGGAGCGCACTCCTTCCTGTTCTTTGTCAGCCCGCATCGCAGTAGCCAGCCTTCCCCCCAGCGCTCTGTCGGAGGACCCCAAAATGGGGGTGGGGGTGGAATAACCCCGCCCCTCGATGTTTTGTCCACCACTTTCTGGCTCTCCTGGGAGTTCTGTCAGCCCCCGCCGTGGGAACGCGCTGCAGAGCAGGCCGCCCTGGGGAATGATGCAGCGCCCTGCGGGTGTGGGGCTGGAGTCACCCTCGGGGCAGCCTCACCCGTGCCCCTGCGAGCACTCACCTGCTGGGTTTGCACAGCAGCTGGTGTCCCTGAGCCCCGCCATGTGGTGATGGACGGGGCCTGAGCGCTGCCCCGGGTGGGGGTTGGCAGCTCTGGCTCTAGCCTGCCCTCTTGGTGCCGTGTCGCTGGCTGGCACTAGCTCGTGAGCCAGGACTCCGGCACTGACTGAGCGGCCGCCCAAGCAGCAGGACAGGGAGCCCTTGCAGTGGGGCAGGCCTCCAGCATTCCCAGCAGGCATTGCCAGGAGCAAGCGGGTGGGTTCAGCGCTGGCGGCAGAGGGGCTGCAGCTGGCAGGCTGGGGAGCTCGCAGAGCGCTGGCTTGACCTGTGCCGTTAGGCCTGGAAGCAGCCGCTTGGCAGCCCGGCTCTCTAATCCCTCTTCCCCTCTCCTGCACTCCGTGGTTCGTGAAGGTCAGGGATGGCGCGGGCTGAGCAGTTTGCACTCCATGGTGTCTGATCATCGGAGTTACCCGAGTGCTCTGCTTCCTGGAGCGTCTCCGCAGGGCCCGATCCTGCCTGAGCCGTGCAGCACAATTCCCACTGAAGCCAGTGGCAGCAGAGGGCTCTCAGCCTGTTGGATGTGCGCCCTGAGAGCGCTCCTAGTGAATGCAGGGCTGGCCCGGCCCAGCGGTGCTGCCGGCACGCTCGCCGATAGCCGGAGTGTGTCCCATGTGCTTCAGAACTCAGCCGTCCCTTCCGCCGGTACCCAGCCTCTCTGCCTGTCCCCTCGCCTGCCTCACATCCCTCCTTACCGGCAAAGGGTCCCAATTAACACTGCATATTGACCGGGCTGCCTGGGACTTACAGCCTCGCTGCATCCTGTTATGGCTGCTTGGGGACCGGGGCTGGGCACAGGGGCTGGAACTGGGGGGGCTGCTGCTGCACCCCCGGCTCGAAGTGGTTTCTATCATATCCGGGGTGCTGTGCTGCGTGGGGTGCTTTCCTCTGTCCTCTGGGCATGTCGAAGGTGCTCGCTGCTGTGTGTTTGGATGGGATGTAAAACGGAGCTCCAGGCAGCTTGGCGCTATTAGAGATACCTGGGCCCTGCTCTACAGCCTCCGGGCTGCATCCTGTGCTGGAAATGCGCTTTGCCCCCCTTAGATCCCCTGGGGCTGGGCTGGACCCAGGGTTCCCCTGGTGGGCATAGCGCGGCGGGGAGAGCGCGAGACAGATCACTGGCCCTGGCGGCGTCGCTGGCTCTCAGCGCGTGGCTGTGACAACGCTGTGTGTCCCTGGGCCTGTCCTGCAGTGCCCGGCGATGCCCCAGATGGGCATCATCATAGATTCATAGATTCTAGGACTGGAAGGGACCTCGAGAGGTCATCGAGTCCAGTCCCCCGCCCTCATGGCAGGACCAAATACTGTCTAGACCATCCCTGGCAGTGTGTGTCCCTGGGCCTGTCCTGCAGTGCCCGGCGATGCCCCAGATGGGTGGTGTCGCTGGCTCTCAGTGTGTGGCTGTGGCAGTGCTGGCAACGTTCTGTCTCCCTGGGTCTGTCCTGCAGTGCCCGGCAACGCCCCAGGGGGGCTGGTTCAGGGTGGGACAGGATCCCCCGTGCAGCGCGTTGCGGTTACGTCTGAGGGGCTGGGGGCCGCTGTGCCCACACGCTGTGGACGCGTGAGCTGTTGCTAGGACTCAGTACCAGCCCGTCTCTCTGCGAGGTCCCAGGAGGCTCTGAAGATAAGAGCCTTTCAGTGCCGTCGATGTCACCGTGCCCAGCAGACACACCGGCTGCTGGGTGGGAAGGTGCCTTGCTCCGGAGAACCGGGGGTGGCCAGGGCAGAGCCCGGACTGGGTGATAGGTTTGCGACCCAGGTCTGTTTGCTGTCTCTGGGGCAGAGGCACAGGCTGGCATGGGACCCACTCGAGGGGAACCCCCATAATGTGGGCTGGGGCAGCCTGGCTTTCCCACCCAAGCGGTGAGCAGTCCCTAGCTCTGAATCCATCCTCTCAGTCAGCCCCAGCTGGGCAACTCCACACTGCAGCTGCTGCTCTGGCTCCAGCTGCAGGCACCCCAGGCCCTGCCTGTGACCTCTCGCCCGTGAGCGCCATGTCAGGGGCTGGTTAGTGTGTCCGGCCCTGGGCCCAGATCCCTTGGAGAGTCGCTGGGACCTTGCCATCTCCAGTGCCCGTGCGGCAGCTTGTGCTGCCCAGTGTGGCCCTTTGCCTGCCTGGTGCAGGCCGGGGGAGGTCCGGCCGTGGCACTGGGGTTGAGCTGGACGTGTGGCTGCTGGCTTTGTTTTGGGGAGGTGCCATGTGTGCCAGGTGCCGTGTGGGGCAGCGTGCCCTGGCAGTGAGCATGACAGGCATGTGAAGGGTTTCCAGGGAGCCAGCAGCCAGTGCACCAGCCGTGGCTGTGTCCTGCCTCCGGCTCGGGACCCCAGTGGCACAGCAAAGCCAAGGGAGGTTAGGAACGGGAGAGGCCCAGGCGCAGCGCACAGGCCCGGTCGATAGCTCCCCGCGTCCCCAGGGCTGTTAATCCATCTCCCGGGCTGATGGCCGGCGCGCGGGCCCGGGGACTCGCCCCATTAATCAGCCTGCTCGCTCGCTCCGCACAGGCTGCCAAGCTGCAGAGCGTGCGATGGGGCAGGTGCCCGCGAGCTGTCCCTCTGAGCAGGGCTGTTGGGTAGGGCGGGGGGGTCCCATCCTGGGCACCGGGGGGGTAGCTCACAGCCCTGTGTGTCCCCCCAGCTGTCGGGCGGTGAGAAGCCCAGAAGCAGCCTGCAGGAGCCCCGCTTTGATTACTGCGGCTGGCAGCCCGCTGAGCTGGACCTCAGCAACTCGGAGCTGCCCCATGTCATCGAGATCTACGACTTCCCGCAGGACTTCGGCACCGCCGACCTGCTGCGCGTCTTCTGCAGCTACCAGTGAGTCCCCCCAGCCTGGGCAGAGACCCCTGCCCATCCCACCTCAGAGCCAGCCTGCACGGTCACTCTCCAGAGCTCAGGCCTTTGCGCTGCCCCAGAGGCCAGGACCTCCCCCCGGCAGCCCCCAGCTATGCAAGCTCCTTTGCCAGATTCACACGCCCCCGAGATGGCCACGGGGCTCCGGATCGAGGCCTTCCCCAGCCAGTTCCCGCCCGCTGAGCCTCTGGGCTCTGCCTGTTTCCCCCCGCCTCTCACCTTTGGCCTCATGTCCGAAATGGCGCTGCGGAAACCACTCCGGCCTTGTCCAGCCCCTTCCCAGGGCCAGTCCCCTCGGGCCCCCCTCGGCAGCCCCTGCCCCCCTGTCCCTCGCCCCCACTGTGCTGATGTCATCGATGCCTCAGATCTCAGCGGCTCGCTGTCCCTGGCAGGAAGAAAGGCTTTGACATCAAATGGGTGGACGACACGCACGCACTGGGCATCTTCTCCAGCCCCATCGCAGGTATGTGCACCTCCAGCGCTGGGCACAGCGGCAGGATTTCTGCAGGGAGCGCTGGCCGTGGCAGTGCCTGAGGATGGGTGCAGCTGTGGGGCCATAGGGGGAGCACTGGCCGTGGCAGTGCCCGGGGGCGGGTGCAGCTGTGGGGCTGTAGGGGGCAGCGCTGGCCGTG
>NW_020664446.1:1044627-1059971 GCF_002925995.2 Terrapene triunguis | reverse complement strand
CAGTGCCCGGGGGCGGGTGCAGCTGTGGGGCCCCGAGTAAGGTCCTGCCCATTGCTGGTGCCCAGGCTGGAGTCTCTGCTGAAGGAGAGGCCTGGGTGAGATGGCGGCAGTATCTGTCCTGTGGGGCGGTGCCCCTGGGGTGCTGGCCGCTGGCCACCGGAGTGGCTGACCTGCCTGGGCTCCCACTGGGGCGGGCAGGACTGTGGATCAGCGACTGGCTGACAGCCAAGCGATGCTGTTACTTGTCCGGCGCCGGGTCCCCTGCCCACCATGGGCGAGGCCGGCTGCTGTGCCCACCAGCTGTGCCCTCTGGGGCGTTCTTGGGTGTGCCCTCCCCCCGCGTGGCAGAGCCGGGGTCTGGTTCCATTGCTCTGCTGTTGCCTGTGAGGGATGGGGAGGCCGGGTGGTAATGACCGCGGGCTGCTGGCTCCAGGGCACCGGTCTCCGGGTGGGCATGGGCTGCTCGGCCGTGGCCATGGCACAGAAATGGGCATGTTGCCCGGCGTGCTCTGCACCACCAGCAGCCGGTGCCCAGGAGCAGCTGCTTTTCCCTTACCGCGAGGGCAGGCTGGGCACGGCACTGCTGAGCCGGGGGCCTGTTCTCAGGGCTTGGCTGGCAGGCTCCCCGGCTCTCGGTGCAGCTCCCTGACTCTGGCCCCCGCCCTCTTCCCGCAGCACGCGACGCCCTGAGCAGCAGGCACGTGATGGTGAAGACTCGGCCCCTGGCGCAGGGCACGAGAGCGGCCAAGGCCAAAGCCAGGGCTTGTGCTGGTGAGTGCGGCGCCATGGCCACCGCTGTGCCCTTGGGGGGCGACCACCCATCCCAGCCGCTGGGCTCTGGGAGCGGAGTCAGCACGTGGGAATGCTGCCTGGGGCCGGGCAGCGCCGGCGGGTGAGGGAGGCCCGGACGCGGCTCGACTGGGCCACGGGCACTCGCTGCCCCTCCCGCAGGCTGTGCTCAGTGCCCTGCGGGGTCAGGGCGCCTGGGACTGGCCCTGCATGCCAGCGTCCGGTTCGGGTCCGCACGATCCTGCTTACTCCAGGCCTGGCATGGGGAGGGCAGCTGTAGGGAGGTGCCCCCTGGGGGTGGCACAGGACAGGGAGCAGGGCTAGGGCTCGTCTGGCCCCGGGGCAGCCCAGTGCGCAGGGCCAGGCCTGGGGCGGTGGCGTCCCTGCTAGCTCCATGCTGCAGTCCCTGGGGTGAATTGTACAGTGACGGCCGTCCCCTCTCTCCAGACCTCCTGCAGCCGGCGAAAGAGCGTCCGGAGACGTCTGCGGCCCTGGCCCGGAGGCTGGTGATCGGAGCCCTCGGAGTGCGGAGCAACCAGAGCCGAGCCGAGCGCGAGGCCGAGCGCAAGAAGCTGCAGCAGGCCCGAGGTTGGCTCCCAGCCGCTGCTGGATCTGCCCCTCCATCCCTGCGCCCGGGGCTGATCGGCTTGCAGGCGCTGGGGGCAGCATGTCGGGGCAGTGGGGGGCATGCAGGGGTTTCTCAGCTGTCTGCTCCACGCTGCCCACTCGCTGCTGCTGCTGCTGTTCGGGGGGAGCCTGGCCCAGGCCTCGCTCTCCACTCAGAGAGAGCCGGCAGGCGGGCTGGCTCCAGCTGCAGCCACACTCGGAGAACCGGGGAACTGCAGGAAACAATGCTGGTGTTCAGTGCTCTTCACTAGGGGCCGCTCTGCTGCTGGACAGGAGCCGTGGATGGGCTCTGACCCCTGGGGCCTTGCCCTCAATTCGGGCGCTATCCCTGGCATTCTGGCCAAATCCCCCTGCTGTTTGTGTGGGCGGTTAGGCATTGGCCACAGCCCACCCCAGAGGTGGCTGCAGCTCTGTGGGTGGGGAAGTGCGGGCGGTGCGGCTGGTGAAAGGCTGTGGCACGGTGGTGCCGGGCTGCGTTAGTTAGATGGCAGTTTGTGCTACGCCCTGGCCCTTGGCCGCTCTGGGAGTTGGGCAGGCAGTGAGCCCCGGGCAGCGGAGCCCCCACCACCAGCCCCTGCGCCTCAGCTCCATGCCCACCTCAGCTCGGTGCTGCCAGGATGTGTGCCAGGCTCTGGGCAAATGCTGCCCACGTGGCCGGTCCGAGCGCTCCTTCCCTTCCCACACAGGGACGCAGGGTTGGTGAGGAAGCCAATCCCCCAACTCATTGGCCAAGCTGCCTGGCTCCTAGTCCCGGGCTAGCCCTGCCGGGGCCTGCACTGTGCTGTGCTGCCGGTGGAGTCCGCGGGGCCTGGCTCCTAGCCCCACTGGGGGCTGCGCTTTACTGCCTCGCAGACCAGAGCACGATGGGGCCAGGAACAGACTCCTGGGTCCTGCCTCGTGTAACCCCAGCAGGCCCCACGCTTGCCTTTGGGGAGTCCCTGGGGCTGGCGGCTCCCCCAGATTGTCCGGTGGCTCCTGGCCCTGCCCGCCCGGGGCTGCACACTCCTGCCCCCGCCCTGGCTTAGCCCACTCCACCCGCCCACCTCCCAAGTCACCACTGTCTGGCCTGGCTCCTTGCTGCCCTGCCGTCTGTCCCTGGGTGCGTGCGCTGGGTGGGGTCGCCCCCGGGCATTGTGCAGTGCCAGCTCCTCCCTTGTCCTGCCCCAGGCTTTCCCCTAGCTCTGAGGAGGGGTCCCTGTGCCATGGTGCCCTCACCTGCCACTTGCAGCCCTGCCCCCCTTTAGTGCCAGCTGCAGATCTCATTGGCTGCCTTGGCTAGCTCCGGAACGATGGTGGGGCCCAGGCCCGGGCCCCGCAGTGCCCACCGGGCCCTGCCCAGCCCAGCCCTTTGTTGCTGGCGGTGGTTGAAGGGGGGGGCTCTGCCTGGGGGTGGCAGGCAGTTCTGGGAAGGGGGAGCGGGTTCCACACCAGGACCTGCCTTCGACCCCACGGTTTGCAACCCCTCTACAGCCGTGCCTGGGCAGCACCTGGCTCTCGGCGAGGCCACTGGGCAGAGTCTGCTACAGGCTGTCAGTGTGCCCGGCCCCCATGGCAGCTGGCTCGCGGCCTGCCGGCTGCAACGGCCAGATAACTAGTGATGGAGCGAGCTGGGCGGGCCTGGAAACCAGACCGAGTGTAACGCGGTCACGGTGAATGTCCAGAGCGTGTCACGAGCCAGGAGATTAACTCTTCCCTGTCTGCCTCCCAAGAAAGCGCTCTGCCCATGTGCGCCTGCCTCCCCATGCAGGCCCTCGCGCCCTGCCCATCCGTGGGGCGGTGTTAGAATCATAGAATCATAGAATATCAGAGTTGGAAGGGACCTCAGGAGGTATCTAGTCCAACCCCCTGCTCAAAGCAGGACCAATTCCCAACTAAATCATCCCAGCCAGGGCTTTGTCAAGCCTGAACTTAAAAACCTCTAAGGAAGGAGATTCCACCACCTCCCTAGGTAACCCATTCCAGTGCTTCACCACCCTCCTAGTGAAAAAGTTTTTCCTAATATCCAATCGAAACCTCCCCCACTGCAACTTGAGACCATTGCTCCTTGTTCTGTCATCTGGTACCACTGAGAACAGTCTAGATCCATCCACTTTCGAACCTCCTTTCAGGTAGTTGAAAGCAGCTATCAAATCCCCCCTCATTCTTCTCTTCTGCATACTAAACAATCCCAGTTCCCTCAGCCTCTCCTCATAAGTCATGTGCTCCAGACCCCTAATCATTTTTGTTGCCCTCCGCTGGACTCTTTCCAATTTTTCCACATCCTTCTTGTAGTGTGGGGCCCAAAACTGGACACAGTACTCCAGATGAGGCCTCACCAATGTTGAATAGAGGGGAACGATTGCGTCCCTCGATCTGCTGGCAATGCCCCTACTTATACAGCCCAAAATGCCGTTAGCCTTCTTGGCAACAAGGGCACACTGTTGACTCATATCCAGCTTCTCGTCCACTGTAACCCCTAGGTCCTTTTCTGCAGAACTGCTGCCTAGCCACTCGGTCCCTAGTCTGTAACAGTGAATTCTTCCATCCTAAGTGCAGGACTCTGCACTTGTCCTTGTTGAACCTCATCAGGTTTCTTTTGGCCCAATCCTCTAATTTGTCTAGGTCCCTCTGTATCCTATCCCGACCCTCCAGCATATCTACCACTCCTCCCAGTTTAGTGTCATCTGCAAACTTGCTGAGAGTGCATTCCACGCCATCCTCCAGATCATTAATGAAGATATTGAACAAAACCAGCCCCAGGACCGACCCTTGGGGCACTCCGCTTGAAACCGGCTGCCAACTAGACATGGAGCCATTGATCATTACCCTTTGAGCCTGACGATCTAGCCAGTTTTCTATCCACCTTAAAGTGCATTCATCCAGCCCATACTTCTTTAACTTGGCAGCAAGAATACTGTGGGAGACCATATCAAAAGCTTTGCTAAAGTCAAGGAATAACACATCCACTGCTTTCCCCTCATCCACAAACCCAGTTATCTCCCCATAGAAGGCAATTATGTTAGTCAGGCATGACTTCCCCTTGGTGAATCCATGCTGACTGTTCCTGATAACTTTCCTCTCCTCTAAGTGCTTCAGAATTGATTCCTTGAGGACCTGCTCCATGATTTTTCCAGGGACTGAGGTGAGGCTGACTGGCCTGTAGTTCTCCGGATCCTCCTCCTTCCCTTTTTTAAAGATGGGCACTACATTAGCCTTTTTCAAGTCATCCGGGACCTCCCCCGATCGCCATGAGTTTTCAAAGATGATGGCCAATGGCTCCGCAATCACATCCGCCAACTCCTTTAGCACCCTCGGATGCAGCACATCCGGCCCCATGGATTTGTGCTCATCCAGTTTTTCTAAATAGTCCCGAACCACTTCTTTCTCCACAGAGGGCTGGTCACCTCCTCCCCATACTGTGCTGCCCAGTCCAGCAGTCTGGGAGCTGACCTTGTTTGTGAAGACAGAGGCAAAAAAAGCATTGAGTACATTAGCTTTTTCCACATCCTCTGTCACTAGGTTGCCTCCCTCATTCAGTAAGGGGCCCACACTTTCCTTGACTTTCTTCTTGTTGCTAACATACCTGAAGAAACCCTTCTTGTTACTCTTAACATCTCTTGCTAGCTGCAACTCCAAGTGCGATTTGGCCTTCCTGATTTCACTCCTGCATGCCTGAGCGATATTTTTATACTCCTCCCTGGTCATTTGTCCAAGCTTCCACTGTTAGTGCTCTCTGGGGCGAGGAGTCCCTGCCACTCCTACCCAGGGCGTATTGGTGCTGCTTGGGGGAGGGGGCGGGGGCACAGTGGCAGGAAAAGCCTGGAGTGGAGGAGAGACCTCCTGTTCCTGTGGGTCCACCCCACTGCCCCCACTCGGAATAGCGGAGTGAGAGGCCCCCTCGGGCCAGGGGCGCTGGGCAGGGCCCCCAGCTCGCTGCCCTCCCCACCTGCCTCTGGCACCAGGTGCGTTTCTCCTGGGCTGCAGGGATCCGCTCGTGCCACTAGGTGGAGCCCAAGCAGTGCTCCTGGGGTGGGGCCTGGAGCCGGCTCACAGGTGGGGGTCAGACGGGCTCGGAGTTCCCAGGCCCCCCCTTGCTGGCCCTCTGCCCCGCTGCTCTCAGCCCCAAGAGCCCTGCCCGTCTAGCAGGTGGCCTGGTGGGGTGCTGGGGGGCGCGGGGTGCTGGTGGGCACGGGACACTGCGTGACTGGGACAGCCGGGGCTGGGGAGGGCCCTTGCTCGGTCCCCAGGGGCCTGGAGCCAGGTTTCACCCTCCCTCCCTCCCTCCCTTGTCTCTGCAGAGAGAAAGCGCCTGGAGAACAAGCAGCGGGAGGACGTCTGGGAAGGCCGGGACTGAGCCAGGGCGGCAGCGGAGGAGACCGGAGCACCCAGGGCTGCTGGCAGGCGCTTGGTGGGGGGCACTGTGGTGCCGTGGGCTTCAGACGCCAGCGCAGCCCAGTGCCAGCTGCACCCACACAGGCTGGCCGGGCTGTGTCAATGGGGGGAAGGGGAGAGGCCCGTCTGGAGCCTGGCGGGGGGAGAGGGGTCCGGCTGACAAAACGCAGCAGCTGTTTGTATTAGGACTCTTAGTGGGGGTGGGCTTGCAGGCCCTGCCGCCGGTGTGTGCGCCCCTGGGGGGCCTGGCAGGCCCTGCTGCCGGTGTGTGCGCCCCTGGGGGGGCCTGGCAGGCCCTGTCGCTGGTGTGTGCGCCCCTGGGGGACCTGGCAGGCCCTGCCGCCGGTGTGTGCCCCTGGGGGGGGGACATTGGCCTCCCTCACACCCGTCTCTTGCCCTTTGAGACGCTGGAGCACAGGGAGTCAGTGCTCTGGTGCGCTGGGCTGGGGCAGCGGTAGCCCAGCTGAGTCTGGTGGCTGTGCCCTGTGCCTGGCACTGCCCGGGCTGCGCTTGTGCTGGGTTACGCTGCCCTGACGCACTGGCTGCAGCTGGTCAGTCGCTGCTGGGAACGCGGCCTCCAGGCTGCCCAGCTCGCTTTCAAGGCTCCCTGCAGCAGCCCAGGCCATGTGAAGAGCCCTGGGCAGCGGGAGGGGATTTCGCAGGCTTCTGCGTGAGCCATGGTTTGGTGAGCCGAGCCATGCCATGCTGAGCGGTGCTGTGCCGTGCTGTGCCGAGCTGAGCCAATGCAGCCTGGGGGTGTGCCAAGCGCGGGTGAGTGAGAAGCCGTGTGAGATGGAGATTCCCTGTCCTTTATTTTGCTATTAAATTGCCTGGTTTTTACACTGCCCAGAGGCTCCGGGCTGCAGATCTCTGTAGTTTCCCCTTGTAACCCTGGTGATGTAGGGTGCAGAGGGAGCTGCAGTCCCTTGTAGCTGCCGTCTCAGTGCCTGGGGAGGCTGTTTGGGACATTGGCAGAAGCGCAGGAGCAGGGTATTCCCGGTGAAATGGTCAGCAGTGAAATGGTTAATGTATGGGCCTTTAACGTGTTGCCATTAGGTTTCAGAGTGAACAGCTTCGATGTGATGGGCTCAGACTGGCATCACGGCGTCAGGTTCCCGGGGGGAGGGCTTGGTGCCGAAAGCAGGGAGGCCCCCGTGCCGTGTGCTGGGAGGCAGGAGTATTGTTCCGCCTGCAGAGCACATAGCAGGTGCGCACTGGAGACCTGCGCTGCCCGGGCGTCTCTCCTGCCCTCCGGCCTGGCTCGGCTCTGGGATGGGGCCTGGGCAGCATGGGGTTAAGTGTCACCCAGAATGAGAGGTGAGACAGGCAGGCATTGGGGAACCCTCCCTCCCTCGGCACTTTGAGCCCCTGGCTGCTGCTCCAGCCTGGGTCCCACACGCCGCTTTTCCTCACCGTGTTTATAGAAAACCCAAACCCTTTCTGCTCAGAGAGTCACTCTGAGAAGGAGCCCAAGGGCCACAGTCCGTGCACCGGCTCCTGCGGGCTGTGGGGCGAGTGAGATGCCTCCCGGGTACTTTGGGAAATGGGACAGTTTCAGGGGATTTCAGTCAGTCCCAGCCAGTTCTAACGGCCCTGTGCAGGGCGCAGGGCCCGGCCCCGGGAGCTCCCACCCGGGATGCGGCGCTGGGGAAGTTGGAGCCTGCTGGGAAGCTTCGCAGTACACCAGTCCCATCTCAGAGCTCTCTGAGCGCTGGGCCAGGCAGGTCGTGCCCACTCTTGGCCCCGTTCGGTCCCTGGGGGAACCTCTTCAGTGCGACAGCCTTTCTCGGGGGTCCACTCTCCTTCGGGGTTAGGCCCCTCCACCTCCTGGAGCCGCACCTCTCTGAGCCTTAGCACGTCTGTCTCTGCCGTGGGCCCCCTCGGGGAGTCCCCTCGCTCTGGACCCCCGGGACCTTCACTCCCAGAGGAATAATGGCCCCCCCACACCCTGTTCTATAGCTTGGAGCGACTCTCAGCCAGCGTAACACAGGAGGGTTTATTGAGTGTTTGAACCCAGCACAGGAAACTCAGGGCCTCAGGCCTGGCCTCCCTCAGCCCAGCACATCCCAGTCTCCCTGCATCCAGGTGGGCTCTGCCTGCTCCCCCTCTCCAGCCCGGAGCCCCCTTCCTTCCCAGCTGGGCATCTGAGATCACCAGCCCCAGGCCCCGCCTCTGTCCATCGTCTTCTCTCCAGGGAAACAGGGTCGTAAACTGGGTCGTCTGGGCCTCCTGTCCTCTCTTCTGTCCTCTGGCCCCTCTGACTGGAACCGGCTGGTCAGGTCACCGGGGGTCCTCTCTTCACAGCCCATTGTCCTCCCACTGCCCAGAATCAGCTGTGACTCCGGAGCTGGGCCTCCGCGTTGTCAAGTCACCAGTCGCTGGGGTGTCCCTCCTCCAGGCCATTGGCTGGGGTCCCAAGTTCCCTCTCCGGTCCTCTGTAACCACAAACTCCCTCTCCCCTCACCTCGTTAAACCAGTAACATCCAGGGACACTGAGTCCCACCCCTACCACATGCAAACCATTGGAAAAAACAAGAAAATCCCCCACTTGGTCACACGGGCCAGCAGGCACAGACACACTCGGGGGTTCCCGGGGGAACGTAGCCAGCGGCCGAAGGGCAGGGCGCCCTGTCTCTGAAGGAACGGCTTCAGCTGGCAGCCGCTGTGCCCTGTGACCACCGCGTCCCGTAAATAGCAGCCACCACTTAGTGCAGCGAGAGCATCGGCTTGTGGGCACACGCGCCGCTTCCGCCTCTGTCTGTGGGAAAGGTCACGGGCTGGTTTCCGGGCACTTGGCCACTTAGCAGCCCCTGCAGAGCAGCCGCAAACAAGGGGCCGTGTGTGCTGTGTGCACAGGGGAGGAGAGCGGCCCAGAGCCCTGCCACCGAGCTGGGTTTGACATGGGGGGAGCAGCTCCAGTAACTCCTGCTCCCGCTGGACACAGCTGCTAGGGCAGGGAATGGGCAGTGCCCAGAGAGTCGGGGCCCCGCTCTAGAGGAGGTGAGGGCTGCTGTGGCAAGAGATGCTGCATGGGGCCTGCAGGCAGTGGGCACAATGCTCCTGCTGCCACCGTGGGAGAGCACTTCTCCCCCGAGAGCCCTGGCAGGGCTAAGGGGGCAGTGAAGGCAGCCCAGGTGGAGCCCCAGGGACTCTGGCCACGCGCAGGGCCTGGCCGGGGCCGTGAGTGGCAGGAAGGTGCAGGTCCCAAGGAGGCTCTCCTGGCAGGAATGTGCTGGCTGGCAGCTTGTTTGCTTCCTGCCCAGGGCAGTGGGGTGTGTCCTGTCTAGGAAGGGGCAGGCGGCAGCCCCTCTGCGGGGCGTGTGATGTGGGCAGCATTCCGGGACATGGGCGGGCGGGCGGGTGGCTTCCTGCCCAGCACCGTGGGACCTGCTTTTCCTGGCGCTCGCAGTAGCTCTAACCACCTGGCAGCCCCGGGCCCCTCCTGCTCGTCGGAAACAGCTTCCTCCTACGCTGGGCTGCTGTGTGTCCCTGGATGGCAGGTGCGGCCTGGCGGGGAGCCGAAGGTGACTGCCCCATTCATCTCACGCTGCCCTTGGGAGACAGGACCTGCGTGGGACGGGCCAGTCCCATTGCCCCCAGGAGCCCTGGTCTGGGCTTCGCGGGTGACCTGCCGATGGGGCCCATTTCCCCAGCCCATCATGCTGGGCGCTCGTGCCCTGCCCAGGGCATTGTGCCCCTAGCAGTAGCCATGTCCGTCGGTCTAGCAGGATGGCAGCTCCTGGTCTGGGGGCAGGGAGTTCACACCGCCCTGGCTAACCTGGGCAGTGCTGTTCCCTTCAGTCAGCCCATAGCAATGTCCTTAGCCGCCCCCTTGTCCGTGTGCCCTGAGCCGGGCTGACAGCAGCCAGACGCCCTGCCTTGTGCCAGGCGCTAGTTACTGTCTGGCATGTCTCCTGGTATTCGTCTCTTCTGGAGGTTAAACAGCCCTGCCCCATGGCCTCTCTCCCCACAGGGCCTGGAGCGGAAGATGGGGCAGGGATCTCTGGAAACTTACCCTCTTCCCTGCACTGCCCCTGAAGCTCTGGCTAGCTGGACTGTTGGTCTGACCCGCTCTGGCCGTGCTCATGGTGTGCTGTAACCGTTCGGAGCTGGGGCTCTGAACTGAGCAGAGGGCCAGCCGCGGGCACCGCTGCCGTTCCCTGACATTACCGCATTTCTATCCCATTCGTTACCCACCCTAACCATGGGGCTGTGCGGCTGGCAATGCTGCCCAGAGCTGGTCAGAACGATGCTCTCGTCTCTTCTCAGAGCAGCTACGGTTCATCTAGAACCAGGCAACGGGTGGGAACAGTTCGTATTTTACTTTGCACTTGCCAGCACCAAATGTCATCTGCCGTTGTGCTGCCAGCTCCCCTCGCTCGCCCCCAGCCTGCTGTGGGCCTGACGACCCGAAATAACGCTGGGGCCTCGGGCAATGTGGGTCCCTCCTTCCCAGCTCCTTGGGAGCAGCGCGCGTAGCCACCCCGGTCCTCGGGCTGCCCGACGCTTCTCGCTGGGTGACCATTTTCAGTGTGAGCCAAGCTTGACCCCGGGCGCCTTCAAGGAAGTGTCAGCCGGAGCCGCCAGGACCAGGACGGGGGCGTACGTCAGTTTGTCCCTGTTACAGAATTCGTACAGCCGTGGACTGGAGCCGCTGTAGCACCCCCATGCTGGGGCACAGGGGCATGAACTTGGGCGGGGGCAGAGGCGTCCCCCTGCTGCCAGGGATGTGCCTTTTGCCCTCCCTGGCAATCCGGCCGCATCTGGATCTGGAAAAAAACCCTGTTCTCCCTCTGCACTGTGCGTGCTCCAAGCCCTGGCTCCAGCACGTCACCCCACTGCGTGTGCGGCATCCCCTGGAGCGACAGCGGTCTCTGGGCCCGCCGGCTGCTGGGGAAAGCAGCACCTTGGGGAGCCTGGCTGGCTGTGTGCTCTATGATCCCCGGCAGGGTGGGGAGCAGGAGTGGCTGGGATGCAGAGGGGTGAGGGGCTGGGCCTGGGCGGGTTGAGGGGCAGGAGTGGGGGTGGGAGGACTGGGACAAGGACAGGGCTGGGGGGGAGGTGGGGGTTGAGGCAGAAGGGTCAGGCAGACCTGTGGCCCCCCACCCCCAGAAGCTGGCCTAGAGTCCAGGATTCCTGCCTGTCTGCATTCTGCTGCGGGCCAAGCTGTGAACTCGGCAAAGCGTGTGTCTCGCCTCCGCCTCTGGCTGGCCCACAGTGAGGATGACAACCTATTGCTGCTGTCCATTCCTCAGGTAGCTCAAGTGGCAGAGCTGTGCGGTGGGCCTGAGGACTGCTGTCAGTAGGGGGCAGTGTGATGGAATTTGTGGGTTCCTGGTCTACACTACGGGATTAATTCGGATTTAGCAGCGTTAATCCGAATTAACCCTTCACCTGTCCACACTACAGAGCCAGTTAATTCGAATTAAAGGGCCCTTTAAATCGATTTCTGTACTCCACCTCGACGAACGGAGTAGAGCCTAAATCGATTTTGTTAATTCGAATTAGGGTTAGTGTGGACGCACACCACCGAATTACTGTGTTTAAGTTAATGGGGTAGTGTGGCCGCACACCACCGAATTAATGTGGTTTAAAACCGAATTAAGGTGCTTAGTGTGGCCGCGCACAATCGAATTTATACAACCTGTTTCCCAAATTCGAATTATCTAAATTCGGATTAATCCTGTAGTGTAGACATACCCTCAGTTTGCTTTTGTAAAAAGCCGATAGTGACACGCTGTAGTGAAAGTGCAGTGAGGGGCCGTCCTGCACGCCAAGATGGACAGTGCAGAACGCAGGGGGCCTGTGCGAAGTTTGCTGATGGTGGCGTGGCGAGTACGGCCGGGGCGTGTCCAGCATGACGGCGTAAGCTGGACTCCTGACAACGAGCCTGTGAAATGCAGTCGTGCGCAAGGCGCTAACACTGGAAACCAGGCCCAGGCTCAGGCTGTCCGGCTGGCGGGTGGTGGCCTGGAAAGCAGTGACTCAGGCGAGGACCGGGGGGGTCATGCGCCCAACTGACCGGGGCACCCAGCAGGGCTGCTGTGTCCCTGGGGAGTGGCAGTCAGAGCAGGGCGGGGGCATTACCTCCGTATAGCGCCGCAGGGAGCCCGTCCCAGCTCTGGGGTGCGCACGTCAAACTGGGCGAGTTGGGCAAAGACTGATTCACGGCCCGTGCTACGTCAGCGTGAGACACTCGGCGAGGCTGCACCCGAGAGCTTCCAGCGGCTCTGGGCTGTGCCGCCCCCGGGAGACATCTCCTTCCCTCCTAACGACTCCAGCCCCGGGCGTGGCGAGAGGTCTCCCGCCGGCCCAGCGCTGGCCACACCGGAGCTCGGGTGTACCTTGGGGGGTTTAGTGATAGACGTTCTGCCGCCATAGCCCGTAGTGGAGACGGGCGTAGACGCTCCAGCTGGGCAGTTGATCTGCCCTAGTTCAGCTGGCCCCGCGCGCCCAGGGCGCTGTGGTGCTCACGGCTGAGGCGTGACCAGGAGCAGGGCAAGGGCTGAGCGCTGTCGAGCCCATGGCCGGGGCTGAGCCCCACACCTGGGAACGGCTGCTAACCGGGCAGCTCGTCCGTCTGGCAGCCCAGAGCAGAGCCCGCTGCAGGGCTGGGGCCGGCAGCCAGACGCAGCGATGCTGCGAAGGCCGCGTTGCGTGGTGGGCAATGGCCCCCTGGAACAGCCTGGCCCTGGCCGCGGGGGAGCCGCTAACTCCAGCGCTCAGCCCAGCTCACCAGCAGCTCTGGGCTGGAGGCGGGCGAGGCCGGGGCAGGTGCTCGCGCCTGGGCTCTGCACACACGCCCTTCTGGCCTGACCTGCCGTGGCTGTGAACAGCAGCCTGGGGCTCAGGCAGACATCCACCGCGCTGGGCATGCCTGAGTCTGGCAGTGCCTCCTGCAGGGCCTGGACCATTCTGCAGAGCCCCCGTGGCGCGGTGGCCCAGGGCGGGCGCTGCCCCCCGCCCCGGCTGCTGGTGGTCGTGATGCTGCACACTGCATGGCTCAGGTGCATGGCCTGGGCTTGGGGGGGGGTGGGCGTCAGGGCTCGTGGCTGACTCAGGCACATCCCTGAGTGGGGGCGAAGGACCCCAACCCCCCTTTCCTGGGCTGAGAGCTAGGTTTGTCCCACCCTGCAGGGGGAAGGGTGCTGGGCCCATAGCGGGGGAGGGGGAGTATTGGGCTCCCCCCGCCCTGGCTCCTCACCCCCTGCAGTGCTGGAGTCACTCTGGCCACAGGCGCTGACGGACGGCAGCTGTAACTGGTGCGGGGGCCGTCGCTGTGCCCCTGGCCGCAGGGCACCCTGCACTGGGCAGCAGGGAGTGGAGGGGCAGGGTTGCTCACAGGGGCTAAATGGGGCTCAGCTCCCCTGTGGTGGAGGCCCCCAACCCCCGCAGGCTCTTGGGGCTGTGTCCTTGTTCCCCCAGTAGGCCCCCCTGGAGCTGGTGGGGTGCACGAGCAGGGACATGGGTGTATGGGTTGGGTGCTAGAGGTAGGGGGGTAAGGCTAAGTCCAGTGGGGGGGGGGGTCCACAGGCTGCATGGCTACTCCCCCCCGTGTTCCACAAGCCCCAGTGGGGTATTAGTGGGGGCAGGGCTGCCTGCTGCACCCCCACACCTGTCACGGCTCCCCAGCCCTGGTGCTCGCACAGCCCCTGGGAGCCCCCTTCAGTGCGTCAGCCTCACCGGGTCTCACACTCACTGGGATAAGGCCCTGGGCTTCCCCACCTCCTGGGACCCTTGGCGCCTACAGCCCCCCTGGGGCACGACCCCCCTCAGCGGGTCCAGCAGGGAGACGCCCCAAGGGGAGCCAGGCACCCCCGGGTTCCTTGCCCTGCAGGGACACAGCCAGCGGGTGCCCGCAGGGGGTTAGGAGGGGCTGGCACACGTGGAGCCAGGCCTTGGGTAGCACCCAGAGCAGGAAGTTACGGCCTGGCCCAGCCGGGTCAGGCCCAGAGCTCTTGGCCCCCCCTTTGAGGCCCAGTCCAGCCACGTGACTTCTGCTTCCAGGCCCCTGAGGGCCCCTCCTCCATCCTTTGGTCTAGCTCCTGGGCACCTGGCCCATTAGTCTCCAGCTGATCCAACCTGGCTGGCTTCCTGCAGAGGGTGAGCCCTAGGGCAGCGGTTGCTAGGTACCAAATGGCTGGGCCCTTCTCGGCTGGGCCCAGGCCCCACACAGCTGGGGCCCAGTCCCACCTGTAGCTCTGGGTCTCTGCAAAGAGCAAACAACCCTTCCCCCCCCGCCCCATTAACCAGGCACCCCCCAGGGGAAACTGAGGCACGCACATGCTCTTCACACAAAATATGGACAATTCCCACTCCGTCCCAACACCCCCCTGTGGCCAGACACTAGCCTTCGACTTGCACAAAACCTTTATTAGTGACACGCTAGTGCTTGCACAAGTGGTGCTAGGCCCGAGGCCGCTCCTGAGACGAGGGGGCCTGGGCCCCACGGGTGGCTGAGGTAGTCGGCATGGGATGGGATGCGGAGGCAGGCTCCTGCTGGAGCGTGAGTCGTGGTACCCTCCCCCCGGGCGTTAGGTGAGCGCCAGCCCCATTCGCCCTCCAGCCCCAATAAATGCCAAGGCTCCCTGAGTGCAGTCACGGCTGCCCCAGCCCGGGAGGAGGCAGGGACCAGTGGGACAACAACCAGGACTGGGGGGGCCCTGGCCTGCCCACCCCAGCACGGGCCTAGAAGAGAAGCTGCCCCCCCAGCACAGCGGGGCCTTTGTGGGAGTGCTCTCGGGGGAGCCCCGGGGCTGGCAGGAAGGCCCAAGCACAGGGACGCAGTGTGACCCCCCCACACACCCCAGTCTCCACCCCCTGTGGCTGCTGTTCAGGGGGCAGCACTCAGCCCCACAACGCCCCCGTTTGGGCTGCTCCCCCGGCTCAGCTCCACCCCACGGGCTTCAGATGAGGTTAGTGGCCAGGCGCTGCTGCTGCTCCAGCTCTCGCACTGCGTCGGCGCCGTACTGGTCACCTGGGGAGAGGAGGGACCCGCGTGAGTGGGGGACCCGCACCCCCCTGCCTGGCTGAGCGGGGGAGGGGCACAGGGCCTGTCCACTGGAGGCCCGGTGCCCACGGTTGCTCCCCAGTGGGGTGTGCACAGCGCTGTACGCTGCCCTCCTCGGCCCCGGGCTGGGCCGGCTGCCCCTCCTGCTGCCTTGCGCAGGGCCCCGTTTCTGGGGCAGGCATGAGCACTGCTCTGCCTGCCCCCCCCCCCCCCCCCCCCCCCACGGCCACGCCTGCCCCCCGGGGCCCTGCCCGCTCTGATCCCCCTAGGGCCTCGCCCCGTACCTGTGCGGCAGCCGTGCAGCCAGATGCGGTGCCCGTCGTACTTGCACTGGCACCTCATGACGTTGTTGGAGAAATCGGACTCTGCCACCTCGTGCTTGGGGTTCACGATCACCTGGGAGGAGAGGAGAGGGGCAGGGAGCCCGCGGTGCGGGGAGCTGGGTCATGCCTGGCTGCAAACAGGTGCCCGGGCTGGTGGGAGAGGGGCGGGGGCCCAGCCTCACACCAGGGCAGCCAGCGCCCCAGGCCCCCTCCCCAGCCCCTCC
>NW_020664446.1:986883-1019627 GCF_002925995.2 Terrapene triunguis | reverse complement strand
GTCAGGATGTCTCTGCCAACGACGGATGCCTTGAAGCCTGGCGCGTAGGCCTCGACCCAGTCAAACACTAGAGAGCGAGCGAGCGAGAGACGTGGCTTGGCCTGCGTGTCTAACGTCACCAGCTGGGCTCAGGGCCCAGCCCCCAGCCTGCAGCTCCCTGCGGGGCACTGGGGGGCAGGGCTGGATGGCCCCCGCGGTCGGGTACCAACTTTCTAATCGCACAAAACCCAACACCCCTGCCCTGCGACCCACCCCCCCACTCACTCCATCCCCCCTCCCTGTCCCTCGCCCTCCCCCACCCTCACTCACTTTCACTGGGATGGGCAGGGGGTTGGGGGTGTGGGAGGGGGTGAGGGCTCAAGCGGGGGGTGTAGGCTCCAGGGTGGGGCCAGAAAAGAGGGGTTCGGGGTGCGGGGTCCGGACTCTGGGAGGGAGTTTGGGTACGGGAGGGGGCGTAGGCTGGGGCAGGGGGTTGGGGTGTGGGAGGGCTCTGGTGGGGGTGTGGGCTCTGGTGGGGGTATGGGGTTGCAGGAGGGGGCTCAGGGCTGGGGCCGGGGTGGGGGGTGTGGGCTCCAGCCTGGCGGCACTTACCTCAGGCGGCTCCGGGTAGGCGGTGCAGTGGGGCTAAGGCAGGCTCCCGGCCTGCCCTGGCTCCGCGCTGCTCCCAGAAGTGGCCGGCATGTCCCTGTGGCCCCTAGGTGCAGGGGTGGTCAGGCGGCTCTGTGCAGTGTATGCTGCCCATGCCCACAGGCACCGCGCCCCTGCAGCTCCCATTGGCCATGGTTCCCAGCCAATGGGAGCTATGGAGCCGGCGCTCAGGGCGGGGCAGCACGTGGAGCCTCCATGGTGGCACTTCTGCCTAGGGACACGTTGCTGCTTCCGGGAGCTGTGTGGAGCTGGGCAGGAAGCCTGCCTTAGCCCCGCTGTGCCGCGGACTGGACTTTTAACAGCCCGATCAGAGCCACCAGGGTCCCTTTCTGACCGGGCGTTCCGGTCGAAAACCGGACTCCTGGGAACCCTACATGGGGGGAATTCTCCGCTCTGCTCCGAAGGCAGGACTGAGGCAGCTGGGCACTGCACGCCTCCCTGGGATCGGGCGCACAGGGAGCAGCAGTGGGCAAGGGGCCATGGATGGGAAGCTAACGAGCGCCGAGAGCCGCTGGCTTTACCCCTGTCTGCGTACGCGTTCTGCTCCTGCTCGTCCCACGGCCGCCCGCCAGCCAGCGCGTATGGGGTGTACTGCGTGAAGAGAGAGACCACGTGGCAGCCCGGGGGGGCCAGCGTGGGGTCCAGAGCTGAGGGGATGCACAGCTCGATCATGGGCCTGGGAAGAGCGAGAGAGAGTCAAAGCCTTCCGACCGGGCAGCCCGGGAAGGAATCCAGCCCGAGCCCTGCCCAGCGCCCTGGCATGCTGCCAATGCAACCCCCCCACTGCCTCAGCCCCTGCCCCCCGCCTCCTCCAGCCGGGATTAGCTCCACGTCACCCAGCCTCGAGCTCTCCAGTGGGCACCTCCCCTACGGTCCTTCCAGAAATCCTGGTGGCTCCCGTGTCCTTCCCTTCCCAAGAGACCCTGCTGAGCGCGGGCAGCTGCCCCAGAGCCCTGGTAGCGTTGCCCCGAGCAGTGAGGGGCACCAGACCCTGGGCTATCTCCCCGCTGCCATCCCCCAGCTCTGCCAACCACCAGCCAGCTCCAGTCCTACCTGGTGGAAGGCTCCCCACTGCTGGCCTCCTGGAAGGCGCGGTGGAGGAGGTCCGTGTCCTCGCAGTTCAGGTGGATGGAGCACTGGTGATGGGGCAGCGGGCGGCCAGCACCGGCGTTGGGCGCAGCCAGGAAGCTGGGCAGCCGATCCACAGCCACTGGGGATGTCGGAGAGGGGGTGAATCCGAGGGGCAGAGGAGCCTCCCGTGCTCCTGACACCCCGAGGGGCCAGGGCAGATCGCAGAGCCCAGGGAGACGGGGAGCACGGCAGAAACGGAGGGCGTGGTGCAGGAAAAGGCCGGTTTCCCCTCCGGACTCAGGCTGCAGCAGGGAGCCTCACAGAGACCCATGACGGCTCCTTCCTCCCACGGGAGCAGCATCTCACAGGCCCCAACAGTGTCCCACTGCCCCAGGGGGCCTCGGTGGGGCAGGGAGTGGGACGTCCCCCACTGACACTTACCGTTGATCTTGGTGACGGGGGAGCGCGTGTCGAGCTGCGCCACGTGCTGGAGGAACTCCTCCGGCACCTGCTCCTGGAGTGGGGAGAGCCTGGCTCAGACACCAGGGGCTGGAAACAAGCCTGGGAACTGGCTGGCAGCGCAGCCAGCGCTGGGCCGCACCTGGGCAGGGCTGGAGCTGCCCAGGAGCCCGGAGGGCACAGCAGCGCCATGGTTTGGGGTGCAGCCCAGCCACATGGGGCTGGCCCCCAACAGTCACGGACCCCACTGATGGGGAGGGGAGCAAACTCATGCCCCGAGACACCTTCCCCCCTGCTCCCCCCCAGCTCCACCTCTGCTGCTCTGCGCTGCTCCAGCCTTGGCCTCCACCACCGTGTTGTGTTTGCTAGAAGTTTGGGGGCTCCCAAGCCGGCACTGGGGAGGCCCCTTAGGGGGGTGGAGAGGGAGTGGCCTCCTCCGGCTGCCCCATAGGGGCTGGGGTGTGTTGCTCTCATCGTGGGGGGAGGGGGCTCGTTACCATGGGGAACGCGACCCCTCCCTCGGCTGTACCTGCCTGTCTGCACACAGGTGCTGCCACTGCCAGAGAACACGCTGGGTAGCGCGGCTCCCTGGCGATTTCCCGGGCAGGACGCTGTACAAGAACCACACACGTGGGAGCATCTCGCCGGGGCACCTTCCTCCCCTCCAGACCATCTCCCCCGGCGCGCCCCCCCCCCCAGCCCCCCCCGCGCGTCGTATCCCCCCCAGCCCCATCTCCCCCGGCGCGTTGTGTCCCCCCCCGTCCCATCTCCCCCGGGGCTCCCCCCTCCCCATCTCCCCCGGCACGTCCCCCCTGGCGCGTCTCACCGGGGGAACGAGCTGCAGGAACGTGAGCTGAGCAGACGCATTGGACAGAACCAGTTTGCTCTTCACCTCGGTCCCGTCCTGCAGGACGACCCCCTGCGCCTCCCCGCGTAGGCCCAGCAGCACGCGGGCGACCGGCTGGCGAGGGGGGAGACGGGAGATCAGCCTGGAGCGTGCTGGGGGCGCTGAGCAGAGCATGGCTGCAGGGAGGGTGCGGCCGCCCAGTGACCCTTTCCCGTGTGGATGCTGCTGGGCTGGCCCAGCGCCCCCCCTTACCCGGTGGGGTTTATGCCCCTCACCACAGTCTCTGGTCACTGTTTCCTGGCGGCTAACGGGGAGGAGGGAGGGGAGGATTCAGGGCGCTGTGGTCCCTCTGGGCCGGGGAGCTGTGTTCTCTGCCCCCGCCCCGGGAAGCCGGGCACCTTCTCGGTGAAGATGTCTGCCCCGTGGGCAGCAGCTGCGCCGGCGATGGCCTGGGACACCCCTCCCATGCCGCCTGCCACGTAGCCCCAGGCCCCCTTCCGCCCCTCCAGCTCGCCCATCACATGGTGCAGCAGCACATACCTAGGAGAGAGGTCAAAGGTTAACAGCTTTGTGCCAGGCATGGCCAGGGCACCCCCACCCCCCGTGGCAAAGCCCTGGGAGTAACGCCGATCCAGCCGGAGAGCCGGGGGCTCAGGCCAGGCCTCCCAGCAGCGCGACTACACGCAGAGGGGCCCAAGCTCCCCGAGCCCCAGGGGCACAACCAAACACTGAGGTTACACCAAGGCTGCCCCTGCCCCTCCCATGCCCGCGTGCTGCCAACCCCCCCCAGTCGGAGACCCCGAGCCCAGCGCCCGTCCCACCCGGCTGCAGGGCTGGGCCCAGACAGCTGCCAGGCCGCCGAGGCATTCAGGCCTGACAGCGCCAGCCCAGGCAAACCCCACCGACCTGCCCAAGCAGGGGGTCTCTGGGCCTGGTGCGTGCCGGGGGGACGCTGTCCAGGCACCAGGGGGAACATGGCACCAGCTCGGGGCAGGAGTGGGGGGAAGCGAGCGCTGGGGCGCGACACCCCGGCAGCAGCTGTCGGGGACAGGAACAGGAGGGCCCTGGGGAGCTGGGAATTCTTCAGCCCCAGCCCCGCACCCTACCCGCTGCCGGGCGTGTGGGGACTGGCCATGGCGCCGATCACTGCATCCGTAGCCAGGGTCGCTTTCAAGGGCTCCGACTCGAACCAGAGATCCAAAATCTGGAGAGAGAGAAAAACGAAAATGGTGTTTAATGAAGAGAGCCCGGCACAGAGGGCCTGGGTCCTATGGGGGGCAGGCGGGTCCCTTCCCCCAGCCCGGCACAGGGGGCCTGGGTCCCATGGGGGGCAGGCGGGGTCCCATGGGGGACAGGCGGGGTCCCCCCCAGCCCAGCACAGGGGGCCAGGGTCCCATGGGGGGCAGGCGGGTCCCCTCCAGGCCGGCACAGGGGGCCTGGGTCCCATGGAGCTGTGAGCACAGCTCAGCCCCACATCCCCCTCCCAGGCCCAGCCCCATGCGTGGTTTGCTCAGCCCTTGCCCCCTCAGGGAGGGCGTCTCCCGTCCCACGGGCACAGTCCCGTTTACAGCCGTTACTCACCCTGGTGATTGGGGCCGTGAGCACTTGGTAATACTGCGGCAGCTGCTTCCCCAGCGCCAGGCCTGAGGGAAAGAAACGGGCGTCAGAGGTGGCGCCATCCAACCTGGGAGGGGACGGCTCCCCGGGCCCCACCGCACCCTCCTGGAGCCCTTCCCGCTTAGGCAGTCGGCAGGAGGCTGGGCCCAGCCTGGGCTCTGTACGTGCGAGGCCCTGGGCCCGTGTCTGCCCCGGGGACGGTGGGTACTTGACTCACATTGGAGCCAGGGGTTTAGCAGCCAAGGGGAAAGGCTCAGGTCTCTGCCAGCCCCAGGGCGGTGCCCGGGGCAGCTCCTACAGGAAGCGCTGAGCCCTCTAACGCCAGCACCGTGCCCCACTGGATGGGCATGGACCCGCGGCCGGAGCCTCCTGTGCCGCTGCCCCAGACGTACCCGCCCGCAGCAGGGGCTGCAGGCCTCGCAGGGCGCGGAGCCGCTGCAGCAGGGGGCCCTGGCTCCAGGCGGCGGGGTCCACCGGTGCGGCGTCCAGCAGCGGGTCGAGGGCCGACACCAAGCGGCTCAGGAACGCCTCGTACTTTGGATAGGCCTGAAGCGGAGACAGAGGCAGGAGCCAGTGGACGCCAGCCCTGAGAAGAGACGCTGCTGTTACCCGGCCGCGCTCCTCCAGACTCCCCGCTGAGCACGCACCCAGCACTCCGCTCAGTGCCGCCGGGCCTGTGGGCCATGCGCCCCCCACTCTCTGCTTAGCACTTCCACGGTCAGAGCCAGGCAAGACAGCCTCCTGCATGCTCAGCGACCCAGCCCTTGTCAGAGGGGTGGCAGGGGACAGCCCCTGGCCCATGCCCAGCTCCTGCAAGCCGGCCGAAGGAGACCCCACTCTCAATAGCACCGTATGGCTGCATCCCTCCCGGCTGTGCTTTGATCAGCAGGGACATTTCACAATGCTGATGTTAATGGAGCCTTGGCTCCGAAGCCTGCCCTATAAACAGCAATCGGCTCAGGCTCACTGCAAACTCAGGCCAGGGCCTCGGTGACACAGACATGCCCAGGCAAGTATATGACAGCTGGGTCTGACCCACTGAAGGGGGGCTCGGGTGAGGTCTGCCCAAAGCTGTGGGAAATGCGGAAGTTGCTGGAGGGAAAGCCCAGGTGGGTCTCAGCTACTCAACCGACAGCGAGAACCAGCCGCATCGTTCGACCCAGCCCTGCCCCGTGTTTCCAGCCGCAGGCCTGAGCATGGACAAAGCAAAGAACCCCAAGAAAAGCCTCTGACGAGGGGACCTCAGGGCGGAGCTGAAGCTAATGAACCACCCAGGTTATGGAAAGAGAAAGTCTGGGACCATGTAAGGGCTTGTCTGCATTGGAAATGCTCCATGGGCACAGCTGAGCTGCTGCGCTTCAGTGAAGACACCACGGCACTGACGGGAGGGGTCATAAGAACGGCCAGATTGGGTCAGACCAAAGGTCCATCCAGCCCCGTGTCCTGTCTGCCGACAGTGGCCAATGCCAGGTGCCCCAGAGGGAGTGAACCTAACAGGTAATGATCAAGTGATCTCTCTCCTGCCATCCATCTCCACCCTCTGACACACAGAGGCTAGGGACCCCATTCCTTACCCATCCTGGCTAATAGCCATTAATGGACTTAACCACCATGAATTTATCCAGTTTGCTCTTTTGTCCCCGTGGCACAGGTAATCCGCCGCCCTGATTGCTGGGCTGGCAGAAGAACTCGTCCATCGGCCGAGGACTGTCTGCGTGGGGGTTAGCTCGGCACTCGCGGGGGGTGTGTGTGTGGAGTTTTCATGCTCCCAGCTGAGCGAACGGAGGGGCGCACAGTGTGGGTGCCCAGACAAGGGGCTGGGCGCTCCAGTGTGACAAGCTGGGGTGTAAATTATTCGCCCACGGAGGGAGCGAGCGGGGCTCAGGTAGCCGGGAGTGGAGCGCGCATGTTGCCTGCAGCCGGTAGCTTTGGGAGAACGCCCCCTGCTGGGCACAGCCACGGCTCCCTCATGCTGGGGGCAAGTGGCAGCAACGCACCCGGACCCCTGGGTAACCCGAAATGTGTCACACTCACATGACACACTTGTGCTGGCACAGCCAGGTCAGTCGGGGGGATGAGGTGCGATTGGGAAACGCCCCCAGCGTAGACCCGGCCAGCCTGGGAAAACCACACTTCCCCTGGCACAGCTTGTGCCACTTGGAGGGGCTGGTACACGCTGCGTCCACAGTAGGCGCTTTGCCAGGATGTCCTAGGGCGGACCTGGCCTCGGGCTGCAGCTACGCATTGTGCAGAGACACCGACCACCCTGCGCCCCCTGCCCCGAGCGTTCGAGCCGGGACGTGCCCATGAGCTGGCAGGCTGGGGAGGGCAAGGATCCAAAGCCTTGCTTTGTCTCTGACTCGGCGAGTGGGCCAGGAGGCTGCAGGGAGCACTCCCAGGCCAGACCCCATGGCTGCACTGCACGCCTGGGATTCGGGCCATGTAGGGCCAGTCACACTGGGATTGGCAGGACTTTGGCCCCGCTGAAGCCCCTCCTGCTGCCCTCGGTACCTGTGCGTCCTTGGAGGAGAACTGAGCGATTTGCCGCTGGGTCTCCACCATGTCGTGGCCCAGCAGGAGCGAGCGCCAGGCTTGTCCATCCTCCAGCACGGGGGTGAAGGAGTAGGGGTCGCGGGTGTACACCCTCAGACCATGCCTCTGCAAGACAGAGCGCAGCCAGTGCCAGGCAGCGCGGCCCCTCCGGCCCCCCTCACCAGCCCAGAGGGGACAGGCCCGGGGAGCTGTTCTGAGTTGGGGGCTGGCAGGCTCCAGGACTGGGCCCCGAGGCTCAGAGGGGGGAGCGAGCTGGGCCTGGCCAGGGGATTCTGGCCCTGCAGTAGTGCTAGGGCCTCACACCCACCAAGGCTCCCAGCAGGGGGGAAGGAGGCAGCACCGGGGACCTGCTGAGCCCCCCCGGACTGGCCTCAGTACCTGCAGCTCCAGCTCTGTGGAGATCCGCGGCCGCAGCAGGCTGAGCAGGTAGGACGCTCTGGAGAACTTAAAGCCTGAAAGAGAAGGAAGCGTCAGCTACCAGCCCGGCCCGGGCACCGGGGCATCTCGCTGGGCGGGGCCGTGCATACCTGGGACAATCTCCTCTGTGACCGCGGCACCTCCCAGCAGGTGACGCCGCTCCAGCACGGCTGTCCGCACGCCCGACTTCTGCAGGTAGGCAGCCTGCCGAGAGCACAAGAGTCACCCGCCCCCTCGTGCCCCCCAACAACCCCCCCCAGGACCCCCCCCCCCCCCCCCCCCGGACACCCCCCCCAACAACCCCCCCCAGGACACCCCCAAAGCCCCACCCCCAACAAACCCACCCAGGACGCTTGCACTCCAGAGTGCTCTTGGGAGCGTTCTCCTCACACCATAGGACTCCCCCCATGCACTTGGGATTTCCTCCCCGCCCCCGAAATAGGGCCCCGAGGCAGCTGCCTCGGCATTCAATACTCACTGCAACCAGCCCGTTGTGCCCTGCAACGAGAGATGGGCAGAGGGTGAGAGGAGCCAGGGCCTGGGGCACCAATGGGTCCTGCTGCTACTCACCATCTCCCTGGCAGCCAGGGCTGGCTGGTGCTGTCTGTGCCGCTCTCACCACAGTGCCCCATGCCCGCAAGGCGGCACCACCCGCGTGGGTGCCGGGGGCGCGGGGCTGGGACAGTGCTGGCAACTGCCCTAGGCCTGGGAAACACCCTTGGGGACCTTCATGAACATGGGGGGTAGGGGCTAGGAGAGACAGTGCCCCCCACACCAAGCCCGCCCAGCAGCACTGTCTCCTGCCCCCAGCACTGCGCCCCACACACATTGAAAGCCCCCCCGCCCCTTAGCAGCACTGCGCCCCCTCCCCCATTCTCTGCAGCACAGCACCAAACGCACCCCACTGAGGCACAGGGGCAGCACTGACCCCCAAGGAGAGAGCAGGCCCCCACTCCAGCCTCCCCGTCCTTCCTCTCCCCATGCGCAGGACCCCCATGCAGCCCCCTGCCCCGTTTCCATGGCTGCATGCCGGCGGCTTTGCCATTCACCTGGTTGTCCGGCATGGCTGAGGCCTGTTAACTCACCTCACCCAATGGCCAGGGAGCAGAGCTGTGGCAAGAGGCTGCACCAGCCCCTGCCCATCACACTGGGCACAGAGTGAGCCCCCCCCTCCCCCGGCTGGTGTAGGATGCCAGCCCCACACCCCAGCACCATTTCAGATTCGGGGGGGGGGGGGGAAGCAACTTTAACTGGGACTCCAGGGGCTACACGTCTGACACAAGTGACTACCCACCACCACACCCTGCAGCCACACTCTCGTACACCTCGTGGTACTGCAACACACCACCACTTTATCACACCTAACACAACGCTTGTGTCACAGGACCCCACAACTGAAGCGCTTTTCATAGCGGCTGTTTGTGTGTTTGTTTTCCAACACAAATATTATTGCAACTCAGAATTCCAGTCAAGGAACCCCAGGTTTAGATTAAGGAGGTCAAAATACAGCGTTCAAAATCTTCTATCAGTGGGATTAAACTCAACATGAAATACGATGGACTAGATTCTGGCCTCAGTTACACAACTCCGAAGTCAGCCCACTGGTTGAAACCCATGCGATTCCTCCTGATTTACAGCCGTGGTAAAGGGCAGAATTTGCCCCTTGTCAGGGGCAGTGTCTGCTGGAAAGGGTGCCAGGGTAGCTGGGGGTGGGGAGTCGCTGCTGAAACCCCCTCCCCCCCCAAGTGTTCACGATAGTGAAGAACTCAGTCAGCACAACTAGCACTCACTGGATGTGTCTTTGTAAAACTTCTGCAAAGCCTGGAGCAAACGTTGCCTGCCAGTGACACCAGCCCTTTGGGTAGGACCCACTGTAACCAATCGCCTATGGTGACCCCATCAGGACAAGCTCATCCACCACAGAACCCTTTGGGGGGGGCAGCCATGGGCCAAGGGGGGGGGCCTAGATGAAAGTTGAACTGGGGGGGTGCTAGGTCCACACATCCCATGCGTGTGCCCAGGGAACGAAGGGGCGCTCGGGGGCAGCTCTCGTAACACTGGAGCTGACCCTAGAAGCGGAGGCGCTCGGAAAAGACCCCCCCCCGCTTGCTGCTGGGCATCGTTCCCCCTCGTGTAGCTTCTGCCGTTCAGCGCTGCAGGGTCCTGGCCTGGCACGCGAGTAGCAAGGCGGCCCGGGTAGGCCCGGCAGCCCCATGCCACCCCATCTGCTGACCTCAGCCAGGGGCCACCGGGCAGGTAAGGGGCTGCGAGCCCCTCGGGGGCTGCAAGTGGCAGCCTGGAGGATGAAGGAGCTGCAGGATCCAAGGACCAGCAATTCCCCCCCCCCCCCCCCCCCCGAAAGTTCGGCCTGGGGTAGGGCCAGCCCAGGCGGCTGTGGGGAGCCCCAGGGGCTCTGGCCAGCACAGCACAGCACAGCAGCTGCTGACTGATTGACAGCTCGGGCCTGGGGCTCTCACACACACAGCTCTGCACGCCTGTCTTAAAGAGCCAGCGCTCCTGCACACCCAGGCTCGTCCCCATGGGGAGCTGGAGCCCAGCTGGGGGGGGAAGTGCCCCCCTAAAGACGCCCCTGCACCCAGGGTTCAATCGCAGCAGCCCCCAGCCCCGGCATTACCTCCCCCTATCACCACAGCGTCGTACTCCCGCTGCAGCTGGCGCCTGGCCCCGGCGTGAGCCAGCCTCCGGCCCTGCAGGCTGCAGCCGGCCCAGGCCCTGCCCAGCCCGTGTCTGGCTGCCATGGCCGTGCTGGGCACCGGCTGCCACCAGGCCTGGCCTTCGCTGCCGAGTCAGCACTTTCCCCAGGGAGGGGCGGGCCGGGGGCAGAGCCTGGAGCTGAGCCAGCCTGACGTGCGCACGGAGGGGCTGAACGGGCCAGGGAAAAGCTGCCTGGCTGCAGAAGGGGCAGGGCCCAGGCAGACGCACGCTGGCCCCTCTCGGCTGCCCCCTGCCCCAATTCTCCACCCCCTGTGCGATACAGCGACTCCCCACAGCACCCACCCACACAGGAGACAGCCCCAGTCACTGCCCCCCCACAACCCCCCATGTCACCAGCTCACCCACTTGCTGGGGCGACCGGTGCCATGCCAATGCTCCCTGCTCCCCAGGCACCACTGTCACAGAGTGTGGGGGACACAAGGCCCTGCACCCCGGCCTCCTGCGATTCACCATGACTCTCAGCCAGCCAGTAAAGCAGGAGGTTTATTTAGACAACAGGAACACAGTCCGAGACAGGTCTTGCAGGCACAGACAACAGGATCCCCTCAGTTAGGTCCATCTTGGGGTCCCAGGAGCACCACAGCCCCATTGGGGGGGGGCAGAGCCCCATCTGGGCTCCCTCCATTACCAGCCAGCTCTTGAGACCTCCCACTCCCTCCAGCATCTCTCACCCAGCCTCCCCCGGCTCCTTCCCCGCCTTTGTCCAGTTTCCCGAGCAGAGGTGTCACCTGGCTCCAACCCCCTTCCTGGATTCTCACGTTACATGCTCAGGTATCTCCCCTCAAGGCCAGTCTCCCATCCCCCAATGCAGACCGTCCCAGCCAAACCCCCCTGCCACCTTCCCAGCCAACACTCCCCACTCAGCATTCAAAGACCACCTTAAGAACAGTCCCAGTTTGTCACAACCACCCGGCCCGCTGTGGGGCAAAACCTTCCCCTAGGCACGGGCTGGGGAGAGCTGGCCCCACACAGCTCTGCCCATGGGCACCCTGCACGTGTGGCTGGGAGCACCTGCACCCTAGCTTAGCAAGCCCGAGCCCACCGGCCACTGGGGGCGGGGATGAAGGGAGGCCCCAGTGCTGGAGCTGGGACAGTAGAGCCCTGGGGCAGGCTGGGCTGTCCCCCTTGGCTAACAGATGCTGGGGGCAGCTGCAGACCCCTTCGTCCTAGGGGCTGGGGAGTCAGAGGGGAGGGGCCCTTGGTTTGCAGGCGTAGGTGAGAAGCCAGCGAACTCTGCCCTGGGAAACCCCCCATAGTGCAGGAGGCGGGCAGGGCAGAGGCCTGGCATGTACCGGCCCGGGAGCTGGCTGGGCCCTGCCCACACGGCGGGAAAAAGGACCCGGTCCTGGCGGGAGCACCATGAACCCTCCTTAGCATCAGGCTGGGGAAGGCACGGCAAGCAGGAGTGTCTCCGTGTGCGTGCAAACACGTCTGTCCATGTACTCGCACATGCAGGTCCACAGGCAAGGCCCAGTCAGCGGCCAAGCCCCTGACGCAGACGGGGAGGAATCAGGGGAGTGCCGCACGCTGGCCAAGTGCACCAGCTTTAATGCCAGCCTGGAGCGTGGCACGTACAGATATGCTACCCTGGCCACGCACGTCCAACAGCCCCCCCACCCTGGGCAGCTCTGGGGGCAAGGCAGGGGGAGCCCCCCTGGCCATTGGAGGGTGGGTTTCAGCAGGCGGGGAGCTGACGGCAGGATGTTGGCTGGCGCTGGTCTCCCAGCCAGGCCCGGGGGGCTGCAGGGCCGAGCGAGGTGGGGGCTGCAAGGAGCCCGTTGCAGGCAGCCCAGGGACCAGTCTGACTCAGAGCGAGGAGGAGGCCCCTGGGGCGACGCTCGCTGCCAGCCCGCGTGGCTCAGAGCAGGGGGATGCGGGAGGGCTCCCAGAGTCGCCGGGCCAGGTCGCAGGCCTGCTGGATCACACGCTCGGCAGGGATCACGCCCAGGTGCAGCGTCAGCAACTCGTAGCACTTCACCCCCTCAGCCGCGTGGTTCTTGCTGTAGTAGCGCAGCAGCTTCCTGCACAAGAGACAGCGGTCAGGCGGGAAAGCCCCTCCAGGGCCCCAGACCAGCCCCCAGGGGGCAGCGGGCCTGGGCCTTGGACCCACCCCAGATCAGACATTGTGCAGCGCACGCGTCCCTGGACCCGGCCACCCCATTCCAAGGACAGGCCCAGAGGGGAAGACGTAAGAACGGCCACACCGGGCCAGACCAAAGGTCCATCTAGCCCACTGTCCTGTCTGCCGACAGTGGCCAATGCCAGGTGCCCCAGAGGGAATGAAGAGAACAGGGAATCATCAAGTGATCCATCCTGTCGCCCATTCCCAGCCTCTGGCAAACAGAGGCTAGGGACACCATCCCTGCCCAGCCTGGCTAATAGCCATTGATGGACCAATCCTCCAGGAACTTATCTAGTTCTTTTTTGAACCCTGTTATAGTCTTGGCCTTCACAACATCCTCTGGCAAGGAGTTCCACAGGTTGACTGTGAGTTGTGTGAAAAAATACTTCCTTGTTTGTTTAAAACCTGCTGCTTATTAATTTCATTGGGTGACCCTGGTTCTTGTGTAATGTGAAGGGGTAAATAACACTTCCTTATCTACTTTCTCCACACCAGCCAAGATTTTATAGACTTTGATCATATCTCCCGTCATCTCTTTTCCAAGCTAAAAAAAGTTCCAGTCCTTTTAATCTCCCCTCATACAGAAGCTGTTCCATACCCCTTATCATTTTTGCTGCCCTTCTCTGTACCTTTTCCAGTTTCAATGCATCTTTTTTGAGATGTGGTGACCACATCTGCATGCAGTATTTAAGATGTGGGTGTACCATGGATTTATATAGAGGCAATATGGTATTTTCTGTCTTATCTATCCCTTTCTTAATGATTCCCAACATCCTGTTAGCTTTTTTGACTGCCGCTGCACATTGAGTGGATGATTTCAGAGAACTATCCACAGTGACTCCAAGATCTCTCTCTCCAGTGGTAACAGCGAATTTAGACCCCATCATGTTGTACGTATAGACCAGGGGTCGGCAACCTTTCAGAAGTGCTGTGCCGAGTCTTCATTTATTCATTCAAATTTAAGGTTTCGCATGCCGGTAATATATTTAAACATTTTTAGAAGGTCTCTTTCTATAAGTCTATAATATATAACTAAACTATTGGTGTATGTAAAGTAAATAAAGGTTTTTAAAATGTTTAAGAAGCTTCATTTAAAATTAAATTAAAATGCAGAGCCCCCTGGACCGGTGGCCAGGACCCGGGCAGTGTGAGTGCCACTGAAAATCAGCTCGTGTGCCGCCTTTGGCACGTGTGCCATAGGTTGCCTACCCCTGGTATAGACGGCCTGGCCAGGGAGCCTGGAGATCTGGGTTTGATCCCTGGCTTAGCGGCAGGCTCGTGTAACCTCAGCCCCTGGCGGAGACATGCGGACGTTGCGAATCCCTGTCCTGGGGCATGTGGTTACAGATGCTGGGCACCGAGACAGGGTCCCGCAGGGCTCAGAACCCAAGTACTGCCAGCTCCCAGCCCCACCTGCCGGCTGTGACCCATCGCAGGCGAGGGGCAGCCCTGCAGCCCAGAGCTCTCCCCATCCGTTGCTGCCTAGCCAGCGGCCAGGACAGGGCTCGGGGGGCAGGGGCTGGCTGGGTCCAGCACTCACCTGTAGTAATCCCCTGCCAGCATCCCAATGGGAGCAGAGTCGTCGGAGAGAACGGGAACCTCGATCACCTCCAGCTTGTAACCCTGCGTGGCAAAGGGACAGCCGTGAGGGGCTGGGGGCTGGCCCGAGGCTGCAGCGGGGTGCTGGCTGCGTGGCCTGGAGCTCATGGGCAAGGGCAGGGCTGACCAAGCGCTTTGGGGAGCCCGTATGCTGGGCTGGGGGCTAGCCACAGGTCCTGGGGGCTCAGGAACACGCCCCGGGGTGACCTGCCAGGGCCTCTCCATTTCTCGGAAGTGCTGCTGGGGGAGGGGCCTCGTCAGGCAGGTCAGAGGCCAAGCGCCCCCAACGCACCAGCTCGCTCTCGAACCAGAGGAAGTAGGAGCAGTAATAGTCGCCGTCCCGCAGCGTGAGTGTCGTGTAGCCCTTCTGCAGGTAGCGCCGCGCCAGCCCGATCAGGGACCAGACCTGGGGGGAGAGGAGGCAGCTGCAGCCCGGCGCAGAGATCCCCCCGCCCCACGGCTCTGCTCCCTTCTCCTCCCCCTCCTACCGAGCGCCCTGCTTCACCAGCGTCGCGCTCCCCCGTCCCGCCCGGCTCCTGCCACCCCAGCTGGGCCTGCCCTCCCCCCAGTTGGGCCCCCACGGCTGTGCAGACCGGCCCAGGCATGGGTCCCTTCTAAGCCTCCCCACCCCCAAACCAAGGGATCAGCGTCAGAGCCCAGGGCCGGTACCTTCTTCTTGATGAAGGCAGCCAGGGCGCCCTTGCCCAGCTCCGAGGTGGAGTCCTCGGCCACGTTGAGGGAAGGTGCCACCATCTGCCCGGCGGTGCGGTCCACATAGATGAAGTGCACCAGGCCTGGGAAGTCCTCCAGGTAGGTGGGGGCAGGTTAAGGGCAACCAGCGACTGCAGGGAATGCGCGTGTGGTGCCCAGACATAGGGACCCCCCTGCCCATGGGTGCCCTGCTGAGCCTGCCCTGGGCAATGGGGAGCTCCCGCGAGCCCCCCAGATGGCTCCTGACGGGTCCTGCTTCCTGTCCCCACTCTTGGTGATGGGAACCCACGTGCCGACGGCCCCCTGCCCACAGTTCCAGCAGCACCTCCTGTATCCCCCCCCCCAAGGCATCCGGGGGCGCAGAGGGGGGCTCTGTCCACAACCCCATGGCGTGGCCTACTTGGGGCCAGCCCAGTGCCCCCGGGACATCTCAGAGACCCCTACCCTGTGGGACCCAACGTGCCACCTACTGGCTGGGCTCCCTGCAGGCCCGTCCCCCCAGCGCTGGGCAGAGTCCAGCCCTGCTGCTGGAGAGATGGGGCGAGCCCCCCCTTAGCTGTGCCAGCTCAGCCAGGCCAACTGCCCCGAGCCGGCCTGGGCAGGAGAAGCCGCCCCCCAGCCCTCGCTGCACCGCGGGGACGGTCCCGGGGGGGGGGGGGGGGGAGGCGCCTGCCCCGCGTGGGGCTCTCTGGGCGGATGTGACACCATGGTGATGTTCCGCTTGCTCTTCACCAGCAGGAAGTCCCTCCAGTCCAGCAGCTTCTCCCTGCAGAGGAAGAGGCCTGGCCTGAGCACGGAGCCCCCCCCCCACCCCGGCCAGGGCCTCGGGCTGCCTGGCGCCCAGCGGGGGGGCATTGCATGGACATGGGGATGCCGGCCATGGCTGGCTCGTATCCCGCACTGGAGGGGATGGGGCACGTGCCTCCCCAGGGGGGCCCCACAGAAGAGCTGCCTGCCCAGCCGTGCCCCGGAGGTGCCTGGGGGTCAAACTGCCCTGCCGGTTACAGGGACATGTACCGGCTAAACCCGCCAAGGTCTGCGGCGTCCTCTCCATGCAGGGCCCAGGCCTGGGGGCTGGTTTCCAGCCGCTTCCCCACAAGGCCAGTTGAAGTCCCAGCCTCCACGCCCCCTGCCAGCAGCCCCATCTCCCCCCCCCCCCCCCACCCCCCCCCCCCCCCCCCCCCCCCCCCCCCCCCCCCCCCCCCCCCCCGCCACTCACCGCACCAGCTTCTGGGCCCAGTCCTGCAGGCCCTGGGCCAGGCCCTGGGTGGGCAGCGAGGTCAGGAAGAGCTGGCGATAGACGGAGCAGAGTTGCCGCCTCACGTTGCCGAGCGCCTGCAGGAGCCTGGAGGGAGACAGCCCCTGAGAGACGTCCCCACCTGGCCCCCACCCTGGGCTCCAGACAGCAGCTGGGGGCCCCAAGAGCCACCCCACCTTGCTCACTGGGGTCCGCGCCCTTGGCCTTCTTCCTTGTCCTCCTGGACCTCTGGGCCTAGACCCCCCCCCCCCGTTGCCTGCCCCGCCCCAGCCACCCTGTACCCCAGTTTTCTCCCCCCCCCCCCCTACTCACTCCCTGGAGCTCCCGGACTCCTGCCTGGAGAACGCTTTGCTCTTGAACTCCAGCCAGGCGTTGTGTAACTAGGACAGACAGACAGGGCAGCCGTGAGGCGTGCAGGCCGTGCCAGGGTCCCCGACCGCCCCGCAGCTCCGCGCTGGACTCCCACCTGCATGTCCTGCCTGCCCAGCTTCCTCACGAACTTGTCCATCCTCTGGCGCAGCTCAGCCAGGAGTGGGTGGGAGCGGGTGGGTGGCCCCACCTCCTGCCCCTCCCTCAGCTTCTTCTCCAGCACCAGGAACCCATCCAGCAGTTGGTACAGGGAGCAGGCGATGTGGGTGCTGGGGCTCTGAGTGGGTGTGAAAGTGGGAATTGGTTTGTATGACTTTTATGAGTCTGGCATGCCTCAGTTTCCCCTGCACTGTTCCCTCATGGGTGGGGCAGGACTGTTTGCTCTCAGGACAGGCTGAGACAAGGGTGGTGTCGCCTGGCTGTCTGGGCCTGGCCCCAGATCAGTGGAGATTTGAGACGCCGATGGCAAATCCAGTCCCCAGGACACTGACACCCAGCGCCCCAGGGGACAGAGATCTCCCCGCCTCTGTGCAGGGAGGCTGAGACACCCCCCCCAGCTGGAGATCGAAGGGCTGGGAGGGGGTGGGGGGCTCAGAGGGGGCTCCTGGAAGGAGTCGGGGCTCTCACCGGGAGTCGGACCAAGGAGGTCACAGCCCGACAGAGCTGGAACCCAGGGGCTCCCTACAGCCTGGCTGGGCACGGGGCTCCCCAGAATGGGCCGTGCTGTGACCTTCAGTTCTCTGGGCGACCCGATGGCCGGCCTGGGCCGTGGCCAGTTACCGAACAAACCCAACTGTCTGAGCGCTGGGGGAGTCGTTGCGAACGCTGGTCGAGGGGCTAATGCACAAGCCTCCCATGGGGTGTGTCCCAGCTGGACCCGCTGCCCGGAGCTCAGGGGGGCAGAAGGGGGGCTGCAGGGCCGGGGTCCAGGCTAAGGAGGCGGGGAAGCAGTGTGGCTCACCCAGGAGGGCGCGCGAGACCCCTGGGGCCCCGGCCCACTGACGGGCTCCTCCCAGACACTGCTCCACAGCTGGGGCCGTAGCACCGGCCCTGTGGGTCTGTGGCAGGCCAGGCTGGTCAGCATGCGCCATGCCCCAGAGCCAGCTCACCTTGGTCAGGAGCACCAGCGAGATGCCAGGCCAGAGCGGCAGGCAGTACATGGTGTGGGGCACCATGGGGCAGTAGCCCTCCCGCAGGTTCGCATCCAGGAAGATCCTTCTGGGGTTGGAGGCGTTGGGCATTGGGGGCACCAGGGCCTGGAGCGAGTCTTCTGCCACCTGGGAGGAGAAAGCAGCTGGCTAGACACCCCGCATTGGGGAAGTGACCCGAAGGGTTTACAATGGGCCAGGCAGCAACAGGCTGGTCTGCCCACGTCCCACGCAGCGAGGGCAGAGCTGGTGGCACCACCCCCGGGAAGCTGCAGTCAGGTGTGGGCAGGTGGGAGGCTCCCGGGCAGAAGGGAGTGGGCGACAGGTGGCGCAAATGGGGAAAACAGGCTGAATCTTGGAACAAACTCCCCACAAGGGGGATGGATCCGGCTAGTGGCTCAGACCCCACCCCCCCAGACCTTCCCCAGGAGCTTGTCACGCAGGGAATTCAAGTCGCTGCCAGGCCCGCTCAAAGTTTGGGCTCCCTGGCCAGAGGGGCAGGGAGGACAGGGTGGGGTTTGCAGCGATGGGCAAGTGTGACAGGCCCAGCCTGTGCTGAGGGGCTGCAAGACGCCTGGGGGGTGGGGAAGGAAGAGCTCTGGGGGAGAAGGGGCTGCAGGAGCCCTGCAGACACCCCTCGTCTGGCCAGGCTGGGAGGCGCGTGCTGGGCACGCGGGCAGGCTGGCAGGGCAGGACTGCACAGCGGGACGTGGGCACCATGGGCTCTCCCAGGGTCATGCTCAGGGCGGGAATCCCCGGCTCACCTGGACATCAGCAGCATCTGCCTCCCCGGAGCCCGGTGGCTCGGAGCCCTCCGACCAGCTGGCGCCTCCTGTAGGCAACAGAGCAGGGGAGGAGCCAGCTGCCCCCAGCCCCGCATGCAGCCAAACCACCCTGCGGGGTTCCTGCCCTGGCCTCTGGGGTGCTGGGTGGGGGCTCAACCTCCACACAGACACCCCACCCCGGGGCCAGGCCTCCTGGCACAGCTCCCTCGTGTGCCCCCGTGCTGGACCTGCCACCTCTGGGGACACAACCAGTCTCCCGGTGCGAGACGGCCCGTCTGCCCAGGGACTCACCTGTGCTCTGCCTGCTGGGCGAGGGCTGAGGGGTGTAATACTCCTCGGGAATGGAGATCTCGTCCGCATCCTGCAAGCGAGAAGGGAGCCGGCTCAGGGGGCAGCGGGACCCTCCCCACAACGACAGGGCAGAGCGGTGAGGCTGGGCTGGTTCCTCGGCCGGGGCACAGTCAGGCTCCGGGTAGCTGGATTCTATCAAACACCCCTTGTGATGAAGTGGGGGATTTTCTTGTGTTTTCCTTGTTTTCCAATGGTTTGCATGCAGAGGGGGTGAGACTCAGTGTCCCTGGGTGTTACTGGTTTAACGAGGGGAAGGGAGAGGGAGTTTGTGGTTACAGAGGACCGGAGAGGGAACTTGAGACCCCAGCCGATGGCCTGGAGAATGGAGACCCCAGTGACCGGTGACCTGGCGACCCGGAGACCCAGCTCAGGAGTTGCAGCCGGTCCTGGCCAGTGGGAGGACAATGGGCTGCGAAGAGAGAAGAGGAGGCGCAGGCGACCCTGTTTCCCTGGAGAGAAGGCAATGGACAGAGGCGGGGCTTGGGGCCGCGGGTATCAGATGCCCAGCTGGGAAGCAGGGGGGCTCTGGGCTGGAGAGGGGCAGCAGGCAGAGCCCACCTGGATGCAGGGGAGACTGGGATGTGCTGGGCTGAGGGAGGCCAGGCCTGAGGGTCAGAGAGTTTCCTGTGCTGGGTTCAGTCGTTCAATAAACCCTCCTGTTTTATGCTGGCTGAGAGTCACTCTGGTCTAGAGAACAGGATTGCATCGTCCCCTTCGGGGGGTGGAGGCCCCGGGGGTCCAGAGCGAGGGGACTCCCTGAGGGGGCCCACGGCGAGAGACAGACGTGCTAAGGCTCAGAGAGGTGCGGCTCCAGGAGGTGGAGGGGCCTAATCCCGAAGGAGAGTAGACCCCTGAGAAGGGCTGTCTCACTGAAAGGGGCCCCCTGCACGGACCGCACGGGGCCAAGATTGGGCACAATCCATGACACCCCTTAGCGCAGGGTTTCCAGACCGCTGTCCCCCGGTAGGAGGCTGATTTGTTGTGTGTACCCCCAGGTGTCACCTCTCTTAAAAACTGCTTGTAAACCCAACCGTAAAAATACAAGTGTCCCAGCACACCAGTAGTGAACAATGGCTGAGGGTCTCCTTTTTACCATATCAGTATCAAATACATCCACTGGCCTATAAATACTGCACTTGCCTTTCAGCGTCTAGTATATGGAGCAGTGTAAACTAGTCATGGTCCGTCTGAAACTTTAGTTTGCACTGACTCCGCTAGTGCTTTTTATGTAGCCTGTTGTGAAACTAGGCAAAGCTCTAGCTGAGTTGATGTACCCCCCGGAAGACCTCTGTGTACCCCAGGGGTACACGTACCCCTGGCTGAGAACCGCTGACTTAGTGGAGAGTCGCACCCGAGTGCTTTCGGGCAGGGAGCACGGCTCCGCGTATACATGCAGCTCCTGGGGCGTGATCCCCGTGAGTGAGTGTGAGTGTGAGTGTGAGTGTGAGTGTGAGTGTGAGTGTGAGTGTGTAAGGGGGACATGAGCCCAAGCAGCTCCTGGCACCACAGGGCCCTGATCCCGGGGGGGGGGGGGGGAGAACGAGCCCATACAGCTCCCAGCACCATAGGCCCTGATCCTGGGGGGGGTGGAGAACAGCTCTGGGGACCCTGCCCCTGCTGGGGCTCCAGGCAACCACAATACCCCCAACCTCTGTGCCAACCCCCGGGCACCAGGCCCAGCCGGCCCCACACACCTGCTCTTCTGCCTCGCTCCTGGGGGTGCCGTGTGGGCCTGGGCTCTTCACTGGGATGCTCTCGCTGCTCTTCGGTCTCTGGGGAGTCAGCCCCCGCTCTGCCAGCTGCAGGGCGAGCAGGAGAGCTGCTTAGAGGGGTCCAGCCCCCATCACAGAGGAGCACCCCTCCCCCGACAGTCCCACCAGCCCCAGGCTGCTCCCGAGGCCCATCCCCCAGCCAGGCACCTGGGGGCTCAGGTCCTCGTCTGCGCTGGGGCTGGGACACAGGTCCTGCACCAGGAGGATGAGGGTGAGCAGGTCGGCTGGGCGGATGGTGCTGGCGCTCCGGCTGCAGAGAGAGGCGGCCAGTGAGTGGGGAGGGGATGATAGAGCTGCTGTTCCAGGAAGGGTCATGGGGGGTGGGGCGGGCGCATCTCACCTGGAGTAGAAGGCCAGCAGTTTGGTATGCACCAGCAGGAAGGCGTGCACCACCTCCTCGCCCCCGCGCTGCCCGCTGGCGTTGATGTGCTGCACCACCTGGCGCTCCAGGAACTCGATGCACTGCTCGCACAGCTGGGGGTGGATCAGCCGCTCCACGGCCTGCGGGCAGGGTCACAGGGAGACAGACCCAGCGCTGAGCTGGGACAGGGCAAGGGGACCCAGCGGCCCGGTGGGGCAGCTCCCGGCCGCGCCAGCCAGGGAATGGGAGGAAACCCAAAGAATTCTGCACTCACGCCCCCCGGCACCCCCTCGGCTCCACCCAGGCCCCTCCAGCACCGCCCAGGCCCCCCTCAGGGCAATTCACCCCAGTCACACCCAGCGCCCACAGCCTGCTAGCCCCCTTCCCCAGGCTAGGCCCTCCGCCGCCCCGTACCTCCACGGCAAAGCTCTGCTCGGACTCCCGCAGGCTGCTGTAGGTCTGGAGCAGGCCCTGGAATAGGGCCCACACACGGCTGCGCTGCTCCGAGTCCGCCGGCCGCAACCTGGGAGCACAGGCGCCGAGTGAGCCGATTCCCGTCCAGGAGAGACGGGCCCGTCCCAGAGACTGTCCCTGGGCTCCCGGGGCCCCTCGCCTGGCTGAGGGCCCCCCATGGGCCTGGTCTCCTCCCTGGGACCAACACACTGCTGCCAGCCACTCCCCAGGCTCCAGTTGCTCTTCCCGGCCCTGAGCAGCCCTCGGAGACCGGCGTGGGAAACGCGGCGCCTCCTCCTCTGGGCTAGCAACGCTTCAAGCGCGGGGGACGTGACCCAGCATGGTGCGCGCTGCACGCTGGGACCTGGCCTCCCTCCAGTCTCATAGCCTGCAGCACAGAGACAGGCTCCACATTTGCCCAGATCCCTGCACCCCCCAGGCACAGCATCGAGTCCCCCAGCCCCAGGGATCGGCCGCGGTGCTAGCTCACCAGTCAGGTGCTGGCTGCAGCGCTGACGTGTGCGTCCGGGTGAGAGGGTCTGCCCAGCACCCAGGCAGCACCAAATACCCTCCCGGCCCAGCCAGCCACTCACTCCTTGCAGACAAGGTGCGAGTCCAGCGTCACCAGGCCGAAGTGAGCCTCGGCCAGTCTCCTCAGCACGTAGAGCTTCCGGCGCAGGTCGTCCTCGCTCTCCGAGCCGTCACCGTTCACCGCGATGTACAGGCACTCCCCGAACTGCAGCGCGCCGGCAGGGCCAGGCAGGAAACAGCAAATCCCCACCCCTGTAAGACGGCCTCGTGCCGGCTGGGCCTGGGGCAAGGCTCCCGCGCGGGCCGGCCCTCGCCAGCAGGGAGTGGGTCTCCCCGTGGGTCTGCTCGGGAGGGCCCCCCCGGGAGCACAGCCTGGGGATCCTGCCCCAGAGGGACCCTCCCCCCCCCGCACACACAGTGACCCAGCGCAGGGCTCTGCCCAGGGGCCAGGCCGGATGGCAGCTGCGTCCCAAGTGGGGCTAGCGCCACGCTCCCAGCAAACGGCCATACGCTCCCCTTGCCGGGGGGCGGGTCCCTGGGCACCGTTACCATGTGCAGCACGTAGAGATGGCCTCCGTCCTCAGCCGAGAAGCAGGTGTAGGTGTCCGAGAGCCGCTCCAGCAGCGTCCCGCAGGAGATGATCATGGGGGCGAAGAGCGTGTTGATGCTGTCCTCGAAGGCAGGCGGCTGTAGGGCAGGGACAGACAGGCCGTGAGCCAGTCCCGCTCCAGCTGCTCCTCCACCCCCCCCCCCCCCCGCACCCCCCCAGCCCAGGGCCCCCAGCCCAGCCCCTCCCCCCAGTACCCAGCTGCACCCCCGCTGGGGTCTGGAGCTGACCTCTGCCCCCGCCACTCAACAGGGCCCTCAGCCCAGCCCCTCCCCCCGGCCCAGGGGGCTTGCTGCACCCCCAGGGAGACCTCTCACCTCACGCCCCCCTTGCTCCGCCTGGCTGAAGCGCCGGCGCAGGCTCTCTGTGAACTCCTCGTCGGCCCAGCAGAACAGCACCTCCGCCCCCTCGCTGGCGATCAGCACGCACTTCATCTGGGGGGAGAACCCGGGTCAGCGCCAGGGCCCCCGGGCCAGGAGCCCACCCACCCACCCCATGCCCACCCGCGCGCTGGAGCCTCCTCTCCCCGCCCGGCCCAGGGCACACACCAGAGCCACTTGCAGCAGGTGCCCGCCCGGCGATGCCCTGCCCAGGGCGTGGGGTGCGAGACAGCCCCGGCCGGCCGAGGGCAGCGTTTCCCCACATCCTCGGCTGCTGCGGGACGGGGGCTCGGGAGGCTGCCCCCGGCTCAGCGCCCAGGTCCCTCCGCTTGGTTCAAGGCCCCTCCCTCGCTGCTGGACCAGCTGTTCCCCCCCGGGCTGCCGTGGGGAGGGCAGAAGGGGCTCCCCCCACAGCACCAGGGACGGGCTGCCGGACCCACGCTAGGGCACTTTCAGACCCACCGACGGAGGCGGCGGCAGGGGCGCAGGGCGCTGCCACACGGGCCACGCCCACAGGAGCCCCGTGCCTCAGTTTCCCCATGACCGTGCCCATAAAGCTAACGGGGGGAGGGGCTCGTTCCCCTGCGGGCAAGGCCGGAGCTCACCGGCAGCGCCCAACCTCCCGGGCCGGTGGGTACAGGGGGCGGGACACCCCACGGCGCGCCCCACGGAGCCGGCACGGGCAGGGCTGACCTCGGGGGCCCCCGCGGCTCCCCGCTGTGGCTGGGGGTCAGCGCGCGCCCGCCCTGCCTCAGTTTCCCCACCCACCCCCGACACCCCAGCGGGCTTTGCTGGGCGGGTCCTGCCTGGCCCGGGCCCCCGCCCCCCGGTACCGTGTCCGCGCGCTTCCGCCTCCGCCTCCGCCACCGGGCATGTCATGTGACCGGCCCGGCCAGGGGGCGGGGCAGCCGGCCGGCCCCGCCCCCGCCCCCAATCCGGTCCCGCCCGGTCCCATTTCAGAGCCTCCCGCCGCCTCCCCACAGCGCCCCCTGCTGGGAGAGGCCGGGGCCGCGCTCCCGCTGGGACCCCCAGGCCGACCCCGAACCGGCGCGGGGCTGGGGGCACGTGCTGAATGCGGGGGGCTCAGGGCCGGGGGGCGCAAGGCAGATGGTTTCCCCTTGAACCCCGGCCAGAGAGACCCTGGCCCCGCAGGGCAGGAGCCGGGTCAGGCTGGGCCCCCCTTGAGCTCTGGGTCCCCCCCATGAGAACACGCCCCAATCTCTCTGCAGCGAGAGAGCGGGATGGGACCAGCCCAGCCCAGCCCCTGCCGGGGGCTGCTACAGGGCAATAGGGCCCTGGCTCTGCCCCCTGTGGAGCTGAGTCCAGCCTGGCCCCGTTGGGCTTGCGGGGCCTGACGGGGCAGCTGCCCCACGCCCGGCCCCCACCCCGGGGCCCTGTGCTCCGCTGCCCTCCAGCAGCCGCCTCGCCCAGAGGTGAGCTGGGGGTGAGGCCAGTTCCCAGCTGTGAGCGGCTTTGTGCCGGGGCTTGCCCCACCCTGGGGGGTTCCTGGCGGACTGAGTGGGGCTGGCCCGGCTGCGCTCGGCTCCTTGCTCGCACTCTGCAGACGCTGGAGTCTGGCGGGACACCCCAGTTCCTGGGCAAGGACGGGAATGGGGCCCAGGAGCCCCAAGTGACCTGGTGACTCCCGACCCTCCTGGCCGCATTCTGCACCTCCGCGTTGCCTGCTCGCACCAGCCTGGCGGCTGCTGCATTGGGATCGGGCCCAGGCTTTCGCTGTCTGCAGCCGGCGGGACCCCGGGCGCCCTGCTGGTCTGAGGGGACGGCTCCGTGCTGCCCCGTTTCCTCCCCTGCCCACGCAGGCTGGAAGAGGAGGGCAAAGGTGCAGACGCGGTGCAGCTGGCCCAGTCATTATCCGGCAGGGAGCAGACAGCTCCCGGCGCGGGCGGGAAGATGCTGCCTCAGAGGGTCCATTGACACTTGGAGCAGAAGGGGCCTAGTATCTTGGCCGGTCCGTACTGGGGGGCGTTAGCCCCTCTCCCTGTGTGCATCGCCGCGGCTACGCTCTTTGGGGCGCTCTGGCTTATCACGGGCATGGCTCTTGGCGCTGGTAACCCCCCCGCTCGGAGTGCAGCCAGGCCCTACGAACCAGGCTGAGACACGGAGCTGCTGCCCCGGAGCTGGGGGCAGAGACACGGAGCCACCTGCTTCGCCTGAGACGAGATCACGAGACAGCCACACAGGGGAGGCTGCCTCAGAACTCAGCACGTGCTGGGGCCGGGGGCCAGGAGCAGTGAGGGCCGAGCCCACCCCGAGGGGAGACGGGGTTTGCACCAGTGTGGGGTGTTACTGACTCAGCGCTTGGTCTCAGGGTTTTAAATCACGGGGCTGCCAGGCCCGTGTGATGCCGTCATACGCAGCCAGCCAGTGTCTTCCCGGGCACAAGCCGCTTGCCAAGGGGCGTGGTGCCGGAAAGCGTGGCGTGCAGGGCAGGCTCCGGGCCGGGAGGGGGGATGCTGCACTGCTCTGCGTGACTGGCTGTCCTGGGCACGTCCCCTGCCAGCCCTGTGCTGGACCCTCCCCCCAAATTCACAGCAACCTGCCTGTTACTAGGGCTGCAGCCAGAGAGTGCGAGCCCCACAGGATCTGTTCCCGCTGCCCCTCCTGCCAGCCAGGCGGGATCCCAAGCAGGCCCCCAGAGGGCTGGGGGATACTAAAAGGCCAGGCCTCAGTGGGGTGTCTGCGTGTCTGCCTCGCGTTTCCTGGTAGGTCAGCGTCTAGCTATCCTGGCCATTGGCTGGGCAGCCACCTAAGCCAACAGCCCCCAGCTCTGCCGCTCGCCCCCTCCCTGGGCTTGGGGGCTGGCCGAGAAGGAGCCTAGACGCAGCAGGCTACGGGCTTGTCCCCAGGTGTAGCGCTGCCGCGGCTGCAGCACTGAGCTACGGGTCAGAGTAGGTGCCCCACCGCCGCGAGAGGCAGTAGTGGTGTCGATGGGAGACGCCCGCCCGTCGGCGCTGTCCACACGGGCAGTGAGTGCATCGCTCGGGCGTGGATTGTCTGCACCCCGTAGCTACGCCGCCCTGTCTCTAGCGTGCCACGCCCGAGTTGTTGCATACAGAGGGGAATCCAGGACACAGCAGGGCAAGGAGGTAGATTTCAGGACCGCCCAGCTTGGGGCGGTGAGATACCCAGAGCCCCAGGTGCCATGGGAGGGTGGACAGGCGCTTGGGAGCCCAGAGACATGGTGATGAGGGTGTGACAGCCTAGAAACCCCCGTAACATGGCTGCACAGGGAGCGAGCACGTCTGCATTGGCGGTTCCAGCGACTGTAGTGGAAGCAGCTACACACAGAGCGCTTGAGCGGGGGGTGGGGGTGGGCACTATGGGGTGCTCTGCAGCTGAGCATGGAGAATTCCCAGCTCCTGTTCAGGGTGGGAGGTAGCTCAGGACTCCTGTCTGGAGGGAGTCCCACCCTGGCCAGGCATCCTGCTGCTGGAAGACCCCCAGGCTGCTCCCCCCCACAGCCACTTACAATCCTGGCCCTTAATTCAGAGGCAGCCTGGGGGCCGGAAAGTGAAGTGGGGGCTGCTGGGTGCAGGGGAGAACAGGCAGAGGGACAGGCAGAGCATTGGCTGCAGGCAGGGCTGCCTGTCTCCTCTGCACCTGCTGCCCTTGGGCCTAACTCTTGGGCTTTCTGTGCCCTCCTGCCTCCGGGCAGCGTGGTTCTGGCGTCGGTGCCTACAACCGCGCCGGCTGCTTGGGAGACAGTCACAGCGTCCCTTCGGCAGAGACCCTTTCTGGCCTTAGAGAGGGGACGTTCCCATCGAAACGGGCTGGGGGCTCAGCCCCGGCCTGGCACCCGGTTTGGGATCCGCTAGGCACAGCCTGCGGCCTGGTGGGGCTGGGCTTCACATCCCAGCAGCAGCTGGATAACAAGGGCTCGGGGCCCAGCTGTGGCAGAAACGGCCCCCAGCTGTTGTGTTGCACACGCATGCTCCAGCTGGTCGCGCACATGCTCTCCAGATGCTCTGGCGCTCGCACTCCAGCTGTCCGGCTGCAGAGCGGGATGCTGAAATGCCCAGGAAAGCCTGGCCAGCAAGCATGGGATTTCCACGTTACCAGCCGCTTCCTCCTCTGGCAAAGGCCGCACACCCTCCCCAGTCTCCCAGGACTCCTCTGGGGCTGGGAGTAACCCACATAGTGCCGTGATCCTTGGTGTGAGGCTCCGGCTCTCACAAAGGCAGCTGGGTGGTGAGATGGATGGGAGTACCTGGGACTCCCTGGTCAGGCTGTTCCAGTGCCTGAGGAGTTCACACTGATACCTGGTGGGTGAGATCTAAGCACAGAACTCAGCCACGGTGGGGTCTGTGCCTGGCTCCTGCCAGGCGGCCTGAGGCTGGTACCCACGGTCTGGAGCTGCTGCAGGACGGCCTGACAGAATCCAACCCTTGACTTCGCTTCTCTGTGGGTCACACCAAGCTCTCCCTCTCCCCAGCTCACGGGCCCTTTACCTCTCTCCGTCTGGAGCCCCAGCTCCTGGCAGCGCCGGTGTCACTGGCTTGGACAGTGCAGTCACTCTCCTGCACTCAGGACTTCATTCCCAAAGCCAGAACCTTGTCCCCTTTGTCCCTGCCCCGTGAGCCCCTTTGCCAGAATTCACACTCCCTCCAGCTGGGATCTGGACCAGGCCTTCGTCGCCCCATTGCCCCAGCCAGACCCTGCTTCACGGGCTCCTCACGCCCCATTGCCATGTCTGGGACCACACGTGGCTCTGCAGCCTCTGGGCACAGCCCAGCGCTGACGCCTCGAACTCTGAGCTCCCCACCCCCCATGTGCAAAACGGCTCAGCCAGGTCATAGCCAAGCGGCACCGAATGGGCTGTGTCCTCACACCGCTGGGTTAGTGACCAGCTGCCAGTGCGTCGCCCCTGCCAGGGGTGCAGGCTGGCCTGTAACGCTGACTCTGCCATGTCCTACCTGTGTCTGTGTCACTGGGTGAGTTACGCCTCCTTCCTCACAGCTTTCTGGGCATGAGGGCATCTCTGAGGGCATATGCTGCTGGCGCCGCTCTGGGAGCCAGGCCCTGCTGAGGCCCTATGGCCCAGCTCCCCAGAACACACTGAGGTGCACATGCACAAACAGGTGACAACGGCTGTGATGCAAACACACTTGGGCCTGGTGTCCCTGAGTCACGGAGCAGCAGCCCCTGCTCTGTCGTGTAGCCACGTCCTACGTCTGGGGACTCGGCCACGGCTCCAGGCCTGGGACAGACCGAAGGCGCTTGCAGTCCTGGAGCAGAGGCTACAAAACGCGCCCCTCTGCCAGGGAGCATGGTGCGGCGGGCCCGGCCTTCGCTGCTGCTGAGAGACGAGGCCAGGCATGGTTGGACAGCCCACCTTTATTATCCAACATCTCCCACACAATTTCAGCTAGCTCCCGGAGCCCGGCTCTCCACACACCTCAATAAAATCTCTTCTGGAAGGAAATATTCACACCTCTAACAATGCCCCCCCAAGCCCCTGGGGAGCAGTGACCCTGCCTGTACCGCCTCAGCCCACTTCTCCTGCGAGCTGGGGCGTGGGGTGCCCCACCCCACTTCCCTCCCACCAGCTTCCAGACTAGCAGAGCTCAAAGTTTCTCTTCTTCAGAAAATATAATTTAAATATTAACATTTACAGCGAAGGCTCCTGCGGGCCCAGCTCGCACCGCCCCAGCCAGTGCCGGGGGCAGGACTCCTGGCTAACGCCCCTGCACAGGGCTCGGCTGAGCCCCTACGGCCGAAGCGACCCCTCGCAGCCCCCCAGTGCGCCTCATGCCGCCCATTTCGCAGCATGGCTCCAAAGCTCGGCTGGCGCCCCAGGAGGGGCTGGTAGAAGCTATTCCCTCACCCACCTCGCCTGTCTCACGGCCAGGCGGCAGCAGGGGGAGCTGCTCCCACGCACGTTCTGTCTGGGAATGCTCTGGGTTGCTAGGTGGGCTGATACCAGGATCCCTCTGGCCCTCAGTCTCTCAGGGGGTGGGCCCAGGGTGCTCGAGGGCTGCCAGGACCTGACTCTCTGGATCCGAGGGAAGAAGCAGCGGAGGGCAATGGCTACCCCCGGGGATCGGTCCGTGCCCGGCCCATCACTATAGTGAACTACGAAATCCCTTGGGGGGAGGCCCCGCAGCCCCGCGCTGCACTGAGCCTGGCCCACTTCTTTCCCCAGTCCCAGGCTCACCCCCCTTACGGGCAGTGGCACGGCAGTGTGGGGAGAAGGGCGGCTGGGAGGCTGGAGCTGCCATGGGCAGCGGCACTGCAGTGTGGGGAGAGAAGGGTGGCTGGGTTCTGGCAGGCTGGAGCTGCCAAGAGCCCCTGGCACCTGCCTGAGAGCAAAGCGCCCTGGGGGAGCGCAGAGCCGGGAGATGCCCTGGTTAGCGCAGGGAAGGGGAGGCTCTGAGGGGCTGGGCTGGCTCTAGCCAGCTGGGTGAGCTCCGTCCCCTTTGCAGTGCTTGTGCCTGTGCTCCCTGTCCCAGGCTAAGAACACAACCCTTGAGCCCCCTGTCTCTGCACTTCCCCAGAGCAAGGAGCCAGCTCCCCTATCAGCAACCGGCCTGGTGCAGCGCTATCCCCTGCAGTCCGATCCCGCGGAGCCGGGCCGTCCGTGCGCACAGGCCGAATTCACCAGCCGGATTTTCACTCGGCCTGTGGAAGAAACACTGACGGTGTGAAGAGGGCGTGTGGCCCCCACAACTCCCAGGCACCATCGCCCCTGAGTCGCAGGTCTCTGTCACTGCACCAAGGTCCCAGCTTTTCCAAGAGGAGCCAGTCGTCTCACCAATGGAGTCATGTTCTCCTCCGCGGGCACTGCAATGCCAGGGGCCAAGCTGGCTCGTGGGGCTGGGGCCAAGCAGCCAGCCTGGCCAGGTATTGCCGTGCCATTGGGCCACCCTGGAGGAGTCGCTCGGGACTCCCGCTCTGAGTGGTTATTCTCCAAGGGGAACGGGAGCTGCCAGTGATGACGCACATCCCACCGGGTGCAGAGACCCAGGAGAGGGGGGCCCATTCTGCAGCGGGCAGGTCACAGCCCCACCGACTGGCAGCAAGTTCTGTGCAGGGAGCGAGAGGACAGGGGAGGGTTAAAGCAGGCCCAGCAGGTCTCGTCTTGGCCAGTGGCTTTCGGGCAGAGCTATCGGTACCGGCAGGCCAGGGCATGAACGTTCTTCACCACATAGAAGCTCATGGTCAGTGGTGGGACGACCAGGGTGCGGCCAGCACGAAGGGGGCGAGGTTTCAGCTCAGGAAGCGTCCCATCATCCGCCATGGCCAGCGGCTGCCCGTTGAGCTGCACGGACCTGCAGGAGAAGCACACTCAGGTCAGCGTCTCCACGGTGGCCTGGGAGCCCGGCACAAGGCAGCCAGCAGACAGGAGCCATAGGTCTGCAAAGGCAGGTGACGGCCATGGGAGGAGCAGGTGGTGCTGGGAGCCTCCGCAGGGATTGAGGCATGAGGACAATGAGCTGATCTCCCAGGGGGCTGAGCAGGAGTCGGGGTGGCTGCAGTGGTTCTGCACCCCACAACCGGTCACTTATCTGGGTGCCTCACTTGGGGCTACTGCAGTGGTGGGCACTGCGGCCCGTCAGGGTAATGCGTTGGCGGCCGCGAGACAGTTTGTTTATATCGACTGTCCGCAGGCACGGCTGCCCGCAGCTCCCAGTGGCCCCGGTTCGCCATTCCCGGCCAATGGGAGCTGCGGGAAGCGGCAGCCAGCCTGTCCCAGCGGTCAGCTGTCTGCTCCTGTGTCCCAGCTGCAGGTGGTGCCCCACGGCCTGGCCTCAGCCCCACCCACCCAGTGCGGTTTACTGGCCGCACGCGGGTGCTGCTGGCTGGCAGGCCCCGTGCTGGCGTTCAGGGCCGAGCCCTGCATGTCTGCACTCACCGGGCGTGAAGCCCGTCCTTGCCATGCGGCTGCAGCAGGTACTGGTGAACAATCTTATCTCGCAGCGTCCCCACCAGCTTGATTTTCTTCCGGGAGCGATGCAGGTTGATGATGTAGAGGGTGATGGATCCTCGGACATAATTGTGGCTGAGAGCGAAAGTGACAAGGAAAGTGGGGTTGTCTGCATGTTGACTAGGAAACCGCATTGTTTCTAGGCAGCTTTAAAAACCAGGCTGTCGCTAAGAGGCCAGTTCAGCAGGGGGTCTGTGCCGGCTGTGCTAGGAACCAGCCTTCTGCAGCGTCCAGGAGGGGACGAGACCAGCAATGCAGTAACTGGGGGGCCGTCACCGTAACAAGGCAGGGATGGCATGAGCCCTCCAACAGGAGGCAGGCTCTGTGCAGCAGGGGCAGACGCTGTCTCTCCAGAGGGGAACGCTAGCCCCGTTCCCCCCAGATCTGTATGGACGTCTGTGCCCTGTCTCCATCCCCCTGGGCCTAGCGAGGGTCCAGGATGAACACGCGCTGGGCTGAGCAGCATCGTGCCATGGTAGGGGCGGGCCCAGGGCCTTGATTTACCCTCTAACGAGCTCAGGGCAGCGGCACATGTGGCTCCTGGCTGCAGTTGTCTGCCCACATTACGCAGCAGGCACTGTGCCACTTCCCTTGGGACGCAGGTCAGAGTGGGGCGGGGAGGTGGTGTTCCCAGGCAGACCCGTGGATTCACCTCCCTTGAGGAGTGCGATGGGGCAGGGCACCAGGGATGTGCTGTGGGGAGCCCCTACCCCAGCTCCCGGGTGTGTGGGGGAGCGCAAGGGGGGATGCTGCGAACAAGGCGAGTGCTCTCTATGCCTGGGCGCTGCCCTGGACACGTCCCGAACAGAGACAAGACACTGGTGCTCTGTCTCGCCCAGCACGCAGCCCAGACAGGGGCCGGAGAGCAGGCTGCACCTGTCAGTTACTGGACAAGGTTTCCTACGGGGTGGCGGGATGTTGAAAGCATCTGGAACATGTAACCAAACGGCCTCCCCTTGGCCACAATAGGAACTTGTGTCCATGGAGATTGCAGCGCCCCCGCCCCCCTGTGGGACCCTTTGAAAGAGCCACCAGGCAGCTCCCTGTCACTGTCAGCCGGAGGGCAGCGTAACCCGACCTCTGGGGCCTGGGTGAAATCCACTCCCTTGATCTCCCCTGTTGGGCTCGTGCCCAACCCCCCAGTCTCTGCTCAGGGACCCGCTGCCATCGCAGGAGCCTCCTGTTCGCTCACTCACGTGGCACGGGGCAGCCCCATTCCCAAAGCCCCTTCCGAGGGGGGCCAGCCCCCCACCCTGCACACCCCCTCTGCTCCCCCAGCAGCCCCGGGCAGCGAGCGCCAAGCCAGTCTCTTGCGATATTCCTGGTGTGCAGCCCCACAGCCTCTCTCAGCCCGGGGCTCCCCGCGGAGTCGTGCAAGCAGCAGTCAGGCCTGGCGGGGGGACTGACTTGTGGGAGCTGGTGCAGTGAGCGTAGATACGGAGCTTGTCCCGAATAACCCTGCCGGGGCGCGGCTCCCTCTGGAGCCCTGCCACGTGGACGGCCAGCACCTTGGGCCCAACCAGGCGTTTGTACAGGAGCGAGAGCCAGTAATCCTGCGGAGAGGGAAGAATTGACACGTCACCTCCTCTGCGTCCCACCGGGCTGGGAGCAGAGCCCCCCCCCTGCGACCCTCCTCTCGGTGGTTCCCACCCCACCCTCGCTGAGCTTGAACCATTTGGGCTGCAGCGTCCCATGCCTCGGGCTGCCCGCTGCTGGGACCTTTCAGCCCAGCGGTTCAGCTGCTCCCTAGACGCTGGGAAGGGCAAGATCCTGGGTTTTGTAATGTTAAAGGAACTCCGGCACCCCCTGTTCGGAGCAGGGCCTGTGGGGCAGGGGGCTGGGGTGCGGGAGGGTGGTGAGGGTTCTGGCTGAGGGTGCGGGCTCTGGGGTGGGGCCAGGGCTGAGGGGTTTGGGGTGCAGGAGGGGGCTCAGGGCTGGGGCAGGGGGTTGGGGGGCGCCGACTCCGGGAGGGAGTTTGGGTGCAGGAGGGGGCTCAGGGCTGGG
>NW_020664446.1:984959-986783 GCF_002925995.2 Terrapene triunguis | reverse complement strand
GGGGGGGTGCGGACTCTGGGAGGGAGTTTGGGTGCAGGAGGGGACTCCAGGCTGGGGCAGGGAGTTGGGGTGCAGGAGGGGGCTCAGGGCTGGGGCAGAGGGTTGGGGGGTGCGGACTCCGGGAGGGAGTTTGGGTGTGGGAGGGGACTCCGGGCTGGGGCAGGGAGACTAATCAATTAAGGTGGGCTATTATCAGCAGGAGAAAAAAACTTTTTAGTGATAATCAGGATGGCCCATTTCCAACAGTTGACAAGAAGGTGTGAGTAACAGTAGGGGGGAAATTAGCATGGGGAAATAGTTTTACTTTGTGTATACAGTGAACAGGGAAAGATTAAGATTCCTACTGTATTTTCCACTCCATGCATCCGATGAAGAGGGTTCTAGCCCACGAAAGCTTATGCCCAAATAAATGTGTTAGTCTCTAAGGTGCCACAAGGACTCCTGTTCTTTTTGCTGATACATGGCTACCCCTCTGAAATCTAGATAGTGTGACACCTACACTCAGTTCCTAGAGGTCTGACCTTGCCTGCAGCTGTATTCAGGTGAATGTTGTTTGCGGGGCCCCTTACCCAGCGATCCAGGCCAGTCTGTAGAACTGACCTGTCCCATCATTATTTACCACTCCACCAGTTCTGAGAATTTTACCAGCAACGGTTTCACATTTTCTTCCCGATCATTGATCAAGATATTGAATGGCATTGGGCCAAGGACATCCCTGTGGGACCCCACCAGAAACACCCCCAGTGGATGACGCTTCCCACTTACAATTACTTTCTGAGATCTCTCATTTACTCAGAGTTTAACCCAGGCGACACTGGTTTTGCAGAGTGCTGGATATGGGGTTTTAATCGGAATGTCACGCAGGGCTAAGCCCAGTGCCTTACAGAGAGCTCAGGCCTTGTCTAGACAGGGCAGTAAAGTGCTGGGGGGGGGGTGTGTGATTTGTAAAGTGCTCTAACTGCACCGTGCAGACCCTGCTGGTGTGCTCTAAAAGGTAATCTAGTTTGTTAATGTGACCTAGGTACCTTTTAGAGCATGCCAGCAGGGTCTCCGGGGGGAGGGGCCCTTCAGCTGTGAGGACTGCGCCAGTCACAGATGTAACGGTAGAATACGCTGACAGAAAGGAATCGGCTCAGGTATTGGTCCCAGAGGAATGGAAGGAGCTTTCTTGCTGTAACTACTTTGCAGGGCCATTAACCTGTGCTGGCCCCACGGCCCCTGCTGGAGCTGCAGGCAGCAAGCACCCGAACAAAGAAAGCAGCTCGGTGCTTCAGCAGCTTCCTGGCCAGGAATCCGGATTTATGGGCAGGAAGGGCAGCTGTCTCAAGTGAGGTGATTTGTAGACGTAAGGCCGACCGTATCGACTAGTGCCATGGGGCCAACAGGGCCCAAGAGCTTCCCATTAGACAAGAAAAACCCAGAGGGTCCCATTTTATCTCTCTCCACCCTTTAATTCATTGCAGGAGCGCTTAGAAACTTAAGCTGTTGGAAATGGGGCTGGTTAATCAGCCCTTCAGACAGACCTATTAACCAGATCCTCCTGTCTCCAGCCTGGTTACAGAGGGGGCGGGAGCGTGACCCCCTGACCTTTCCTCGAAGGAGCAAGGCTGCTTGGCAGCACGGCTGGGTTTGTTGAATTGTGCACTAACCACATGGAGCTATGACCAGAACGCGAGTAACGGACCCGCAGCCCTTCAGCCGCTCGGGCTGTAACCAGCAGAGGCAGTGGAACATCACATGAAAGCTCTGTGCAGCCCCACTGGTGCACAGCCAACCAGCCCGTCTCCGGGCCCGCTGCCCGGGGCAGAACAGCTCAACCGGCCC
>NW_020664446.1:946424-984949 GCF_002925995.2 Terrapene triunguis | reverse complement strand
TCCGGGCCCGCTGCCCGGGGCAGAACAGCTCAACCGGCCCGTCTCCGTGCCCGCTGCCCGGGGCAGAACAGCCCAACCAGCCCGTCTCCGGGCCCGCTGCCCCGGGCAGAACAGCCCAACCGGCCCGTCTCCGGGCCCGCTGCCCCGGGCAGAACAGCCCAACCGGCCCGTCTCCGTGCCCGCTGCCCGGGGCAGAACAGCCCAACCGGCCCGTCTCCGTGCCCGCTGCCCGGGGCAGAACAGCCCAACCGGCCCGTCTCCGGGCCCGCTGCCCGGGGCAGAACAGCCCAACCGGCCCGTCTCCGGGCCCGCTGCCCGGGGCAGAACAGCATACACGGCTGCAAAGGGAACAGTCCACCCGCAGCGACAGCCAGTGGGTTTGCTTCCGGGTGTGACACACTTGTGGGGATCTTTGTGAGAGACGTGGCAAATGGCTCCCAGCTTGTAGGGACAGGAGAGGGCCCCTTTCCAGCGGGATCTTACTCCACCGGCCGAATTTGTCACTAGCTCCCTCTAGCCTTCCTTCTCCAGAAACAAACCAAGGGAGGCCCGACACATTTATACTTCGGGCTTCACTGTCCTTCTCCAGTAACTTGCTCCTCACGTCTGTTCCCCAGGCAGTCAGCAGCTTTGCTCTGCTCTCTGGTTACTCCAAGTTCATGTTCCCTAGATTTCGACTCCCTTAGAAGCATGGAAACGATGAAAACCCTTCCATATCACAGTGCAGGTTACTACAGTCCAGGCCAGAAGGGACCCTTGTGATCATCCAGTGACTCCTACACAGCAGAGGCCCCAGAGCTTTTAGAAGAACATCCCATCGTGACACAAACATGGCCTGTGATGGAGACTCCACCCCCACCCTTGGCTGCGCTACTTGCATCATTGCACACGCTGTGTCCCCGGTGCCAGGCCATCGCCCTGCCCGGAGCCACGGCACCTCCGCACAAACCACTCCCAATGACACGGGCTCCCGTTGCTCCCCTGGGTCCCTGCTCGCCTGTATCAGGAGACTAGCAATAGCCGGGATGGAGGGATGCCGCAGTGGGGTTTGGGAGCAGTTCTTGGTCTCTACATGGGGCCCACACAGCCTCCGAGTTCCAACACCGTGTCTCTTTAGCAGCAACATCCTTGTCAGGCTCCCGCATCCACCGAGCGGGGACAACTGCCCCGGCGTCAGGCTGGACCTTGGCCAGCAATGCTCCGCAGAGAGAAATTCAGCGAGTGCTCCAAGAAGTGCAGAACTACCAAAGGAAACACTGCAAAGGCGCAGGCTGGCTGGGGCTGGAGCTGCCTCTTCCTCGTGCTGGCAAATGGGCCAGGCTCAGCCCGGGGTTTGCAATGAGCCTGACACACAAGTCCCCTGGCAGGTCTCTGCCTGTGAGGAGACAAACTGCAGCCCCTCTGCAGCAGCCGTGGGGATGGCTGTGATTACGCTGAGCTCGGTTCAACCTCTGGGGAGCATGTGCTACGGGCCTCCACCGCTGGTCACGCAGCCACCTCCCTTCCGCACTAGCCCAGGGCCTTTCCTAAGCAGGACAGGTGCCACATCGGAGAGGGCACTGAGGGGAACCCAGCAAATGGGCACCAGCTCAGTACGCAGCGGAGGGGCTGAAATCCCTGAGCTGGCTGAGGGGAGCCTCTCCTGCCCCGCAGAACATACAGGACGTGCTGCTGCAGAAGGGAGCCACCCCCCTGCACCGCCAGAAGAGCCCGACATGGGCAAGTCCCAGCCTCCCCCATGTTCCTGCTCCCAGCCCACTTCGGAGGTGAGTGCAGACCAAGGAACTGTGTGGCCGGGTCTCAGTTAGCGCAAGGGCTGCCCGTTCCTTTGTGCCACAACCGTGGACTTGTCCTTGACCCTCTGCTCTGCTCTGCTCTGCTCTGCTCCTCCCACATTTCCACCGTCTGCAGATCTGCCTGGCGTGGCCTCTGCAGCAGGGCTCCCCAGGCTGAATCCTCCCTCATGGCCTCTCCAACTCCCTGAGCCACAGCAGTCAGACGCCCCCAGTCCGTCTGCAGGCAGGGCAGGCCTGCTCCCTGCAGAGCCATTACAAGGCTGCGGGTCTAGTCTGCTTTAAAAGGCCCAAAGGACGGGGCTTTGCCCTCCCCCCAGTGCGTCTATTTCACCGCCAATGAAACGCAGGCAACTTCCCAGAGTCAGCCCGCATTCCCACTCGCCATTCCAGCCCCTTCCGCCTGGTCACCCTGGCTCGCACTGAGCAATCCCCGCCCCTGCGTGGCGCTTACTCCCCATAGCCGAAGCTCTCCAGAACATCCTGCCTGCCGCGACCCTTCCTCAGACAGCTCCTCTGGCCCGTTCAGCCAGGACTGGTGCTCTAGAAATACCCCCAGAGAGTTCAGAAGCACCCCGCATGGACATGCTCCCACCGCCCTCACCTCCCCACCCCACACCGGCTCCTCTCATCCCCTCACACAATCACACACTTTTCCTTGGTGGCTTCTGCCATCTGGAGCAGCCTCCTGGCTTCTCTCCGATACACAGACTGAGCTGAAACAGCTCTCCTGCGCCTGGCCTCTGAGTGTGAGTCCCCGTGCCCCCTCTGCCACTGGCCAAGAGCCCGACTCACTTTCTTCTAGCCCTGAACACGGACCTTGGCGAGAATAAGAGAAACAGCGTTAGCCCTAAAGCGGCTCTGCTTGTTCCCCTGCCAGTCAGCCGAATCGGCCACAGACGAACACCTCCCCTCGACACACCCACACCCACACGCTCCCTCCACGTGGCGTGACAAACACCGGCTCCCTGGCTAACGGGAGAGAGCCGCAGCCGGAAGTTTCAGTGTGCAGAAATCCCGTACGAATGAAGGGGAGAGGCAGATGGCAGCACCTCTGGAAATCAGACCCCACGCCGGCAGCCAGATGGAATCAGAGGCAATTTTTTACAAAATTTTTTACAAAATGCCTTTTGACTCTGCTGGGGCGGGGCCATGGCCTGGCTGGAGAGAAGGCTGCAGAATCCCAGCCTGTGACCTGGTCGAGGGAGCACGGCATGGCTTGGGCCCCTCTGCTGATAGCACAGCTGGTGAGCCCCAGCTCTGGTTTCAGGGCCTCACGCTGCTCTTCCTCATCGCCCCGTCCGCCTGCGTAGGAGGCAGACTGTGCTAGCTGGTGGGAGGGGCCAGGGACACCCCGTACTCAGGGACCCCACCCAGAGTCCCCAGAGGTGAGGGATGGGGTGTGAAGGAAGCTCAGAGATGGAGAACTGCAGCGGTGACAGCTCTGTTTCAGCCCTGGCCTGCCCGTGCCAGTGCAGTTCTCACAGGAATGACTATTCCTAGCCAGGTCTGGAGAGTCCCGAGACGACCACTTGTTCTGTGAGCTGGGCTGAGTCGCTGGTGGGGCGGGAGGGTTGAGCTGTGCAGGCAGGCACTGGTGCTGGGGAGCGCGCTGACCAACAGCCTCTCGGAGCAGTCAGACGGGCTGCGCCTCCCTGGGTCCCACCAGCTGAATTCCCTCTCTGCTGATCCCACCTCGCTTGCTAGTTCTCCGTTTCCTGGATGAAGGCCGGACCGTCGCCATCAGGGTGACGGAGGAGGTGAGATCCACGCTGGATCATGGAAAGACCTGACTGCACAGCAGGGGACATTTGGGGCTGTATAAGTAGGGGCATTGCCAGCAGATCGAGGAACGTGATCGTTCCCCTCTATTCGACATTGGTGAGGCCTCATCTGGAGTACTGTGTCCAGTTTTGGGCCCCACACTACAAGAAGGATGTGGAAAAATTGGAAAGAGTCCAGCGGAGGGCAACAAAAATGATTAGGGGGCTGGAGCACATGACTTATGAGGAGAGGCTGAGGGAACTGGGATTGTTTAGTCTGCAGAAGAGAAGAGTGAGGGGGGATTTGATAGCTGCTTTCAACTACCTGAAAGGGGGTTCCAAAGAGGATGGATCTAGACTGTTCTCAGTGGTAGCAGATGACAGAACAAGGAGCAATGGTCTCAAGTTGCAGTGGGGGAGGTTTAGGTTGGATATTAGGAAAACCTTTTTCACTAGGAGGGTGGTGAAGCACTGGAATGGGATACCTAGGGAGGTGGTGGAATCTCCTTCTGTCATAACACAGCCCTCCTGTGTACAATACTATAAAATCCCTCCTGGCCAGAGACTCCAAAATCCTTTTACTTGTAAAGGGTTAAGAAGCTCAGGTAACCTGGCTGACACCTGACCCAAAGGACCAATAAGGGGACAAGATACTTTCAAATCTTGGTGGGGGGAAGGCTTTTGTTTGTGCTCTTCGTTTTGGGGGGAGTTCGCTCTTGGGACTAAGAGGGACCAGACATCAATCCAGGCTCTCCAAATCTTTCTGAACAAGTCTCTCATATTTCAAACTTGTAAGTACAGCCAGGCAAGGCGTGTTAGTTTTATCTTTGTTTTCTCAACTTGTAAATGTACCTTTTGCTAGGGTGTTTACCTCTGTTTGCTGTAACTTTGAACCTAAGGCTAGAGGGGGTTCCTCTGGGCTCTTTAAGTTTGATTACCCTGAAAAGTTATTTTTCATCCTGGTTTTACAGAGATGATTTTGACCTTTTTCTTTAATTAAAAGCCTTTTTTAATAACCTGATTGATTTTTCCTTGTTTTTAGATCCAAGGGGATTGGATCTGGATCCACCAGGAGTTGGTGGGAGAAAGGAGGGGGGATGGTTAATTTCTCCTTGTTTTAAGATCCAAGGGGTTGGATCTGTGTTCACCAGGGAGTTGGTGGAAGAGTCTCTCAAGGCTACCCAGGGAAGGGAGTTAGCCCATTGGGAGTGGTGGCAGTGGACCAGATCTAAGCTGGTAGTTAAGCTTAGAAGTTTTCATGCAGGCTCCCACATCTGTACCCTAAAGTTCAGAGTGGGGAAGGAGCCTTGACACCTTCCTTAGAGGTTTTTAAGGTCAGGCTTGACAAATCCCTGGCGGGGATGATTTAGTTGGGAATTGGTCCTGCTTTGAGCAGGGGGTTGGACTAGATACCTCCTGAGGTCCCTTCCAACCCTGATAGTCTATGAGCGTATGATTAAATGCAAAGCAGCAGGTTTGGAGCCTGGCTCTGGCTCTTTCCAAGCAGGCTGGCTGCTGCTTCCTGGGGCGTGGAGCAGATGGAGGAATAGCCTCAAACCTCTCCTCTCATCGCCTCCGTCTGACAGAGCCCAGGCCACGGCGGCCGCAGGGAGGGAGCGGAGCTGCTGAGTCAGAGGGGACAGAAACCAAGAGCGATCCCTTTGGAGTTCTCGGAACGCTTCTCTTTTCACTTCCCACTCGGGTGGGAACCATAAATCCAGGGTGGGAAGAGCCCTCCAGCCACCACCTGCCTTCAGAGCCACGGCACCGGTGGCTGCAGCTGACGCAGGAATTCCATGGCACCTACCCCGGAGACACGGAACAACATCTGCGACTGAGCCGGCCAGATGTTGAAGTGCTGCTGCTGGCAGGACAGGCTGGGAAGGTCACAGCACGCCTAATGGGGGATAAGGAGAAAACAGATGGGGAAATAGATCCATTGCCCACTCCTAATGGAGTGGGGATGGTAGGGGGAGCACACCGGCTGCCCTGCCCCCATCACTGGGAGGGAGCCGTTTAACTCCACACTGGCCAGTTCTGAAGTTTATGAGAGAGAGAGAGGCCTGGAAAGGCAGGAAGCTCCCAGCCCCACGTCCTCCCCATTAGCGATGTGCTCTGCCCCTTGACAGAGAGGGGGCCGCATGCTGCTCTCAGTCACATGGATGCAGCCCCACTCGTTGCTAACATGTTCAGACCAGTGTCGTGGTGGTGACGTAGCTCTGGGATTTCCTGCACTTCTAGGCTCAAGACACTTCAGTCCCGCAGCTCTGCCTGCCACATGCCCGTTTGCTACCTGGAGGACCATCCTGATGCTCCACGGTACGCTGATGGCGTGGAACTAGCTGGTGCCAATGTTGGCAGTACCAGACTGACAGCACTGGAGTCGATGGCAGAGCATGGGACTGGGGCTGCCTCAGTGCCGGAGCGCAGGTACGGCCCAGCTCCATCTGGCGGACCTCAGAATCACGGCGCGTCTGGCAGAGGAGGACGACTCTCCCCGAGCTTGGGGGTGCCTGTGTCCCATTTTAGGAGACCTCTCTTGGACGAGCTGAGGAAGGAGCGTGAGCTCTTCCTCTGGGGAAGGCCGAGGAATCTAAGGGCACTACTAGCTAACTCGAAATCAAATCCTGGAGCCTGAGGTAACAGAGGTGTGAGGTGAGCGCCACACCGAGTGCTCTGACTCTAGCCGGGGTGGTGAGAGGGAACTGGGGGGGTAGGGGCAGTGCCACCATGGGAGGGGCTCTGAGGGCAAGGGCACAGCGCCACCCCGACAGCTGGGTACTGCTACGCAGAGTTCTTCGGCTGCAGCGCGCTGGGTAGGCATACCCCCACGCGGACTGTCTGCAGCCACTCAACGACGAACTGCTCCTCCAGCACAAGGGGATGGGACTGCGGGAAGGCACGCTCTGGGGCAGGACGTGGGTGTGGCTACTCCGCTGCTGGGAGCTCAAGCAGCACCGGCAGGCGCTGGATGTGCCACACACCAGCCGGCATCGAGTCTCCCCCCAGAGCTGAGGAGACGCTGAGTGGCAGCCCACCGACCACATCCCATATCCCCTCCAGAGGGACCCGCAAAGAGAATTCCAAGCTGGGCAGAGGCCCTGTGCCAGTGCTGCTGGGCGGCTCCCTCTCCGCTGGGCAGGAACGCCCCGGCCTGGCTCTCTGAGGTTTCTGGGCTGCAGCCTGCTCGGCAGGCAGAGCCCTCGAGCTGGCGTTGCAGGGTCCTGGGGGGCCAATATCTGGGGAGCTGGGAGAGTTTCCTGTTTGAGTCACTGTCACGGAATAGCCCCAGGGACGCCCCCTTGAGGAGCCCGACCCCCCCAGGGGCTCGCTCTGTCGCTGGGGAAGCCCCTCGGCTTCACCGCCCCCTTGGACCGAGCCTTCAGCACCCCTGGCTCACGCCGTGAGCTCCCTTCAGCGAGTCCACCAGAGAGAGACATGGACCCCCAGGGGGCGCAATGCCCCCCACCTCCAGCACCTGCCGGGGCGCAGCCGGCGCGGTTACAGCAGGGGGTTAGGAGGGGCTGGACCCCAGCTAGGCAGGCCTTGGGTAGCACCCCGAGCAGGAGGTTACAGCCTGGTCAGCCCAGAGCCCCTCGATCCCTCTTTTGTTCTATCCAGGAGAGTCTCAGGCTTTCAGCAGCCCACACTTAACATCCGTCACCTGGCCCCTCCTCCATCCTTTGTTCTTGTCCCTGGGCAAACATTGTCCTCTAGCTCCTCCCCAGCCCCTTGTTCCCCTGCTGGTCACACCTGGCTGGCTTCTTGACGAGGCGTGGGTCATCCATGGTCATTAGTTGCTAGGTAACAAATGTCTGGGCAATTGGAGTGGCCATTGTCTTCTGGGACTGTCCATGGACATTGGGGGCGGGGAGAGGGGGGGAAGGCCCCAGACAGTCAATGTCCAGCACACCTGGATCTGCAGAGAATAAAAGACCTTTTCCTGCTACCTAGGTAACAATGCAGCATCTAGGGGAAACTGAGGCAGGCACACTGTTAACACAAAATGTTACAGAAAACTCCCACTCAGTCACAGTCACACTGGAGGCACTGGCCCCCAGGGTGAGAATCCAGCGAGTCGCGGCTAAAGCAGGCAAGACAAACCAAAGCAAGGAACTCAGCATCCCGCCTATTGAGCCTGCCCTGTCCCGAAGCCGGGGTTAGTGTTGTGCAGAAGTAGCAGTGAGAGAAGAAAAGCCACCCAGGGCGTCAGGAGAGGCCACTTCCGTAAAAGCAAGAGCGCATCTTACCCCCCCGCTGAGAGCGGGACAGAGGCAGTTCCTAGTCTCCTGTTGCCCCCCGCAGGGCTGGCGCCACCTGCTGGTGAGGAAATCCAGCGCCCGAGTGCGAAGCGCAGGGAATCCTGCACCACATCATGTGCGGGAGGCTCAGCCTGTGGCGGCGGGTTAGGCCCGGGGCAGCCAATGGCGCGCTGGGAGCGTCCCTGAGTCTTTCCCCTGGACCACGTGGTGGGTGTCCTTGAGACGGGACAGAAGGCGTATCTCCGCTCCCGTTCCCAGCCCAGCTCCCCCAGCGAGGGGCCGTGCTCCTGCTCACCCGCTGCCCAGGCAGAGTCCTCAGCGAGCCCCTCATCTCCCCTCAGACCACAGAGTGTGGGCACGACAGCCTGCTGGGAGCAGCATGGGGGGAGGGCTTCAGGCACTGTCCGGAGAGGACCCCTTCTGGGCTGTAGTTCATATGGGTTGGACACTCCCAAACAGGGCTTCATTTGTAATGAAAGAGGGGCCGGGGTGCAAGCCAGTTTTTTACTCATAACTGATGCAGCAGGACCAGAGGTGCTGGGTCTCAGCCCTGGCACAAATTAAGCCCTGCTCCCAATAACGCCCCCCCAGACCTGGGCGGTATGCGATAGACATGGCTTACGCACACGTTCAGTGTCTGCTGTGGATGGCGAGGGGATACAGCAGCCTGACTGTGAGGAGGGGGCACTGATGCAGCAGCCAGCTGTGCATGCAGTGGGGGGGGGGTCCTGCGGGAGGCAGGGGGGGGGGGGGGGGCAGGTGGGGAGGAGATGGCCCCCTGGAGGAGATGGCCCAGCCTGTCTGGGCGCGCAGAGGGAGCCTGGAAGATGCTCTGTTATCTGTAAATTTGCTGGCGCTTGACAGGTCGGGGCTGTTGTAAATCACCCAGCTTGGACTCCCGTGGCTCTGACAGAGCCCCAGCCAGGATTAAAGCATTGCTATCTCAGGAGGGGGCAGCGTCTGGCAGTGCACTCAGGATGTACAGCGCAGCAAGGGGACCGGCTCTCAGCAATATCACTGAGACGACAGTTCTGGGTCAAACAGCAGGTTCCCTACCGTTCCATGCTCCTTAAAGAGACACTGCCTGTGCTCCTCGGAGCAGCAGCTCCTCCAAGCATGTTCGGTAGCACGTGCAGCACTGAGCCTGGCCCTGCTGCACACTCTCCTGGGCTTTTGTGGGCTGCTGGGTGTCACTGGGGCAGGACTGGGCATCCCTAGCTGAGGAGTTAGGGCAAGAGACCGTGGTGCAACGGCAGGTTATTGCTTGAGTTTGTTCCAGGCCGGAGCGCGTCTCATCCCCTTTCCCATGGCAGGAGCAGCGCTGTTCCAGCTCCCCATGTCCCGGGGACCAGCCCTGCGAGCAGTAGCACCGCTCTGACGGGTTTGATGAAGTCCAGAGGCATTTCATGGCACAGTTACAGTAGGAGGGAAAGGTCCTTTAACCCATCGTGACAGCAAGCCAAGAGGAGCCGCTCTGAGCGGAGGAGGCAGCTCTAAATCTCTCTCCAGTCTCAGATAAAAGGAGCCTCTTGGAGGTCCTGGTAGTCAGTGCAGGCCCCAGAAGTCTGAAAGCATCTTGTTGGGGGCGGGAACGGGGAATGAGGGATGCTGCAATCATTATGCAACGATACAACCAGGGAAGCGCTAGCGGCAGATCCATGTGTGAATCACACTCAGGCCAGGCCTCGTGCAATGACAATATGTGACCCCAACAAATCGCTGGGAGGACCAAAGGACGGTGTGCATCCGGCGTCCTCCCTTCACCCCAGAACCTCATCTGGTCACCCAGCTCATCCCCAGGGCCAGTGCGGAGCCACCCCCAGGGAACCTTTCTAGTGCTTTGTTCAGCCTAGATGTAAAGGGCCCGAGTGACAGGGCTTCTCCCCACCTTTGGGGGGCTGACTCCACAGCCTGAGTGCTCCTCTGAGCAGAGCCCCCCCCCCGCCACCGCACTCTGCGTGAGCCCCTTCCTCCTAGTTACAGCTGGACAACACTCCACCCCAAACACAATCCGCCCACCTTTCAGTCTACACTCTTCAGATATCCGCAGACAGGGAACCAAGCACTGGGGCCTGGCACCTCTGCTGGCTTTGTCGATTTAGTCATCAGGAAAAGGTTCCACGTTGTCCCTATCTGCTGGACTGTCTCCCTCTCCCCCACCCTCCATATGTCGCCTGTAAGCGCTTCGAGGCGGGGACTGGGCCTTTGGACACATGGCACGGCACAGCACCCGATTCTGACGAGGGTGTCTCAGCACGTCTGGTACAAATCATATCACGTAATCACGAGGCTGAGAATCCCCCCCCCCCCGCCGCCCCCGAGTCAGGAAATTCACTAGCGTCACGGCAGCTGAGCTGCTGTGTCTGCGGCACTGTGGATTAGGGCTCAGCTGGCAAGAGCAGTTTGGCAAGGCCCTGCCCCGGCGACGTGGCAGAGTCACTGTGCTGGGAAGTCTGAACGCTGGGTTTGAAACGGGCGCAGGGCAGAGGGTTCATGTTTGCCAAGTGCTTTGAGGAGAGAAGATTCTCAGCCTCGCTCTCACCTCTGTATTTCATAAGATACCATCCTTGAGCAGAACCCGGTTCCCCACCTCTCCTCTCCCGCCTCCTGTCCCCTGAAATCCAGGCAGGCAGTGGGATGTCTCCACCTGCCAGGGAGCAAGGAGGCAAACTAGCTGTGAGGCCGGTGGGTAGAGGCAGCCTGCTCTTCTCATTGCAGACGCTGGCCGAGCTGACCAAACAGCCAGCATTTGAAAGGTGCCGAGAGGGGAGAAGGGTGGGGAAGAGGAGACCCACCAGTCAGTAGTTCTTGTTTGTAGAAGGTCTCTCCCCCGCCCCCCCAGGGCAGACACAGCATGCAACTCTGCAGAGGGAGATGGCTCCTACCTCCAGCCAAGCCAGCCAGCTAATGAGCGCACCAGGGACACGGACGTACGTCGACACAAGTCCCCCTCTCTTCAACTGGCGCTTAGAAACTCAGAGTCCAAAGCTGAGCTCCGAGCCGGGGCCCCAGGCCATTTTGGTGAGACGGGACGTTTCTCCAGGCTGAGCTTTGGGGGAATCTGCTCTTTGCAGCCAGGGAGCCTCCCAGAGCGAATGACTCCAATGTTGCTGTCTGGCATTTGCCCTTGTGAACAGGGTGGGTCAGGCAGGCTGCAGGCTGCTCAATGACAGACTCAGACCAAGAATCCAGTGAGACTCTCAGGGACCACATTTAAAATTCTTCAGCTGCCATTTTCATAATAGCTGAACCATCAATACTAGCTGAGGGCTGCCGGGGCCCCCGGCCCACAACGCGACTAGACCTGGACGAAGATGTCCCTCAGCAAGAGGGAGAGCGGCAGAATCTGGTCCCAAGCACGTCGCTCTTACGGCGATGGCACTGCCTAGACAGACAGGCGGACGGACGGACAGTCTAATGACCAAAAGCAAAACAATCCCCCTTCTGCAGTACACACGGCCATGCTCTGCAATGTTCTCAGACCCCTCTGGGCCACACTGACCTCGGAGCTGCCCGTATTCAATCAAAGCTGTATCGGAGACAGCACGTGCGCAGCCTCTGTCCAGGGCTCTGCAGGGGGCTTCGCTGCTCACAGACAGTGAAATAAGGAAGGGTCCTTGTAACTGGAGTTCTTCGAGATGATTCCACATATTCACATGTATGGGTAATGCACTGCCTGGTGCTACCTAACAGCAGAACCTTCCAAGCAGTGTCCACGTGCCAGCCGATCCCCACCCTCACCATCCTCAGATGTTCTGAGGCTACACAAGGGGGCGCTGCACGCTCTACTGCCTCTGCCCTTCCACCACTAGCCCGGAGAAGAAAAGCAAGACTGTGAGAAAGACGGCAACACAGGTGGGGAATGTGACTATGCAGCGTCATCTCGAAGAACTCGGTTAAAAGTAAGTAACCTTCATTTCTCCTTCAAGTGGCTCTGCATAGTCCCACTCATGGGTAATTTGGGAAGCAATGCTGAAAACTGAGGCGGCGGGAACAGCGCCCGAATTAAATAACGATCGAAGCACCATTCTTCCAAATCTGGCATCTACTCCCGAAGGCAAACCCAAAGCTTAATGTTTGAGAAAAGTACGGGCTGACTTCCAAGTAGCAGCCTTACCGAATTCCCCGACAGGAACATGTTTAAGGCAAGCAAAAGATGCTGCCGCTGCCCTAGCAGAATGAGATTTTACAATAGCAGGCACAGAGAGTGCCGCTAATTTATCCCATTCCCTGATACATTGTTTAACCCAGCTGGAAAGAGTTTGACTAGATATACTATTGCCCAGATAGAGACAAATAACCTAGATGACTTTCTAAAACATTTAGTTCTATTTAAACAATATGCCAGAACCCTGCTTGCATCTAAAGTATGCACCACAGAATCCCCTTTATTAGCATGCGTCTTAGGGGGGAAACGGTAAATTAATAATGGGACTGATGGGAAATTCAGACACTATTTTTGGTAAAAGCCTGGGATCAGATCTAAGAAGCACCTTGTCTTTATGAAAAATAGTAAGCGGCAGATCCGCCATCAGAGCATGCAATTGGCTTACCCTTCCGGCTGACGTTACAGCAATACTAATTAAGCTTACTAGCTAAATAAACTATGGAACACTCTGCCCCAGGGTGGTTTCCTAAGCCTTGATGTGACCAAACTGAGATCCCATGGTGGGAGGAGATCCCTCCAAGGGGGATACGGATTGGCCAACCCCTTCATAAACCTTTTAACTGCATCACACACCAGTAACGATCTGCCATCAAACCATGGTAAGTAGAAACAGCTGCCAAGGGAACTCCTAAAGAGGCATCAGATAAGCCATTAGACTTCAAACACATTCAATACTCTGAAACAGAAGGAACAGAAGCTGAAATGGAGAATCAGATTTTCCCTGCGTCCAAGAGACAAATCTAGTCCCTTTCAAACAACATCACTTCCTTGTGGACAGCTTCCTGGAGCTGAACAATACCTCCGGGGCTGACGAGGACCAGGGCTGCTCGGTATCAGTCACAGGCTGTCAGATGAAGGGGGAGGTTTGGAAATTCCACCCAATCCATGGACCACTCCTGCCTCTGCAAACTGGGCAAACAAAAGTCGTCCTGCCTTGTCCTGATGTACTTTCCTCAGCACTTCCAGCATTAAGGGAAACAGGGAAGAACATACAGATGCCCCCCCGATTTACGCAATTGTTCCGTTCCGGAAAGCCTTGCGTAACTCGAATTTTGCGTAAGGCGGAAATGTATACCCATACGTTATGCAAAAATTCCCGCAACTCGAAAATCCTATTTCTGGCTTATGGAACTTTTTCCGTAAGTGCGAATTTGCATAAGTCGGGTCTTGTGTAACCCGGGGAGTGTCTGTACAGATGTGTCAGTGACCAGGACATGGGTGGTCATGCCTGTTGGAGCAGGAGCTGGTAGCCAGGAGTAGGTGCCAGGGTCAGCGCCGGAGTCAGAGGCCAGATGCTAGAGCCAAGGGTCAGAGCCAGGTTACCTGGCGTGAGGCAAGGCTGGGTCTGAGGCAGGCAGGAGGTGGGAGCAAGGCAGGCGAAGGAGCTAACACAGCCGTGGGCAAATGCTTTGAGGAGCTGCTGATCTGATCTGCTGACTCGTCCCACCAATCTGGCAGTGCAGGGCTGCCCGGGGGGGGCGGGCGGGGGGCAAGTGGGGAAATTTGCCCCGGGCCCCGCAGAGGCCCCCACGAGAATATAGTATTCTATAGTATTGCAACTTTTTTTTTATGGAAGGGGCCCCCGGAATTGCTTTGCCCCAGGCCCCCTGAATCCTCTGGGCAGCCCTGTGGCAGTGTAGCCAGTCAGGGAGCCTACTACAGGCCAGCTGAGTTCGTTAGGTTGCCCAGACCAGAGACTGGCTCTGCTGCAGGCCCTGATTCCTGACAAGACGTCCTTTTCCCCAATGCAGCAGGAACATCTCTGAGGTCGATTGCTTGTCCCTGCCTGCTCTGGACCTGGAGAGAGGACACTTTGATGAACCTGGCTGCAAACAGGTCTACAATGGGCAGATCCCAGCTGGAGAAAGTCTCTTGGAGTATTTGATCTTTCCAGGACCACTCGTGTTTCTGAGTCCTGTCCCTCCTGAGACGCTCCACTCACTCATTGCTCTCCCCTGCGAGGTGCAGGGCCACTGGATACACACTGTGAAGAATGCACCAGTCCCATACATTGACTGCCTCAGTACACAACAGGGAAGAGCCAGCGCCTCCTCGCTTGCTGATGTAACACACAGCAGTTGTATTGTCTGTTGTTACCTGAGCAACCTTCCCCTTCATGTGAGGAAGAAAAGATCTGGGGGCCAAGTGAATGGCTCTTAATTCCAACACATTTCTATGCAAGTTTTCATGAAACAGCCAGCGGCCTTGAACTGGAGAACGACCCGGCTGAGCTCCCCATCCGTTGCCGGATGCATTGGAGGCTATGGTGACGGAAGGTGAAGGAGGACTGAACAAGACTCCTCTGAGGACATCGCATCTGTCTGCCCACCACACCAACGAATTCAGGACATCCTAAGGCATGGTGACTAACATTGGAAGGCTGTCTGGGTCTATAAACCTAAGTTGCCTGATGCTGCAACTACCTCCTTCTGAGCAAACGGAGTCACGTAAGTAGTTGCTACCACAAGGCCCATGAGACCCAGAAAGAAAATCATCATCTGGGTTAAACATAGTTGGATGTGCCAAACAGATTAATGTATCTTCAGAAACCTTCCCTCTGGGAGAAAAGGCCTTCTACTACTGAGTCCAATACAGAATCTATGAAATGAAGTCTCTCAGCTGGGCAGAGATCCGACTTTTTGATGCTCAATAGCACAGCCAACTTCATAAGCAGGAAGATTGTGGAGTTGATGCGAAGTGGCAGATCTTTGTGTGACGAGAACTTCAATGGCCAATGGTCTAATATGGGTAAACAAAACTACCCTGCTTTCTTACATATGCCACTGCTACAGAAAGGCACTTTGTACAAATTCCTGGTGCTGGAGAAAGGCCAGATGGTAGGACCTTGTACTAGAAATGTTGTTGGGCCACCACAAAATGAAGATACTTCTGATGGTTCAGCCAGATTGAAATACGAAAATACGCGCCCTTGACATGGAGAGTGGCGAACAATCCGTAGCTGAACGCAGGGGACTTACTGAGCCAGAGTGAGAATCTGAAACTGGAACTTCCAAGTGGATATGTCCAATCGTGTTAGATCTAAAATCAGACAGAATCCCTCGTGTTTCTTCTATACCAGGAAGTTTCTTGAATAAAACAATTGGCCCCAGAGATGTTTGGGTCTCTTCACCAGCAACTCCCAGGAGCAAGTTTTGAACTTCTGCTAGAAGAGCAGCCTGGTGATAATGTTCCTTGCAAAGAGAAGGGTTGGGGGTTGGAAGTGGGTCATTTTTCAGTTGCATGGCATAGCCCTCTTCTGTAATTTCTAGAACCAACTTATCTGCCGTAAGAAGCTCCCAACTGTTGATGAAACGGGCTAGTCAGGGATCCTTGCGGATTGGTCTGCGATTCTCGATACTCCCATCAGAGCAGTGGCCTGGTGATCAAGGAAGGCAAAGAGGAGGGAGCAGGTTGTTTTAGCCAAGGTCTGTACCTGAATGACCTCTTTTTGTGCGGGGTCTAGGACAAACACTAAGCTTGCTTATGCTGTTGTTGCTGTTTCTGAGTTGAGGAAAAATAAAGAGACGATTGAGGGTAAAACGGTCTCGGATATCAGTGTAACCATTCTGCCAGTTGGTGTCCACAGCAACAAGGGCTCGGTTCTGTAAATAGGAGTTTCTCTTAACATTAAAAAACAACTGGCTCAAGCCCTCCACCCCCAGAAATCTGGGGAAGCTAAACACCACCCCGGACACCTCTTGAAGCAATACTTCCCCACGCACAAGCACAATAATCCTCTTAACTTTGATTAAGAGAAGAAAACTCACCATTGGTTTGGGAAAACACTGCAACAACAACGTGAAAGTACATAAGCAATAAGTAAAACACCTGTCCCACAGCACCTTGGGCAGCAGCCTTTGCCTCAGTTTCCCACCTGGTGGTATGGAAGTCCGAAGCATCAGCTGAAGCCCTGAGAGCCTGGTTCACCATGCTCTGTCCCTCCAGAAAACCAGCCCATCTTCTGGCAAATCCTGGACAAACACAATTGTCTCTTCCCATAAATGGAGCTGGTAACTAGTTACCCTAATACCAAGAGAAGAGGAAGAAAAAAAACTGTCTTCCAAGGGCACCGATCTTTCCCCCTCTGTCAGCAGCTGTGAATGGGCCAGATTGGACCTAAGTCTGTTACTGGCAGCAGCCACCACCAGTGAATTAGACACAGGGTGCGTAGGAAAGGAGGAAACGCCCGGCTGAGGTATCCGAGACAATTTATCTTCCTTTTAGAACCAGGCTGGCAGGAAGCAGGGGTCGCCCACACAGTCCTAGCAGGCTGCAGGAGACCATCCTGTATCGGCAATGCAATCTGATTCCTGGAGGCAGCTCCAAGAATGTGAAAGACCAGGTGAGAGGTTCCTCCACAGCCACCAAAGCTAGGTTCAGTGCAGATACCACGTGATCCACCAGGTGATGAAACTGCAAACCATTCGCTGGAGGAGACGAAGCAGAAGCAGCGTTATGTGCTCATCAGGTGAGAAATCTGAATCAAAGTCTGTATCCATCGGACCCTGTTCAGAAAGAGGAGCTGTCGCCTCATCTTGCTCTTCAGACAGCGTCTCAGGCACAGCTGTGTGCTGCAGACGGACCCAGTCAGGTGGAACGGGATCTGAGGATGGTTCAGCCTCTGGATCTTTATTTGATAAAACACCAACGCTCCAGCCATATGGATATGGTTTAAGAATTCCTGCGGTGGAACCCAGTAAGGCCCTGGGGGGCCCAGGACTGCCAGTCGCTCCAGTAGCTGGGACCTGGGAACATGCTCATAAGAGGAAAAACAATATTGGAGTGAGGAAACCCAGGCTGAGGAGGCGTAAACCAGGATGAATACGTCTCTTAATTCTTCCTCTATCCTCTGAAACTGAGGATCCAACCTTGGATCCACGTGGACCTTGCCAGAGACAGCAATGGAACCAGAGGGTAACAAGCAATAAAAGGTGAGAATGATCTGCCTGGAGTCCCTGTAGGGGCCCTAGGAGGAGGCATAAATGGCTCTGGAGAAAGACTTTAAATCTCTTCTGCTCTTCTCCTCCGTTCAGGTGAAGAGGCAGCAGAATGCAGAACTGAAGGGCCCTTCCTCCGCCAGCTGCCTCTCCCCGGGATGTGAGGCATGCTCAGAGGCGGGATGATGCACAGGCTGCCACCACAGTAAAAAACGTCTTCAGATCCACTGGTGACCCCCGAACAGCAGTGGAGGGAGGAGCTGGCCCCACAGACCTGGAGAGCAATGTTCCCTCTAATTTTTTCCACCCATGTGCAGGATAAATTTTGTTATGTGCACCAGGGTAATGTGGGGAGGTGCGCCACAAGTAGAAACAAAAAGCCGAGATATAATATATATTTTTTAAAAGTTACCAATAGGGATAATTACTCCAGCCAGGACAGGTTAGGCATTTTAGAACTCACTACTCAAAGAATTACATTTAAGTGTAAGAGAGAAATAAAAACGATGAAATGCAGAGACCAGTCAAAAAACTCAAATAACACACTTTGAAAGAATAAATACAGAGAATATATGTGCATTGCAGGAAGTACTAAGAAGTAACAACAACAGTGTGTGTGTGTGTGTGTGTGTGTGACACACAGAGACAGTGTGTGTGACACAGACACAGTGTGTGTGTGAGACACACAGAGACTGTGTGTGTGTGTGTGTGTGTGAGAGAGAGAGAGAGAGAGTGAGGCTCACACACAAACTGTGTGTGCACTGGCTGCTGGGGAAGTTTCTGAGACACGCCTGTCCCCTGTCTCTTTAAGGCACTCACTGAAAGCTCTTCACCTCCTGAACCATCTCCCCCCTCCCCCGCTCTGCGGAGATGGGGTACATGGGCAGGGGGGAGGGGGAGAGACAGAGTGTGTGGGGGTGTGAGAGACAGAGAGTGCATGTGCTGGCTGCTAGGGAAGTCTCTGAGAGACCGTGCGCTGTCTCTTTAAGGCACTCACTCACCTGAAGGCTTGTTTAGACCTCAGAGCTGCTACAAATCCTGATGAGACCTGTCCCCTTTACCCTGATCTGTGGAGATGGGGTACAGGGGCTGGGGGAGGGGGACACCCTGACATCAGCACCCTCTTTCTCCCCTCCCACCCCCAAGCTCTGCACAGCCTGCAGGAGGGTCCCGGGAGCAGCTGCAGGAGCAACGTGGCTGCATAGCAGCGTGGGGAGGGAAGGCACCTGAACACACGCTGCCGGCTGTGCACGCTCTGCTATCAGCTAGGCAGCACTTGAATCTCTCCTGTGCGGCCGCCCAAGCACGCAGCTTACAGGGAACACAGCTGGAGAGCACCAAATCTGGTGAAATACTCAGCCCCTTACCTCTGGTCTTCCAAGTTGAAACCAAAACTGACTTAGGTTTCAGAGACAGAACCATAGAGGCCATGTCAGAATTGGACAGACCAATAAGTCTGATGCCCTGAATCTGACACCACTAACAGAGGCTGTCTTCTTCCTTGTCTTCTGCCTGGGAACCCAGGCATTTGGAGCAGACAACATGGCTCTAGGTTCTTTAGCAGGCACTCTGTCCACCATGGTGCCTCGGGAGCCTTGATGGTTTTGACAGAAAGATCCAGAGCCGGATCCAAGGAAGATACTGACCCCTTGGAATCTGTAGACAGCTTAGCCTTACTGGAGAAAGCTCCTGGAGCTGAAACGGGCTTTAAGACTTTGGCTCTGAGGACCTTCCGCAATCGGACAGCTTAACAGCAAGAGCTTCCTTAAGGAGAAGCACCTGCTGTCTGTTTTGCCGCTCCTTGCACGCAAGTCCAGCAAATAAATCACCCAGGAGGAGCATGTCCTTCCCCCAGGCATTTCGGGCACCTAACATGGCCATCTGACCACCGGGAAGACGCTGGGCACGAGGCACACCTCTTCATACCCAGATCCCTTATTTTCTTCGGTTCTGCCATTACTCAGAACTGTACGTCAAACGACCTTATACTAAACTGATACTAGAACAACAACTGTAAACAATCAAAGACTATCCATGGAGAAAACCTCTGGATCCGAGTGGATGGAAACGGCTCATTTCTGTCTGGCCCAACAGCTGGAAGGAACTGAGGAGGGGGGGCACTGTACCCCCTTACACAGCCTGCCCCTCAGAACGTTTGAGGACACTGAGGGAAGGGGTAAGAGGGGGCCGGTGCAGGCTTTAATGGGGGTCCAGGGGTACAGAGCACCCACAGGAATCAGGAATAACCAGTGTGCACTTGCACAGGGCCCCCATCTCTGTCATGATGGAGGGACGACCAGGCCAAACCTGCGTGGCGCTGCAACCCCATGTGCCAGGTCACAATGCCCAGGACGGGAAGCAAAGCCCAGCCCCATGGAACAGGAGTCACCGCTATGGGCTGAGCGTGGGGCAGGCCTGCTTTCCAGCCTCCCATGCCCCAAGGCCAGGCTTAGCCTGCGGTGCCAGAGCAGAGGGGGCTGCTGCAGGTGGTTGGTGCTCCCTTGACAGAGCACTGAATCAGGAGGCCCCATCTGCCCTGGAGGGGACGCATATGAGGACAGTAAAGGACACTGCTTGGGGAGGGCTCTACCATCAGGCACCGCCAGGAAGCCGTAAGCGGGAATATGCAGAGCCATTTGAAGACTTCTTCCCCGCCGCCAGGAGAGCAGGTTCTGCCACCCCGTCACCCTCTGATCTCCTCCCCCAGCCTGTCCCATGGCTCGTAACCCAATTGGATTAAGGAAAATCCAGCATCATTCTACTCTAACAGAAACCAAACGTCTCCCCACCTCCAGTCCGGGTCTGGCAGGAGAAGATCCACAGCCACAACTAACCGGAGATGTAAATGCAAGTTTACACACCAGTGTCTCCTGGGCTCTGGGCTGCTCTGGCTACATGGGTTTTTACCCTGAAGTCTGATGTTCCTGTCGCATCCCCCATGTTACATAGACAGGAAAACCCTCCAATATCAGGCCCAGCACCCACCCAGGGTCGCACAGGATTACAGAGCCATTACCCCATCTGGCCTGACCTCCCGGAGCGCCCCAACCGTTAGCCGTTGCTGAGACGGAGCCCAATCACGTGCATACGGCAAACGGACGTGTCCTTTGCGAGGTGTGCGAGACAAACCGATTTCCTTAGCAAAGGACGACAGCCACCGACATCCCCGCTACAGAACAGCGCAGAACGCTCAGCATGGCCCTCCAGGCCGGACGTGCTGTGTGGTGGTGGTGGTGGTGGTGGTGGACAAAGTCACCCTCACCCCACTGGTTTCTCCAGGGGGCAGGGCTGACCCATGGCCCTGGCAGCAGTCCCAGCAGCCTTGACAGTGGCCAAAAGCTGCTTTCCCACATCAGTAACAGAGGCACGTTGAGACTCCTGTGTGGCCTCTGCATAACCAACCGCCGGGCGTCTAATGCTGCACACCTAGCAGCACTGCTTCACTACCACAAGCCACTCCCAGAAACGGAGCCCTGGAGCCCCCAGCCAGCAAAGCATTTCAGAGCGTACTTAACTTCTGGGACTGCTCACAGGTGTACATGGAAGCACGTTCTGAAGTGCTTTCCTGAGTCAGAAGAACCTGAGACACGACGGTCTCATCTGCATGACAGCCCAGCATCAGACGACCTTCCCCGGCAAGACGGGGAAGCAGCATCCCCAGGGCAGAACAGTCGCTGTCCAAGAACACTGGAGGGCTGCAGGTCACGCTGCTGTAATCCAGGTGGGTGATCAGGTCAAACCTCTGCTCTTGGTGGCTTCTCACTTTCTCAGGAAACCCCTCGGGCTGGGAGATTCTCAGGCCTGACTGCACCCCAAGGTGATTTTCTGAAAAAGGAGATGGCTCTGTCCAGCCACTGGAGCCTGGTGAGTGGAAAATAATGCACCTTCCACTTCCAATCATTACTCTGATTTCCTTCTGCCCTTACCTGAGAAGCAGCCTGGGTTTAGAACTTTGTGCTGGGTGAGCAGCTAGTCCTGAGCAAACACCGGGCCCGCTCCACGTTGGAGAAATGCTGACAGTGCAGGAGCATTTCCCACACACACTTTACTGATCCACCACAGCAAGCATGGCCAGGGAAGGAGTGGGTTTCTTTACCAGGCCCATACCCACAGGAGAGATCTTCCTTGTTGATTTAACTGCACAGCCCCATGCTGGCAAAAATCATCGTGCAGAAGGGGAGCTGTACACGCCCTTTTCATTTGTCTTTTCTGAGAACATTACAGTAACACAGCAGTATGGAGGAGAGTTTAAACACAAGCAAACCAGTCAGGAAATTCAGAAGTTAAGATTCCCACAGCTATGGCAAGCAGGCCAGAGGTGCTCAGAGCCCCCAGAGAGGTTTCCTGTGCCATGTTTGAAATGCCTGTTTATGCTAATAAATGTTACATGATGTGACAGGCAGAATGCGCAGTGTGGCTGAGCTGTGTGTGAGAACATTCGCTTCTGAGCGTCCTGATCAGTTCCCTTGTGTCAACTGCACTAAGGGCTGGTCCACACTACCCGCCTAATTCGGCGGGTAGAGATCGATCTTCTGGGATCGATTTATCGCGTCTCATCTGGACGCGATAGATCGATCCCAGAAGCGCTCCCCCGTCGACTGTGGAACTCCTGCTCGCCGAGAGGAGGAAGCGCTGTCGACGGGGGAGGCTGCCTGCGCCGCGTGGACCCGAAGTAAGTACTTTTAGTTCGATATAGGAAACGTCGACTTCAGCTACGCTATTCTCGTAGCTGAAGTTGCGTTTCCTATATCGATCCCCCGCCCCAGTGTGGACCAGCCCTAAGAATATTTAGCCTGCCCAGAGCAGATGATTCTGTATTTGATACTCTGGAGAATGACAGGTGAATGGTCAGACTGTTCCCATCACTATCTCATCCCTGGATTTCAAAGGGAAGCCCAGCTCCTGAGAACAGCACAGAAGAGGGGCAAAGGAGCTCTGTTGTAAAAGGATCAGTTCAGTCCAGCATCCGAGGGGCTGCAAAGCCTGACGCACCAGCACTCTTATCTGACAAGCCCGGATCGGCAGTGGCATGGAAAGAAAAGAAGAAAAGCGCTGCTCCGGAGAGCCCAGCCCAAGTTCTCTGCCAGCTGACGAGCAGCCAGGTCCATTCACAGCGATTGATCATGCAGTTGATGTTACACTTCTCTCAGCAGCCAGCTGACGCACACAAAGGCTACATGTGGAAAAGTCTTTGTCATTGCAGCTAACGAGGGGATTATATTTCACATCACAGCTACCCGGCACAGGTACATTCAACTGCTTTCATCTTGGGATAGCTCCCACGGGAAAATAGCAGCCGAGCCGCTACACCTACAACCATGTCGAAGTCTGGGCTTGCTGGGTTTTTTCATGTCTGCAGCTTTTAAACTCTAACCATTTTCACTGGCCCTGGGCTCTTTTAAACCACAGGGGTGTAAAGAAATGATTTTACAAAGCACACGTTAGACTCTATCCAGGAAGGTGATATAGGAGCATGGGAAATGAATTAATTCTGAAGCATGTGGGAGAGGGAATAAGCAATTACTCCAGGGGGGATGGCAGCTCACTTACTTTATGACAAGAATTATCTTTAAAATGGCAATAAAATCCATGTTAAAGTCCTGTGCTGCCTTTAACAGCCAAGGGCTTATTCCAGGAGCTCCTGCCCTTGGAGCTCATAACCTCACACCATCTTAACCTCTGCAGAGGGCTCCTCAAGGCAGTTACTCCCTGCTCCAGCGGAGCCAGCGGCTAGTGGCCATGTACACACTGCTACCTAGGCCTTAGAGTAAGTCAAGCTCTGGGCTGTAGAAGAAACTTCTCAACAGGAATCTGGAAAGGCCCTGGAGTCATCTGGGGATGGAGGTGCTGAGGCTTGGTCAGGGAAATTGGGTCTTTGGAGGAAAACCATCAAATGCCCCAGGAGCCAGTTTTAGTTCAAACAGAATTCAAGGATGAATGACTAGGGAGACTCACTCCTCTCTGGCCAGGAAAGAGGGATCAGTCTGGGTCACATTAGGGCATGTTGGTGGGGCCTCCTGAAGCCCATTGTGAAGTTCAATGGGGAGCTGAGGACACATGGACAACATGGGATTGCATTCCCCTCTGCTTTAGCGCGTCACTCTTTGCTACTACTCACAGAATGAATTTGGGAGAAATAATCTAAACCATAGACCTCCCATGTCTTCCCCTGATGCCTGATGATGCGAGAACAGAGGTGCACGATTCAACAGCTGATTAGCTGGGAGAAGACTGTAAAACCCACTTCGCGGAGGCTCTGACCCCTCGCTGACTCTCCCCGAGATCTCAGCACAGTGTAAAACCCATTGCTTTTTACTGGCAGGATTCTGTTATCAAATGCCGAGCTCTCTGAAGCGGCTGCCCTTATGATTCCCAGATCTCCACTCCACATTCCAAGGGCCTGGCTGTCAGCTTGGTACCCTGGACCAGCCTTGTAAATTCCTTTCCGTGGAGATACAGAACACCCCTCTGCGGTGCCAAGTTCTCCACTTACAAGGTGCAGAATTTATTAGACTGAGGAAAGATGAAAAGGAAGCCTGCCCCTTTAAAACACTCGTACATACGGTTTCTTTATGAGAGCTCTGTGCACTTGGAACCACAGCTGCCTGAGTCTTTCTGAAGAGCTACAAACGAGAGGTTTTGCAGTGAACGTCTTTTGCCTTCGTTTCTAGAACTCTAACACCGGGCACTGATTCCAACCCCAGCTCCCTGGGGCCGGCGCTCTCTGGAGATCTGGTCACTCTTCACATTGAGCCTGTGTTGCTACAACACTTTTCCTTCCTTCTGACCCCAGGTACCTCCTTTGGGCTGTCCCCTCACTCTGCCCCTCCAAGTGCTGTGCTGCACGTGCTCCTCTGCCTGCCCAGGGCACCCCCGATTAGCCGGCAGCATCAGCCTCTCTCTCAAGTTCAGCCCCCTGGGTTCCACTGAGCTCTTCGTTTGGATACAGTTTCAGCTCCAGAGGTAGAGCTGCCCCATCTGCTTTCAACATGTTGTGTCTGACATTAACTAATGTCTCCTATTAGCACTGAAAGAAACCGATCTGGAAAAATTCATTTTCAAGTGGAGTTCAAACAGGCCACAAGGAGAAGTGGATTCTCGACTGCACACAGGATTGTTTTTGTGGTGAAGCCAAGCGTCTGTGAAACCGGTCAAGGGCACAGACGACAAGAACTTCTCTCTCTGATTTACTAACTGGGAACAGGAAAGGGAAGAGAAAATCCACCCCACTTCAAAGGGCCGAGAAGGTGAATCAAAGAGACTGCGTGTGTGTGTGTGTGCAAGAGTGAGTGTGGGTGTGTCAAGTATCAGGGGGTAGCCGTGTTAGTCTGTATCTACAAAAACAACAAGGAGTCTGGTGGCACCTTAAAGACTAACAGATTTATTTGGGCATAAGCTTTCGTGAGTAAAAACCTCACTTCTTTGGACGAAAGCTTATGCCCAAATAAATCTGTTAGTCTTTAAGGTGCCACCAGACTCCTTGTTGTTTTTGTGGGTGTGTGTGTATCAGTGACAGACAGATGGAGCAGGAGCCTCCTCACACACCTACCGGCAAAGGGTTAAAGTTCTGGTCCACAAGGTGATTATGTCCATGGTCAAAGAACGAGTGTCGCATCACCACCTCAATGCCCTGGTTGGCCAACATGCCCAAGGTGTTCAGCCACCTGGAAAGAGGAAGAGAGCTGTGTCTATAGGTGGCCGGGGGAGCACGCTTGCTGAGTGGCTGGCCGAGAAACCCTCAAAGGCATGTTTCTGCCCCAAGGGCCACTCTCCAGTAGTTTGCTCCAGGAGAAGGCAATATATGAAGGTGCTAATGTCTCAGTTCCACGGGATCGTTACGACAGAAGCCATGTCTAGCACTTTATTGTTCCAAATAGATGAACTGAAGGATCTCAGAATTTTTTTTACCAGCTGCATACTTAGCACCTCTCCCCTCCCTATACAACACGCCCCATCCTGCCACCCCATCTCACCCCCAAGCACACCCAAGCATCTCACTGCATCCCACACCACCATACCCCTGCACACATCAGTTCTGCTTGTCCACAACTCCATCACCAGAGCCCATAGACACTCCCACTATCACCCCTACACACACATTGCATCCTCACACACAGCCACATCATTACAACCCACGCGCACACCCTAACCATCACGTCCCCACACACTCCATGCTGTCCTGGCATATGCCTCCCTCCTCCCAAGCATCACAGACCTACAGACACACCTTACCACTCTCTCCAGAAGAAAAGATAATCTTTACTAAACCTCTAATTATTACAGTCAGCTCTAACCCTAGGAACTGGAGCTACGCAGCAAGAGACCACAGGCTGCTCCGTCATGCCAGCCAGCAAACCCTGGGAACATGAGCGCCTTGGGCTTCTAAGGTGTAAAGAAACTGGATCCCAAACCTGAGCCTTACAGAGCTCCTTGATAGGCTCTTCCTTGAGATGAGACTGCACCCCCCGTGAACGAATGAAGACGTGAGTGCAGCCTGAAAGAAAAGGGCAAAGAGCCGGGGAACCAGCAACAGGCCGGGGGAAGGGGGGTGTGGGTCTCTCTGTGGCTAGACAAGCATGTCAGAAGGTAAGCGGTGGAACAGCTTTACTTTCCTCTCACTACAGATTTAGGGGTACAATCATCCGGTTTTGTTCACTCCCAGCTCTGAGAGGCCCCAGGAATCGGACAGTTCTGAATAGTCCCACGCTTTGATTCCTGTGCATGGCATGCGCCTGGGGGGCTGTTCCTCTTTCCCGTCTCCATTGGTTAGCACCTCCCATGGCAGGAGGGGGGACAGGTTCGTATCTCATTTGCACTGCTGTTAGCCCAGAGCTCCTGGCCTGCAGTAACGAGAGCTGCTCAGGTGCAGAGCACGAGCAGTGGAGAGGTGCACTTACAGCAGAGCGGTGAACCTGCTCCCAGCTGCAGACAGCTGCCAGCACACGCTGCACTGTAGGAGTGTGTGTGGTTCCCATGCCCCCCCCGCCCCCAACTCACAGGAATCCAGCAGCGTATGAATCCGAGAGATTGTTCGTGCCTCCAGCTGAGGTGGCTCCGATACCTTCAAGCCAGATCTTCTTCCCAGGTGCATAGGTATTTACCACCTGTTCACAAAACAAAAAGAGCAGGAGACCGTCATCCCGTCCCTCTGCCGCAGGGTGCAAGTCATCACACTGCCTGGGCACTGGCACGAGCCTGAGAACAACCCGCCAAAGCGGGAGATTGTACAGCAGCAGCCTGCCACAGAGCCGGGAAGGGGAGCACAGCGCCTTGATGAGCCATTGGGGATGCCAGAGGGCAGCTGTATTATCGACCTACCTGACACGGGAGAGGGTGGAAACGTGCACAGGCTGTGACGTTAGCTGATTGAACTATGACCATGCAGAGCACTGTTGCTACCACTGTTACATAACTGCAACAAATCCTGTACAAAAGTTGTCAAGTAAGGTGTCTATGGAAAGGTTATGATTCGCTGAATAGGATTATGCTATTTGCATGCATGTATCTGAAGTTATGAGTATTGGCTCTATACCTGGAATTCTAATGTGTTTGCTTCTGGGAAACACCAACAAGGTGTTTAGCCAGCACATCTTAGAGGGACTATTCAAATTAAGTGGCTCATCAAGGAACATTTAACTCACAATGGAAGACATCGACTTACCCTGAATGGACTTTCCTGTGAAGAACCTGCTGTCTGGGGTATAGGTAATGACTTTTACTGGGACTAAGAGAAATCAGGCATGAGCATGTGACTTGCCCATGTGACTCCAAACTCCATCTTTTACCTGTAATTTTTCACTAGCTGTACTGAGGGCTTTGTTTGAAACAATGGGATTCCCGCCACATGGCAGAAGCTATAAAAGGTGCTGGAAACAGCTCCATTTTGCCTCTTTCCTGCCCAAGCCTCTGGACTTATACTAATGGGAGCATCTAACCAAGGGACCCGGTGGCACCTTAAAGACTAACAGATTTATTTGGGCACAAGCTTTCTGTTAGTCTTTAAAGTGCCACCGGACTCCTTGTTGTTTTTGTGGATACAGACTAACACGGCTCCCCCTGATACTTGGAACCAAGGGACCGAGAACCTTCCAATGATTTGGAAGCAACCAGAGACTTGACTTAAGCCATCGGTTTATTCCATCACTGCTACAAGCCTGAACCAAGAACTTTGCAATTACTGTATGGAATTGATTCCACCAATTTTAACTCTCACCTTCCTTCCTTCCTTTCTTTCTTTCTCTCTTGCTTTCTTATAAATAAACCTTTAGATTTTAGATACTAAAGGACTGGCAACAGCATGATTATTGGGTAAGATCTGAGTTGTATATTGACCTAGTGTGTGGCTGGTCCTTTGGGATCAGAAGAACCTTTTATTTGATGAAATTGGTTTTAAAGAACCACTCCTCTTTAAGTCGAGTGTTTTTGGTGGTGATACAAGGACTGGAATGCCTAAGGAAACTGCTGTTCTGACTTCTTGTTAGCCAGTGTGGTGAAACTGAAGTTTACTTTTGTTGCTGGTTTGGTATATCTCATGGGAGAATAACCACCAGTTTGGGGGGGTGTCTGCCCTATTTCTCAGCAGTTTGTCCTGAATTGGTATTCTCAGTTGTGACCCACGACGGCCTGGTGACACAGGCACCAGACAGTGGATGGTTCACCCCACTCAAAAAGGAGCAGGGGGGCGATAGGTGCAGGAACAGTCAGGCAAAGCACGTGCGGTCCAGTCCTGTGAGGCCAGATCTATGATGTGCAGAGGGAGCACTCAGGGATTTCCACCCCCAATTGGAGAGACGATTGAGGGGATTTCCCTGCCTCTGGGGGACTCTGCTAAATCTCCCCCAGTAGAGCGCCCTGCCCCATGGGCTCAGAAGCCTGTTCCTGAAAGAATGCCGTATACAGCTGACAGCAAGCGTGGTCCTTCAGGCTGGGCTGGGCACGTGGATCCCACTGATGCTGCTCCTGCCCCTGCACAGGAGTTTGGAAATTTCTCGCTCAGCAGCATCCTTCAGGCTCTCCTGTTTCCCTCACCCCTCCGAGAGCCTGGCGGGCGGGGCGACCCCAACTGCCAGCCAGTTCCTTCGCCACCCAGGGCCTGAAGGGTCAGACTCCCAGCTGTGGGGCTGGAGCGTGGGGCCTGGGATCCACATCTCAAAAGCCACAATTACTGTAAGGCAAGTGTGACCCTGAGCCAGCGAGGGTTAAACAGCCACCAGGCTACGGGCCCCACCTTCAAGAACATATTAGGGAAGTACTGAAGTGGCAAACAGTCAGCAAAGCCACGTGAAATGGACGCGAGTTCCGTATCGTTAGCGAATTAGAGGTAAATACTAATTGTATTTGTCTGTGTTTACCTATAAATATCTTGTTAGATGTTAACCATGTGACCAGATTAGCTTGTAGATGCTAAATTTCAGTTCCTGTCGGCTACTGTATTCTATTGATTTAGAGATCAAAAGGAATATTAGCAATTAAATGAAACATGTGGTGTAATAATGTCACTGTCTCTATTTCTCTTGGAAGTTTGTAGTAAACTGTCTCTGAACTGCTGGAATGGTTCATCGCCTTCTGCTAATCAATGCAACTAATTACCTGTGTGTACGTAGGAAATAGGAATTGACTTCAAAGTCACAATGTATATTACCCATTCTTCACCTGCTGTTATCTGTCTCAAGAGGCTACAGTAGCCTGCCGGAAATCGACAAAAGAACTCTAGAGCCCGATCCTGTCATCTCAGATCTGCTTAAGCTTGAATCGCAAGGCTGAGGTCTCCAGCACCGGTCTGGATCACCCTGCTACTTCTCATGGTAGAATTTATACAGACTCTGCACGTGGACTGTCTATCGGATTCTAGCCGATGGAAATGATTCTGAAAGAACTTTTTGCAACTTAGCACCTCACCATCTCGACTATGAAACTGACCGAAGAACTTTATTCATATCTGTATGTATAACGATCTTTTACCCATAACCACTCTTGCTTTTCAATAAATCTTAGATTAGTTAATAAGAACTGACTGTAAGCGGGTATTTGGGCACAGTCTGATACATTCATTCACCTGGTGGATAACGTGTCCGATATTTGGGGATTGGTAGAACTTTATTTATGGTGAATAAGATTTTAAATAATCCTCACCATATTTGACTTGGCTGTCTGGGTACTGGAGTTGGACTGATGCAGAAAGCTAAAAATCTCTCTACCCAATGCCACTGACCAGCCCCTGTATCCACTGAGTCCAGTGCTGCTGGCAAAGAAGTTTAGCAATTAACATGCCTTCAGAGCAGAAAGAAGGAAACTTCCTTAAATCAGAAGGAAGTTTATCTTGAAAGCCTGCCACTTTGTCCCATTGTATGTTATTACATTTGGCCAACATTGCTTGATAATTGGAAATTCTCATTTGAAGGGAGGCCGAGGAATAAATCCTTTTACCCATAAAGATCCCCCTTTTTTGGTTCCTTCTCTTTTGGAGTAGCTCTTGAAAGCTGCTTGGATGTTTTATTAAGAGTCGTGATTACGAATGAAGATGGAGCTGGCTAAGTATAAAAATACTCATACCTCTAAGGAGGAACTTGATTTTCAATCTGCTCATTCAGATGTTGCCAACATAAAGGTGATGTTGCCCATAACGCCTTAGCTGGTTCAAGGATACCTTCTTTAAAAGGCAGAGGCACCTTATTTTGAGTAGAAGGTTGGAGGATGTCAAACCGTTTATATGACTTTTCCTGCACAAGCTCCAGAGGAATTTCTAACGTCTCAGCCATCCTCTTTAGAAATTCTTGAAAAGCCTGAAAGTTGTCTACTGTGGAAGGAACAGAAGACACTATGGCCTCATCGGAAGAGGCAACGTGTTCTGCAGTAGAAGGTCCATTGTGGGTGTGTGCCAACGATTTCTGTGGAGAACAGGCTGACTGCAGACAGCCTGTTGTAGGGAAACTGCCCCTCAAAGCAGAGTTAGCCGGAAATTGTTACCCAAACTATGCCAAGGAGGCCAGAAAGGCCAGGACTGGTATCCATGGGCATAAAGCATAGAATTCCAGGGTGCTCGCATCTATGGAGGTAACTGAATATCATGGGAGCGGCTCCTAACTGGAGAAACCCGAGAAGGGTGGTTTCTGTGGTGTGTATATCTCTTAGCTGGGATAGGAGAGAGCTGCCTACTAGCCTTATCTGATGCAGAAGCTAAAGAACAGCACTGAATGGAAGGGGCTGCTCTGCGAGGTGAAATAAGTTGATGAGGAGTGGTAGGCTCCACCGTGCCAGGAGCAGGACAGCTTAAGGCAATATTCATGACTGGTATTTTTGTCCACCGTGGCACTGAAAATTGTGGGGAAACTGAGGCAGGAGAGGCTTGTACAATAGGTGACTCTGGCTCAGGAGTAATCCTGATTTCCTCCTGTGACATAAAGGATGCCTCAGGTGGTACCAGCACTGCCGATGCTGAAGAGGAAGCTGAAGTCTTCAAAGTTGCTTGTTTTGGTGATAAGTGTCTCTGTGCTGAGCCTTTTGAGGCATGCTTGATGCACTGCGGTACTGAGGTGGACAGAGGCAAGCAGGGGGCATTGGAGGCTGCTTGCAGTTGTGCTGGGGTAGCTCTGAGCTAGTGCTGCTGGTGTAAGGGTCAGTGCTGCTGAAGCCAATCTCGGCACAAGAGGGCGGAGTGCCTCTGTGCTGACAGCGAGTCCTTTGCTGCGTGCTGCTCTGTCCTTCCTTTATGCAGCACAGGCACGGATCTCCAGAGCAGGGGGCTCGGATTGCTCTGGCAGGACCTCTGCAAGCTGAGATAGAATCATAGAAGATCAGGGTTGGAAGGGACCTCAGGAGGTATCTAGTCCAACCCCCTGCTCAAAGCAGGACCAATCCCCAACTAAATCATCCCAGCCAGGGCTTTGTCAAGCCGGGCCGTAAAAGCCTCTAAGGAAGGAGATTCCACCACCTCCCTAGGGAACCCATTCCAGTGCTTCACCACCCTCCTAGTGAAAAAGTTTTTCCTAATATCCAACTGTGACGTTATTGATATAATCTGGGACCATATAGATCATTGTTGTAACCATGGTCCTGTAGTGGCACCAAATCGTGTATAAAGGGGGTCAAATGAGGTGTCTAAGACAAGGTTATGGTTTGCTGGTTATGATTATGCTGTCTATATGTGTGTATCAATTTTGTAGTTGAAGTTATGAAGATTGGCGCTATACTGTCTGTATTTCAAACTTATGCTATGCTCCTGGGAGACATCCCAGACAAGTTGGTGCTAGCTCTGCCTAGCCTGCTTGATGGCCGATTAAGGACCATCAGCTATACAATGGACCCATTGAGAGAAGGCAGACACGCCTTGTAACTCAGCAAAGTATGCAGGGACTGGCCCATGTGACTCTAGACTCCATTTTGCTGTAATTTTCCACAGTAAGGACAAAGAGGTGTTCTTACACCTGGAAAAGACTATAAAAGGCTGATGCCTCATCTCCATCTTGTCTTCAATCCTGCTTCTTACCTCTGGAGGGACTTTGCTAAAAACTGAAGCTCTGAACAAAGGACTGAGGACCCATCCCAGCTGGGGATGTATTCCAGAGACTTGATTTGAACCTGCAGCTTATTTCATCACTGCTACAAGCCTGAACCAAGAACTTTGCCATTACTGTATGTAATTGATTCCATTTAACCAAGTTTAGCTCTCATCTCTATCTTTTTCCTTTTATGAATAAACCTTTAGATTTTAGATTCTAAAGGATTGGCAACAGCGTGATTTGTGGGTAAGATCTGATTTGTATATTGACCTGGGTCTGGGGCTTGGTCCTTTGGGATCAGGAGAACCTTTTTCTTTTACTGGGGTATTGGTTTTCATAACCATTTGTCCCCATAACGAGTGGCACTGGTGGTGATACTGGGAACCTGGAGTGTCTAAGGGAATTGCTTGTGTGACTTGTGGTTAGCCACTGGGGTGAGACCAAAGTCCTCTTAGTCTGGCTGGTTTGGTTTGCCTTAGAGGTGGAAAAACCCCAGCCTTGGGCTGTAACTGCCCTGTTTGAGCAATTAGTCCTGAATTGGCACTCTCAGTTGGGTCCCGTCAGAACCAGCATCGTCACACCAACCTAGACCTCCCCCACTGCAACTTGAGACCATTACTCCTTGTTCTGTCATCTGCCACCACTGAGAACAGCTGAGCTGCATCCTCTTTGGAACCCCCCTTCAGGGAGTTGAAAGCAGCTATCAAATCCCCCCTCACTCTCCTCTTCTGCAGACTAAATAATCCCAGTTCCCTCAGCCTCTCCTCGTCAGTCATGTGCCCCAGCCCCCTAATCATTTTCGTTACCCTCCGCAGGACTCTCTCCAATTTGTCCACATCCTTTCTGTAGTGGGGGGCCCAAAACTGGCCGCAATACTCCAGATGTGGCCTCACCAATGCCGAATAGAGGAGAATAATCACTTCCCTTGATCTGCTGGCAATGCTCCTACTAATAAAGCCCCATATGCCATTAGCCTTCTTGGCAACAGGGACACAGTGTTGACTTATATCCAGCTTCTCGTCCACTGTAATCCCCAGGTCCTTTTCTGCAGCACTGCCGCTTAGCCAGTCGGTCCCCAGTCTGTAGCGTTGCATGGGATTCTTCCTTCCTAAGTGCAGGACTCTGCATTTGTCCTTGTCGAACCTCATCAGATTTCTTTTGGCCCAATCCTCCAATTTGTCTAGGTCACTCTGGACCCTAATCCTACCCTCCAGCGTATCTACCTCTCCCCCAGCTTAGTGTCATCTGCGAACTTGCTGAGGGTAAAATCCATCCTATCATCCAGATCATCAGTGAAGATGTTGAACAAAACCAGCCTCAGGACCGACCCTTGGGGCACTCCGCTTGATACCGACTGTCAACTAGACACCGAGCAGTTGATCACTACCCGTTGAGCCCGACAATCTAGCCAGCTTTCTATCCACCTTATAGTCCATTCATCCAATCCATACTTCTTTAACTTGCCGGCAAGAATACTGTGGGAGACCGTATCAAAAGCAACAAGGAGATGCAGAAGTAGGTTTTTTACCCACAAAAGCTTATGCCCAAATAAATCTGTTAGTCTTTAAGGTGCCACTGGACTCCTTGTTGTTTTTGTGGATACAGACTAATATGGCTACCCCCTGATACATATCAAAAGCTTTGCTAAATTCAAGATATATCACATCCACCACTTTCTCCATATCCACAGAGCCGGTTATCTCATCATAGAAGGCAATCAGGTTGGTCAGGCATGACTTGCCCTTGGTGAATCCATGCTGACTGTTCCTGGTCACCTTCCTCTCCTCCAAGTGCTTCAAAATGGATTCTTTGAGGACCTGCTCCATGATTTTTCCAGAGACTGAGGTGAGGCTGACTGGCCTGTAGTTCCCCGGATCCTCCTTCTTCCCTTTTTTAAAGATGGGCACTACATTAGCCTTTTTCCAGTCATCCGGGACCTCCCCCGATCGCCAGGAGTTTTCAAAGATAATGGCCAATGGCTCTGCAATCACATCCGCCAACTCCGTCAGTGTCAAACCTGCTCTCCCATGTTTTCTTGGAATTCCTGGGGCGTTACTGCCCCTGCCTGGCAGCCTCCGGATTGTGCATTGTTCTCATTCCATTGCAGCCACTGATTTACACCAATGCAGGATTGGGCCCTAGGCAGCTGTTCTAGAGACTAGCCGAGCCCCAGCAGGGAGTCACGGATCTGCAGCTTGCGCTGTGCCTCTCCGAGAGCCTCCCCCTTTTAATGCTAGGCCAGGGGCTTGCAGACTTGGTGACAGCGCTGCCCCATTTGAACAAGGAGGACGTCATTTTGAAGAGCAAAATAGCTTCCTCTGCATAGCACGGCCTCATGCCTCATGGAGATGCCATTTTGTAAAGCAAAATGGCGTCCTCCATGCACCGTGACCTTGCACGCTCCATACATTGAGGTCATGCTGTGCAGCACAAAATGACGCCCTCTGCACACTAGGAACCACTGTGACCCCATGCGCTGCGACCCACAGTTTGGGAACCGCTGCATTAGGCCCGGGGCCCCCCCAGATACGTCTACACAGCGTTTTGGAGCCTGCGGGAGCAAGCATCCCAACCTGGGGTGACAGATTAGCGCTCTAGAAACAGCTGTGTAGACAGTGCCTTGACATGCCAGCTCAGGCGGGAGCTTGGGCTCCGAAGCCTAGGGAGGGCGCGGACGCCAGAGCCCTAGCGGCACCTTCAGCGCGCTGGCCACACGGTTAGCTCTAGAGCTCTAGGTAGAGCCCCGCTAGCCCAGGTCTGTCAAGCCAGGCTTCAGGGGGAGGTGGGGAGGCCCCAGAATGCTGTATAGACGTACCCTGCTCCATCACTCCACGCCTGGGTTCCTGGCCCCAGCACCTCTGGTCTCACAGGGCTCTTTCAGCAGGCTTGGAGCCTGCCCCTCCTGGGAACCAGCCAGCCAGCAGGCATTTGCCGCGACCCAGGGCAGACTTTTCCAAGCATGACCGTGTTTATTGGTCAGCTGGAATTCAGTAGTTCGGGCCAGTGAGTGGAAATGGCCAGTTTCTCTTTGCTCAGTTAGGCAGCCCGATGGTGCGCTGGACGGGCAGGCAGGTGACCTGCTTGCCGCTAACCTTCCTGGCCTTACTCTGCTGGGAGCGCCGGAGAGCTGGATTCCTGTCCCCCTTCCTAATGCCTTGGGCTTGGTCCTTTGTCTGACGTCCCGCTGTTTTCATGTGTACACACGGGTTCAGGTAGGGGACGGGCTGTGGTCACACAGGGAATTGTCCATCCACATCCAACAGGTCCTCTGGGCTGGCTGTCTCCATGGTAACGTCATTCACATGCTCACAGTATTGTTCATCTATTCATACCAACCTGGCATGATCCACACCTGGTCAATTCATCATTTAACCCCCCGTCTCTGGAAAGAAATTAACCCCTTTGGTAGCAGTACAAAAGTGAATGGGGGAACTGAGTCATACATGCTTTTCATCCCCCCCCCCCCCCCCAGAAATTTCCCATGTTCTCCCTGCAGGGCTTTCCCGTCTCTCACACATCCTGCTGCTGCTCCAACCACGTCACCCTCCCCCCACCACCCTTCTGGGTCCCTGCGCTGCCTCCGTGTCTCTTTTTGTCCTTGCTCTCACCTTCCGGGTAACTGCACCCCTTCCTCCATCGCCGCCCAACCCTGCTCCCCGCGTCTCCTTCCATAGGCTCTACCCCATGTCTGAGCAACCTCCTGTCTCAGCTCACCAAGCTACACCACCCTCCTCCAGGCCCCTCAGAGCATCTCACTCCGCCTGCTTTTCAGCGTAACCCTGGCCCCTCCCCAGCACAGCACAAATCATGTGCCACAACGGGAGAAGTTCCGCTCTGCTGGGCCCAAAGGAGACAAAAAGGCTGATTGAGTCACACAGTCAAAGCCCCCAAGGACAGAGCTTCCTGCCCTCACAGATCAAACAGCGAGAGAGCAGCATTTCCTCAGGCCTTGACTCTCTCTTTCGCTTCCCCTTTCTGCTGCTGGCATACTGCCCGCCCCCACCTGGCCAGGACTCAGGGGCGGCTGCCCATGAAGCTGGTTTACAAGGTGGGGGACACAGTTTGGCTCTGTGCTGCACCACCAGCAGGCCTGTGGGGCACGTCCCCTCTGCAGCGCCAGGGACGCCCGGCCTTACCCTGCTCATGTCTGAGCTGAGAGGAGGTGCCATGCTGGCAGGGCTTGACGCCTCTGAGCAGCCTTTCTTCCCCCCGAGACGCCAGACTCTGCCCAGAGAGGAAGGTCCCTGTGTGTCGAGGGAGATGCTCGCAGCCCGGGAACGCTGAGCCCGGCACTGAGCCCGAATGCAAGAGACGCTAACAGCTCCGCTAGCAGGGTGCAGAGTAGATCTGTGGCACCGGAGCGCCCCAGCCCAGGCCCCAGCCAGCCGCGAACATGCCGTTACTGGCGTTCCAAGACTGGGATGGCCCCGAGGTGATAGGAATGGAGGCTGCACATCGATGCCAAGTAGGCAGCAGTTTACCAACCCCCCCAGGTGCTTAGGTCCCAAATCCCAGGGTGGCAGGGGCTGGAGCACAAGAGCCCCCAGAAATGGAGCTTCGGTATCAGCCCTGAGTCGAAGGCAGAGCAGGAACCAAGGAAAGGGAAGCCGGGGCGCCCGGGGTCCAGAGAAGAGTCAGTGCAACGGCCGCACAGAAGCTGCTTTGTTGGCCGCATCACTGGAGTGGATGGGAACCCTCTAAGGGAAGCGTTTATAGTCAGCGGGGGGACCCCTTCCAGGGGCAGGCTCACTCTCTACCCCACCATGCTGCCCTCAAGGATAGAGTTGGAGAAGTCCCGCCAGCCCTGGGCTAAGGCGCTCCTGGGAGTATCAGTACAAACCCCTAAGAGATGTGAGGTGTGATGGACATTTCAGACAGCCAGGAGCTCCCCTCCCATGCCCAGCACAGAGCCTTCTCTCCAGATTTCCCAGCTCCTCCAGGCAGGACCCTGAGCATTGTGGTCACTAGATGTTTGCAAACGCCAAGCAACCAGGAGCATTTGTGGGCGGATGCAACATGTGGCTGGACTGGGATCCCAGGAAAATGTTAAGGACGCCAGCGCTGAGCTGCTTCTCTCGCAGCCTGTGAGAGTCAGCATCCCTGACGGAAGGCCCAGAGGTGCTGGCATTCTGCCTATAATTATCTAAGCCCGCCACCTTCCTGAGCAGAGAGGAAGCAATAAAACAGGAGAGTGTCTGAGCCCAGCTGTGCTAATCAGCCGGCAGGATGCACTCACTCCCAGTGAAGCTGCAGCCCATTAGCGCCCAGCTCCGCGTGCTCTCAGCTGCGCTGGAATTCCCACAGGACTCTTCCCCCCGCCCCAGCAGCTCCTCCAGGCTTCCCGAGAGTCAGGTCCCTGTGAGCCCCTGTCCCTGCCGGCGTTCCCAGAGCCCTGCGCCTACTCCCAGTGGCTGCTCACGCTGCAAGAGGAGCAATGCGGGGGCAGCTGTAATGGCATGCGACACTGCCCAAGCTCTCCGGTGACACCCCGGTTCTTCAGGTTTGGATCCCGTTTCCCACCTCTGAAAATGCCTCCCTTGACGTTCTCACTCCATGTGGCCATTTGTTCCCTCTGACGGCCCCCTGCAGCCTTCCCTAGCGAAGAGGGAACGAGCCCCTCCCTGCACCCATAGCCAGCAAAGCCATTCACCATCCCTGCCTGCGCTCAGCCCAGCGTCCTGGTGATCCATACGGTGCCTGCTGCGCTCCTTGTGGCCTTGCACTGGCTCTCACCACCAACCCCTCCAGGGGCAGGAGCACGCCAGGGTTATTTCTTGACATGGTCAGCGATTGTCCCTCCCGCTTCGCTGCATAGCCCCTCAAGTCCCTTTCCTGTGGCCCCGCTACAGTCTCTCCAGACAAGAACGGCGATAGGCAGAGCAGTGACGAGTGGTATAAAAACCCAGACAGAACAGAGACAACACGTCCTCCAGTCCCTTTATCAAGTGCATAGCCCCTTCTTGAGAGCCTCCCATTTGAAGATGTCCTGTTTTTATTGTGGGGCTCGCAACTGAGCATGCAGCGCTAAAGCCCTGTCCGCACTACAGCTGAAGCCGGCTAGCTCCCTTGCTCAACACACGTTTCCCGCACAGCCATTGCTAGCACGCTGTAGCCCTGTCTGCCCGCCTAGCATGGACAGGAATATTTCCTGAGACTCGGGCTAGCCAATCAGTGCTGTAGATTCGGACACAGCAGGCAGAGGATAGCCGGGGTTTATAGCATAGTCAGTCACCACATGACTGCCAGGGAAAAAACAAATCGCTGTTCAGAATGACCAAGGTCACTTGTGCTAGAATCATGCTAGCGGGAAGTGCTGGAACTGCGTTAATCACAACCTTGCTACCAAATCACAGCCCTAGCCTGGCCCCGTGGAACGGCGACCCCACTGGTTTCCCTTGCTCACAAACATGCACTGGGATCAAAGAGAGAGCTCAGGCTTTTGTCTGGCCTGATCTGTTTTCGGAAGCCCCCCGGCCACCGCTTCCCAGGTGCTGCTGGGTGTGTCGAGACCAAGGCCCTGCTCTTTGCTCGGTGTGGTTAGGAGCTCTGGAGATGGGCGGCCCTGCTCTTGGCTCCCCTTGCCCCCACCCCATGGATACGGGGCTGTTGGTCCCTCACTGAAACTCAGGGGGGTTTTTTGGTTGGCCTCTCACAATACCAAAAGAAAGGGGAAGACCTGAAAATAAATCAGGATCCTGAGACTGACAGTTCCCAGGGCCAATGGAGAGAGGCCAACACTCCAGGTCAGCATAATTGACAGGGCAGGCAGGCCAATGGGGGAGCCAGGAGCCTGGGGGCCCATCCTCGGTGTGAGCTGGGGCTGCCTGAGCCACAGTAGGGCAGAGCTAAGGGGAGAGCAGCAGCCCAGAAGGCAGAGCCGGGCTGGAGGCAGAGCAGCCGCACTGAGCCACAGGAGCAGGAGCTGGGGCAGCGCAGACCAGCCACCCCGACGGGGAGCCAGGGCTGGAGCCTGGAGCTGTGGGGCCGGAGCCGCGGGGCAGACACCGGCCGTGCCGGGGAGCAGACAGCGGCCGTGCCAGGAGCAGACACCGGCCGAGCCGGGGAGCAGACACCGGCCGAGCCGGGGAGCAGACACCGGCCGTG
>NW_020664446.1:921636-946414 GCF_002925995.2 Terrapene triunguis | reverse complement strand
TGCCGGGGAGCAGACACCGGCCGTGCCGCGGAGCAGACACCGGCCGTACCGCACGTGCTCCTGCAGCTGAGCACAGCGAGTAGCTGGGGAGAGAGAGAGGGCCCAGCGCAGGGAGACATTGCCAGAGAAGAGGCCTAGCAGGCTGGACTCAGGGGGGGTTGTGACCCCGACAGGGGGGCTAATGCTGGGAGAAGGGTCCTGTCACGTAGAGCCTGAGGGCGTGTGGCCACCCCCAGAGCAGAGTCCGACCCGCGGTGTCACCGCAGCGTGGCCAGGGCCTGGACAGGGGGTCTGCGACGTGTGAGGAGCAGACTGGGGGCTTTCCTTACGGCCCAGAGACGCTGATTGTGCCGTCCCCGTGCCCACAGGGTGGGGTCTTGTTTTCCTTTAGCCTTTTCCATTTTTCCATATTTTTCTTACAGTTGCTGTTTAATAAATCGTATGTGGTTTGAACGTAATGCAGGGATCAGTGGGTCAGGGACGTGGCCACCCCAGAGTGGAAGGGGAGCCCTTGCGGGCAGGCAGGCCCCCGGGTAAAGGGCGTGGGAGCGAGGACTCAGATCCTTTCGCTAAGCCAGGAACGCTCCCCACAATAGTGGGACTATCCCCCGCTCACACGTAGTGGTCTGTTAAACACAGTATCTCAGTGTTTCAATGCTGCTTCTTTCAGGGACTCGGGAGGCAAGTCGTGAGAGCGGCCGATTTAAATAAGTTTGGCTTTGCCACCCGCTCCTTCGCCTGCTGCAGTCCCCACTCACTACCCCAACATTGCATGGGCCCCAAGAATCCTCCCCCTGCATTTCCAGGTACCCTGGAGCCCAGTCCAGTCACAGTCTGCTCCTCGAAGTTACCTCCTTTCCACAGGCCACACTCAGCATGTCACACCTGGGGGCTATTCAGCTGCCACCCCCCGATCAGCCCTGGCTGGTTCCCATTTGTTAGCTGGGAGTTCAGTGGCACGGCTCCTTGGCCAGCTTTCCCAGTCAGAGTCTGGTAGCTGCCAGCCCCCCATGACCACCACCTGGCTTGGCTCACAGCCCCGTTTACCTGCACAGGGGCTTCCTGACCTCCCTGTCGAGAGTCAGGTGATTGACAACTGAAAACGTGCCGGACCCAGGAACAGCCAAGACCAAGTCCCCGTCTCCCCCAGCCAGTTCCACTGCTGACCACTATTCCTGAGCCCAAACGTGCACAATTCGGACCACTCGTGCAGGCCCCGACCAGAAGCCTGTGCCAACTCCAGTGCGCTGAGCCACCGCCGCTACAGCTGGGTCGCCCTCTCACCCCGCGCAGCCCCTTGGCACTCACGCACTTTCTGGATTTTCCTGATCTGGTCAGAGAGCGTGTCTAACAGGCGTGTTTTCAGGAAGTCCGTCACTTTGGCCACTCGGCCATCAATGTAGTAACTGGAATGAGAATAAGAAGGCAAGAATCAGACACGAACTACAGCAAGGAGCTGGGAGTAACTCTGTCCCTCACCCTGTCTTCTGGTCATCTGCTGGGCCACACCCAGACGGCTCCTTTGCTCAGGCTGCTCATGGACTGGGACAGTCCCTGCCTCATTCCCCCTCCCCAAGCACTGACCCCTCTCCTCCATGTGCTCCTGATCACGTCTGGACGTAACAGTTTGTTCAAGGCATGGAGCGAACTGCACCTGAAGTGCCAAACGCTCCCCTGCAGCAGGAGGAGCTGGGAGCTTGCTCACTACTCTGCCGATCACTACGGGTAGATAACAGGGCAATAGGCAGGTAGATACTTCACAGGGAAGTCGGAAGACCAGGAGCTGGCAGCCGGACCGCACAGGGATGTTGTAAGGCGTTACTGATTACTGTCTGTGAAGTGCTCTGAGATATCCCACTGAACGGGGGGCAGCCCCCCGCAGCAGAGGGGTGGAAATTCTAAATCGGAACGTGTCAGACTGCTGTGTAAGTCTGCGTGACTCCTGGCTTCTCTTTGTGAGATCAGTGCTCTGGCCTCGGACTCCCCCAGAACAGCAGCTACACCCAATGCTCACAGAGACTATTTCCATCCTTCTCTGCCTTCCACCTCCGAGCTCTCGTATACAATACACGTCCCGAATCCAGAGGGGGCACCTGCTGCCAGTCCACTGCCCAGGATGCCCAGGGACAAACGGGCAAGTTTTGTTTTCTGTGGCCCGAGGCACCAGGTTCTGGTGAGTGCTTAAAGCAGTCGGGAGAGCAGAGCACACTGAAGTAGTGTGTACCAAATCGTCCCCACGAAGAGAGCCCACACGAGGTCTATGCACCACGGACATCCCAGCCAAGCCCCAGCAGACTTGTGATGCACAATCCTTCAGCACAGGGGTCAATTTCACACCATGCAAGATGGATGCCCGGTACCACACAGAGTGACAAGAAAAAATTGGGACTAACTGGGGCCTGGTGGTCAGCCTACCAGCAGACTTGTAATTGTAAATGCCCTATAGCCAAAAGTCTCTCTCCTCCATCAGGTCCCTTCTAGAGACATGTTTCTCTGTGCTGCCCACAAATCAAACCGTAACTTATGCCACTCCAACACCTGCTCCACTCCAGCGGCTCGTAAGCAAGGGACGTAAGAAGAGGGACCTTGCAGTATGTCTTGTCTTATCTGTGTTTTTAGACTGCAAGCTGCTAGGGGCAGAGGCTGTCCTTAGCGGTGTTTCGTACGGCACTTGGGATAATGTTCTTAAATCCCTGACCATTCCGTGACCAGACCACCAACAGCTGGCACCAATGGGACTATGCTTTCTACAAGCGAGTTACAAACACAGTGGTCCCCGGGGATGGCAGATATGTAGTAAGGGACGGACGCTCTCAAGAACTGAATTGAAAAGCTCATTTAGACGGGCTTGGATGAAAGCACTGTCCCATGGGTTGAAAACTAGCTGAAAGATCAAACAAAGGGTTATGTTAACGGACATGGATGGCAGTTTGGGTAGCAGTAGCTAAGAACAGTTTTCGATGTCACTTGACCCCTTCGTTACTGATCTGGGCAGAGCGGGAATGGCACACTAATGTATTCACAAGTGATGATGGGTGGGGAGGTTCTATGAACATCAGTGACAGAAAGAACAACATTACCTGAGATTAGAGACGGGGCAGGAAATAGAGTGAAAACCAGCTTGGAAAATCCAGCTCGCCCAGCTGGGGAAGGGAATGTGAAAGGCAGGTATTCAGTGGGAGGGAGATGTCTGGGAAGCAGGGATCATAGAAAGGCCTAGAAGTGAAGGAAAGCATGTTACTCATGAATCCGTAACATGATACAGCAGCAAGAGAGAGCAATGTGATTTTGGCTGCAAGAGCCCAGAGGACATCCCGGAGTGAGGAGGGAATGGGCATCCTGACACGGGGAGGGCAGGTGGCGTGGCTCTGCTGTTCGTTCTGGGCCCCACATCATCAGAAAGACACTGACTGGCTGGAGTCCCAAGAAAAGCAACAGAAAGGATCAGCGGACTGGAGGAACTGCTTCCTGAGGAAAGCTGGAAAATGCCGAATGTGTCTAGCTTGGCTAAGGGGTAAGTCAGGGGACTTGACGCAAATCTATGAAGGGTTAAACACCATCGAGGGAGAAGATTTATTTAGCAGAATAAAAGGGAAGATTTCTAGGAGTAATGAGATGAAAGTAAAAAAAAGAACCATTGAGCTTCAATATCAGGAAAGCCTCTGTGACAGCCTGTGGAACTGTCTTCATTTAACCAGGGGAGGGTAACAACAGAAGACTCCATACCATTCACTAGCGACATCTTGCAAATCTCATGTCATGGAAAGTTCTTAGCTACTCCAACAATGGATGCTACAGGAATCCGAAACTGGACATATAGATTTAAAACTAAATTAGGCCAAGCCCTCTGAGAAAGAACGGTCAGGAACTCTCCTGCTTTGGCACCACAATGGACTGAATAATGGGTCTTTTCCATCACTATTTTACATGGTTCAAACTTAGGCAAGTCCATTCGAAGTCTTAAAAGTCAATAAAAGCACTTTAAAAATCAATGTGTGACTTTAGCAATTGTAACGTCTTTACAGCAGGAGAAATGTCTGCCAGGCTTGGATTACTTCTGGTTCTACACACAAGATGCAATGAAATCAAGTGTGCTGGATAAAAGAGTCACATCAATCCAGCCTCAGACAAGCCAAGAGCAGCCACACAAAGGTAGAGTATTCACAAGTCATTAAAGATCTCGTCCCCAGAACAATGATTTCTATTTAGGAACACCGCAGCTAGATCAAAGGGAGGATTCACCACAAAGTGACAATGGGTATTCAATATGGAGGGGCAGCCCTATATCTGCCTTTCAAACATTGGAAGAAGAGGTCTTGGTCATATTAGCAAATGGAATTTCTAGGAAAAGGCTGTATAGTGATTTTAGCACCATGTAATGCTTTGTGTGGTTCATAAGCTCCAGACAGCATCTGCAGCTCAGAAATGATATGGTCAGAGACACCACACACTTTACTAGTGACATCCACGGCTTTTAGAATTAACTTGCACCACAATCTGACAGGAGAGGAATGGTGTGAGGAAAACACCCTCCCTTGTGGGAACTACTGGTGAAAAGGGGCACTCTGGTCCTGCGCGCACCGGGGAGACATCGGCGCCCAGGAGTGGGGACTCCCATGTTGAGGACACCAACAGATCCTTCTAGTGGAGGAAATGGTGCGGTGCCGGCAGCTTCGGTGCCGAGGAGGTTGGTGCCGGCACTTCATTGGTGTAGCAGTCGGTGCTGGTGGCACCGCTGTTGTGTCGGCGTCGGAGGGGGCGTCAGAGTGGGTCTCGGCGCCGTCTCCTTCAGCAGCGTTGACAGTGCCGTGGTGGAGGAGGTAGGCTCGGTCTTGCCTCTCAACTCTGCACGGAAGCGCTGGGGATCGACAGAGGCCACTGTGTGGGCGGCGCTGGAGGACCCCGGTGCCTCGTGTGTGCTGAGCCGCGGTGTGGTCGGCACTGAGGAGAGTGACCTGGTTGGAGAATGCTTTCTCTTGGTCTGCTCTCTGCGAGGCGAATTAGAAGCTCGCTTCCTCGATGATTTTTTTGAGGAATGAGCCTTAGCTGAGTTCGATGGAAAGTCTCCAGTGAGCTATTCCCGGTGGGGTCTGTTGTCCTGGGTCCAAAGCTGGCCATAGCTACTTCGCCATCAGGATGAGTTTAAGCCTCAGGTCTGTGTCTCTGCGAGCCCGGGCTTTGAGGTTGCTGCAGTGAGCGCACTTCTAAGGGATGTGCAACTCACCCACGCAACAAACACACTGCAAGTGTCCATCCGACACTGGAACCACTTCCCTGCATGTCATGCAGTGTTTGAAGCCGGGTGAACCAGGCATTTTTTCCAGTTCACTGCCATTATCCTACCTAGTCTACAGATTTCTTTTTTTTAATTTTTTTTGAGAAAGAAGAAAGAAAGGTAAGTGTGAGGTTCTGTACCTCGGGGGAACACCCTACACCCCCATGTTCATCCTTGTAAAATGATTGTGTGGTGTCCAATGCAAAGTTTGTCACACTGGGTGTCTTCGGAAGGCTCATGGTGCACTGAGCATTGTTGTTATAGTGATGTTATAGGTTGTAATTTCATGTATAACAGTTATGAGGCTGAAAATGTGTCTTCATGGCTTAAAACAAGCCCAGGTAAAACTCTCCCGGAGCAGAGGGGTAGTTCACACCTCATCAGGGCCTGTATGGGACAAACCCAGCCCAGCCTCACAGGAACAAAGGACACTGGCCTAGGCAGCAACAAAGGATCTGTGGGACTCTCAAGTGAGTCACCCCCCTTCCCTTGGTCAGGTTGGGACTGCGATGAGGTAATGCTCACCTGACCCTGAAAGGGCGGGGGCAAAGCCAAGAGGGAAGAAAGAACATGATAAAAGGGAGAGACTTCGCCATGCTCTTCCTCTCTCTTCCACCTCCATCTACAGACATCACCACCAAGCGACTGAAGCGCTGATCAAAGGGGAGAGCCTGGCTGAAGGGCAACCAGCCAGCCTGTGGTGAGTAGCATCTAAGTTTGTAAGGGCACTGAAAGTGTTAAGATCAGCTTAGAATGCGTTTTGCTTTTATTTCATTTGACCAAATCTGACTTCTTGTGCTTTGACTTATAATCACTTAAAATCTATCTTTATAGTTAATAAATCTGTTGGTTTATTCTACCTGAAGCAGTGCGTTTGGTTTGAAGCCTGTCAGAGACTCCCCTTGGGATAACAAGCCTGGAACATATCAATTTCTTTGTTAAATTGACAAACTCATATAAGCTTGCAGCGTCCAGCGGGCACAACTGGACACTGCAAGACAGAGGTTCCTAGGATTGTGTCTGGGACTGGAGATATTGGCTAGTGTCACTCGCTTGCATAATCCAAGCAGTTTACATGCCAGAGGCTGTGCGTGAACAGCCCAGAGGTGGGGGTTCTCACAGCAGAGTGGGTAAGGCTGGCTCCCACAGTCAAGGATTGGAGTGACCGAGCAGATCACCGGTCCAGATAACACTAGGGGAACGTCACAGTAAGTAACTAGCTAATAACTAAAACATATGCTATCTAAATTACCGTAACACTATCTGAACAGTAGTACTATCTATCTTTGCAGGGTTGCTGGGACTCCATCTCAGGCCAGGGACAGTTGAGAAGGAACTGAGGAAGTCGGGTCGCACATGCGCTAGATGAGGCACCAATGGCACCGCGAGACAGGCACCGCGACCTGCACGGGCACTGCTGCTGAAACTCTCCGAGCGAAGATGCAGGGATGCACCAGCACCTGAAGTGGAGCACCCACAGGGACATCACTAGAAGAACAAGCCTGGGCTACTTCCTTCTCTCCCCTTGTGAGGTACATGGATCTCAGCATCATCCTCAGTCTCCCCAGGGTACACCGCCAGCAGCTCCTTGGTGTCCTGGTCAGCCGGCAAGTCTGGCAGGTCTGGTGAGTCCTCAGCGCTGCAGAGGTCCACTCTGGGCTCCTGCTCCAGCAGCAGGTGGGAAGTGTCTGGCTCCTCCGGCGGCTCCATCCCAACTGAGCTGCAAGGCCAACCTTCTATACTTCCTGTCCCACCCCTCAGCTTCCAGCGGAGCGGGCGCAGGTATCCTGGCTTCGTGCACCAACGGGTGGGCGCAGGTCCCTCCCTGTCAATCTTGGAGGGAGGCCACACCCCCTCACAATAAGCCTTTACTTTTATACGACCATACTAATGGACAGAGATCACTTAGGACCCTGAATTTCTTTTGAAAGCCATAGGGCTGGAGTGGTTAACCTGCCACACCATGGCGTAGCATTCTCTTTCTGTGACAGAATAATTCTGTTCCGGGGGGTCACTTTCTGGCTTCGGAAAGCAATGGGGTGTTTCTTGCAACTCTTGCCAATGGCATTAGTGCAGCACCTAGGCCAATATCTGCGGTGTCTGCGCAGCTCAGTCTGTCAAAATCTGGACTGGCCAGAACGGGGTTTTCACACAAGATTTTCTTTACCTCACCAAACCCTCTTGACATGCCTTTGACCATATGACTTTGGCTTGGTCTTTTTACATACGTTGTTGTTTTGCAACGTCACTGAACCCCCAAACCAACGGTCGGTAATGGCTTACCAGCTCTATGAAAGACTGGAACTGCCTTTTGGTGTGCAGCACAGGCCAATTAACAATAACTTCAACCTTTAAGGGATCAGGTGAGATTTGATCACCTACCCAGTGTCCCAAATAAGGCACCGTGGCTGCTCCAAGTGTATATTTAGACTTTTATAGTCAGACCAGCCTCTGAGCTTTGACAACACAATTCCCAAGTGTTTCTTGTGCTCAGTTCCAGTGTGCTAAACACCGCTATAGAGTTGACGTAGGCCCTTGCCAAGTCCTGTCATCCGTTTAACACGTGGTTCACCAGCCTCTGAAAAGTGGCTCCTGCAGTAATGAACCCGAATGGTAACACTTTGAATTCACACAGTGCCAGAGCAGTACTAAAAGCAGATCTTTTCTGTGACTCGGGTTGCAAAGGAATTTGCCAGTTCCCTTTCACAGGGTCACATGTGGTAAGATACCTAGCTTTGCTCACAGAATCTAGCAGACCATCAATTCTAGGTGTAGGCTAAGCATCGGAGACAGGGACGCCCCAGGCTGGCTGGTCAGGAACAGGTGCTAGTAACATCCTCCAGGGGGAATTCAGCACGGGACAGATCATGTTGCTACGCACATGCCACCAGGATGCTACTAACCAGCAAGTTTCAGTTTTCACCTGACACCTCACGAGGCAGGCTTTGTACAAAGCTCGTTACACTGGTGCATAGGGTGTGACCCCACAGTGCTCAGGGTCACAGCCCCATTTCACAGATGGGGAACCGCAGCACAGAGAAGGGGGATGAGTTACCCAAGGCCACCCAGCAAAGTCTAGGGCAGAGCTGAGAACAGACCACAGGTCGCCTGCCTCCCAATCCTGTTCCTCCTCCACTAGGCCCACGGTCCAGCTCTGCAGCTAACTCCCCCACTGTCCCGCCCCCTCCATGGCTGCATGTTTCCCGACAAGGGAGGGTCAGGGGGTTTTCTTGTCTGCGGTTGCCCTTAATGCAGGTTAGTCCCAACGCGGGCTGATTCGTACACCACCCTCGTACCTGTCGGAGCTGAAACGCCGGAGCAGACAAGGCAGCACAGATGCGAACATGGGCTCAGCTGGCTGAGTCAAAGCCTGGCAGAGCTAGGGGCCCCTCCGCCTTCACTAGAGGAGCATGGCCTGTGCAAAGTCTGCAGGGCCTTGTCGCACGCGGCAGCATTCGTTAGCCAACATGCCTCCAAAGCCTGCTCTAGACAAGCCTAAGAGGGCAAAGCGCAAACTTCCCCTGAGCCTGCACCATGGATGGCTCCTGCAGCTGACACTGTCTGCAGGGACTCCCCACCTGCAGAGCCGCCAGCAGCAGGGCCTACCCCCCACCCCGCGCCCCTGGGGGGAGCACACCCCCGCCAGCAGCGCCTTCCACCCCGCGCCCCTGGGGGGAGCACCCCCCCTCCAGCAGCGCCCCCCCACAACACTGAGCAGCACTCCGCCGCAACCCCAAGCCCCCTGGGGGAGGAGCAGCATGTTCCCCCCCAGCACAACCCCGAACTCCTTAGGGGAAGCATCGCCCCTCCCCCGCCACAACCTTGAGCGCCCCGACCCCAATTCCCTAGGGGGAGCAGCACATGCCCCCCCCCCCCCCCCCCGACCCCGGGCCCCTGGGGGGGGGGAAAAGCAGCACGTCTCCCTCTGCATTAACCCTGAGTGCCTGGGGGGGAGCAACACTGCCCGCCTGCCACGACCCTGAGCTCCCGCGGGGGGAGCAGCGTCCCATCACCACAACATAGGTAAGTCACAGCCTCACTGGTCTAACATTCTTTTTTTCCCACCCACAGAAATTTTCCCCAAAAATGTAGAAATGTCTGTTTTCAAACAACTTATTTTTGAGTTTTTGGCCAAATTATTTTGACAAAAAAACCCCAGCAACCCAGAAGTTTTCTATGGAAAGCAGACACTTTTCAGGAAAAAACTGTTTTGACGAGAACCCAATTTTCTGTCGAAAACCAGGCTCAAGAGAAGATTCCCAACTAGCACTAGAGCCAGGCACTTGGCATGGCCGCCCTGTGCCCCGTCCCTAAAACCCAAACACTCAAACCCATCAGCCGGGCCCCAAATCATGAGATTTTAACAATAATACATTTGGGGTTTGTTTTATTCCCCTCTTGGGTTTTGAGCCCTTAGCTGGAAAACACGACCCAGGTGCTGCCTTTTTCTGCACCCACAAAGGCTAGAACTTGTTGTTTCAATGACAGCCGAGCTTCTCATGTAATCACATGACTCCAGCAGCTGGAGCTGTGTATCATGGAGCATATCACATAAATACACAGACTCGTGACACAGGGCTGGGCTGGTGACACTGGGACAGGACAGGTTATGGAAGGGAACCAGTAATAACAATCACTACCTAGTTCTTACCTAGCGTGTTTCATCCCTAGAGCTCAGAGCTTTACAAAGGAGATCAGTGTCATTAGCCCTACTTTACAGGTGGGGAAACTGAGGCGCAGAAGGGGAAGTGACTTGCCCAAGGTCACCCAGCTGGTCAGAATAGAAGCCAGGGCAGCCTGGGCTCTACCCATTGCTGCAGAGCCGGGGTCAGGGCAGCCCGGCTGCATGTGCGGAGGGACCTGCCTCACCGTCTAGCAGCACCAATGCGCCGCACAGGACAGGGGCAGCGTGTCAGACGCAGTCACCCCCCCACGCCCCATGAGGGCAATGCCGGGCCCCAGGGTTCCCTGGCTACTCACGGGGCCTGGCTGCACCTCTGCCGCCCCCTCCACCTCTGGGTTTCCCGCTGCCTTCGGAATCCTTCCCCAAAAGAGTCACAATTAGGTGCCTGGCCCATTAGCCTCTTACCCTGTTTAATGACGAGAGCCCCCAGCCCCTGAGCAGCTGGTTCTGTTTACTCCCCCGTTAATTTAGAGAGGGACCTTTGCCCCTATTATCTGACCCCTTCTTTTATTTCAGTTAATTACATTAAAGCCAACTTCCCAGTGCTCAGGAATTTCCGGATCTAGCGTGTTGCCTGCCACTACAGGGAGAGTCTGCTTAGAATTCTAGCGCCCGCGTGCCGGGGGGCTGAGCGCGCGGTCCCTGACGGCCAGCCGGGAGGGGCAGCAGGCGGCAACAGTGCGGGGAGAGCTGCTGCTGCCGTCCTGGCACCTCTGCGCATGGCCAAAGAGCTGTGTCCCAGAGAGATGGGGGGCAGCGCCACCCCCGCCGGGCACACGGGGGGGGCAGCCCCACCCCCGCCGGGCACACGGGGGGGCAGGGCACAGACACAGACACTATTATTTTGTGTTTTCAATCAGCTTTCTCCCATTTCTCTCACCAGACCCAGCCCACGGCCTGAGCTGGCATCTCCTCCCCGAGAGGCCTTCTGTGCTCGCGGTGACCCCCTCTCCTCCAAGCTCACATGTCCACACATTGGGCACACACTTCCCGCAGGCCCCATGTGCACACCCCCAAACATACAGGCCCTGCCCGTGTACATCCCTAGGACAACCCAACCTCCGCTTCCTTCCTCCCCCACACGTCCAGCCCCACATGAGCAACACGACTAACACATCTCCACTCAGCCAGAATGCACACGCGGATATCCCAACCCCCCTCCCACCCACGCCCGCCCAAACCCTCTCAAACCGACCCCGCCCACGCCCACCCAAACCGACCCCCGACCAAACTGAACCCCCTTCAACACATGCCCCTGCTCAAACCCACCCTCCTCCCAGACTCAACCCCCCCCGACACGCCCAACCAAGCACCCTCAGTACACCCACGCCCAATCTGGACCCCATCTCTGACACCCCCACCCAAACTGAACCCCGCCCGACACCCCCCCCACCCAAACGGAACCCCGCCCCCAACACCCCCCCACCCAAACCGAACACTGCCCGACGCCCCCCACCCAAACCAAACCCCACCAACACACGCCCCCCCACCCAAACCAAACCGTGCCCCCGACACGCCCCCACCCAAACCGAACCCTGCTCCCGACACACGCCCTCCCACCCAAACCAAACCCCACCAACACACACACCCCACCCAAATCAAACCCAGCCCCTGACACGCCCCCCCAAACCGAACCCCGCCCCCAACATGCCCCCACCCAAACTGAACCCCGCCCGACACGCCCCCCACTCAAACCAACCCCTGCCCCCTAAAACATACGCCCACCAAATTAACGCTGCCCCTGACACACGCCCCCACCCCAACTGAACCCCCCAACAAAGGCCCCCACCCTGATACACACTCCTGACACGCTCAAACCAACCCCCTGACATGCCCCCTACCCAAAGCCCCCCCAACATGCCCATGGCACCTGCCCCGATCCCCCCCACCCCGCCCTAACTAAACCTGCACACACCCACACGCACACGCACACTCTGAAGCCGGAAGCATTCCCTCTGTGCGAATGCCAGGGATCCCTTCGTTTGAAGGGAACGTTTTCACACTGTGCCTGAGTCACACACCCCAGTAGCAGCTGCACACACCGCTAGGAACAATGTGCACAGCTGACCCCCAAGACTCCAAAGCCAACGGGGCAAACCAACAGGGCTCATGGGTAAGTGGGCAAGACCAGGGCCTGCCCCTTTCTTTAATCGGGCAATACGTTTTCAGTCTGGGCAAGGACACCAAGTGGGCATCGAAGTCCGGAGGAGGGCAGCCTGAATGACTGGAAATACCTTCTGGAGTCCTCTGCTCTCCAGGTGCAATCCCTGAGGGGTCTACCCGATGACAAACATTGACTGGTAACCAAGCACAACAAACAAAATTACAAAAAGAGCAAGTCCTACCCGCCACACCCAATTCGAATAGAACCTCTCCATGCACGTCTGAGCCGCTAACACACTGAGACAATACTACTTCATTATGGAAGGGGAGAGAGGGACACAGTGAATTATATCAGTCAGCTCAAGAATATCTGGAACGTCTGGCAAATCTGCGTCTAGAAATCCAAAGAAGGTCATATTTTCATCAGAGATATTTGAAGAGTGAGGGGAAAGCGGAGTTCACACCCAGCCAATCTGCCAGGCAGCGTTTTTTCTGGAGCTCCCTGGGTGGAGCAAGCAGAGCATTTTCAAAGGACTAACAGCTTTGACACATTATAACCAATATCCCACGAGGATCGTCAGGATTTGGAAAAGCAATGTTCATATTTTAAGCTAGACACCAATTTAATTTCATCAGCATTAAAATAAACTGTCACCTGCTAATAATTTTCTTCTTGGTTACAAAGAGCTTGTTTGGTTGGTTTGTTTGTTTGTTGGAACAAAGAGGGGAGAGATGCCATTATGATCATTATCCACAGACACAATCCACTGCCAGTCCCCACAACTGGTTACGGGTCCACACTGCAGACTTGGAATTCAAAGCCAGGACGAGGCCCCATAGACCAGAGGAGGCCCCACAGACATGCGGCCCTTACATTACATAGCTGGAAACAATTCAGCAAAGAACTTCTTGCTCACGCCTGCTGTATGCCGCACCTCCCGAGCGCACAGCCAGGCAGCACCAGAGCGGCAGGACACCGTCCACGGACCCTACCCCCAAAGTTCCCAGGAACTGGGAGAGGGAGCCCTCCCCTACTGATCCAAGATGAATTTGCATTTATTTAGCCTGGGAGTTTGTTTCCGCTAACAGGCCCTGATCCAGGCAACTTTCCACTGATCAGGACTTATCAGAGGAAGCAAATTCCCAGACTAAATAAATGCAATCCGCTCACGGTGTAATCCTGGGAAACAGACCCCCCAGCTGAATGCAGGTCACCCCTGCTCAATATGAGCCTGAAGGCAAGGGCCGCGGTACTGACTCCAGCCGCTAGGCCGCGCTGCCCCGGACTCAAGGGCCGCTGCTTTCACTCTGACCCTTGGACCTCAGCGTGGTGAGGTCCAAGACAGTCGGGTAGACAGTAACCGCGGTGTCCACGCACCCACTATCCACCTCGACCGGGGACGGGGTGTGCACACACCGCCACACTCTCTTTCTGCAGTTCATAAACCTGTTTCAGACTTTACCTAAAAGGGTGCGTTTGGCTGAAGTGCTTGGGAAATCTCAGCTCAGGTTACAAAGGCTGGTGCATGTCCTCTCCACATCGAGGGAGGGATGGACGGGTAATAAACTTACATTGGCCAGGCTTCTGACTGGGCAGGACGGTACGTAAGGCTGGGGAGCTGAGGGGAATTGGCTGGTGCCTTTCTCTGTGTGATTCTTGAGTGGCTCTGGGAGCATTCATGCAATCGAGCTGGCTGAGGGGCTCCACATGCTGTTGTGCTGAGTGATAACAGCACCTGGAGGGGTTTGCTGCTTGTCACTAGCAAAGCATTGTGAGAGACAGCCCAGGCTGGAGACTTAAGGAGGCACAGCGGTACCCCAGTTCCAGGTTGCACCCCCGGGGATCCCACCACACTCACATCCTTAATGATATTCTGAGGATCTGATGGATGCCTTGCCAATTGATTATCAGTAGAGGGATGGTTCCTGCCGGAGTTTTCTCATAAAGAACTCATTTTACGCAGTCGGGGCACCCTCTTTTATAATGTGATTCTGACTATACCTCAGACCCTGCACATGTGTGTGAAAGTTTCTTCCTCTTTTTCCTTATTTGTACTGTGTCCTCCAAGAATATTGGGGTACCCCGTTTTTCATAGGTTGTTTGTAGTTCCCTTTATTCTCATTAGCATTTACACACATAGTGCACCCTGCGATTAGGGCATGTGATAGAAAAATGTGACTACCTGGTATTGTGTAGTCAAAATTACTCTTACCATTAATTTATTTTGCAATACCCCCTTGGTGCATCTTTTCCCATAATCTTGTGGCACAGGGTCATTCTTTGGTCACTTACTTATATCCAGCATTTCTCAAGCCTATGGCCTAGTATGGCTAAGCTGATATCTGACAGGCCGCAGTCTGTAGGCCTTGCATTTCAGCCCTACTTAGATACCGAATGCTACTTATCAGTCTTATCCTTCTATAACCCTACAACTTCACTCTATTTACCATACAATGATTCTATGTGACATAGTGGATGAGTTAATTATAACATCACACAACACACAATAAATTAATGATAAAATGAACTGATTGGCTATATCAGGGGTAGGCAACCTATGGCACGTGTGCCAAAGGCGGCACACGAGCTGATTTTCAATGGCACTCACACTGCCCAGGTCCCGGCCACCGGTCCGGGGGTCTCTGCATTTTAATTTAATTTTAAATGAAGCTTCTTAAACATTTTTAAAACCTTATTTACTTTACATACAACAATAGTTTAGTTATATATTATAGACTTCTAGAAAGAGACCTTCTAAAAATGTTAAAATATATTACCGGCACGCGAAACCTTAAATTTGAGTGAATAAATGAAGACTCGGCACACCACTTCTGAAAGGTTACCGACCCCTGGGCTATATTATGCAAAAGTCCCAGAGGTGAATTGCCTCCTGGTATAGTTTGGTGGCTTGTGCTCCTCCCTGGCTGTTTATGTAAAACATGGCCACCCAATTATCTGTTAGAATTAATACATTTCTCCCTACTATGTGGGGGAGGAAGGCCGAGCAGGGCAGATGCACCACTCTTAACTCCCTGACATTTATATGAGTCTTTAGATCTTGAGATTAGAGGGACCCCATGTGAGCGTCCCAAGCCAGGGAGGATTTGTCTATGACTAGAGTGAGGGTTGGCAGCAGGGGGACACGGGGTCCCCCATGCAAACTTTCAGAAGGACCATTCAACAATCCAGAGATGACAAAACTAACATTGGCACTCGGACCACTTTGCCCAGCTGATGACGACTCAGGGCATACACAGATGCTTGCCCTGCCTACAGCTTTCTGAGATGCAGCCTGGCGTTGTTGAACTACCGAGGCACACGCTGCCAGGAGACCCAAGCGACTGAGGCAGTTGCATGCTGTGGGGAGAGGGTATGCTCTCAGCCACAGCACTAGGTCCCGTAACGTTTCAAACCAGGATTGCGGTAGAAAGGCCTTGGCCTTCGTGCAGTCTAAGGCTGCCCCATCAACTCTATTCTCTGCACTGATCTGTCTCTATTTACTAGGAGTCCTATCATGTCAAGGTGGACAGGACTGTGGATAACACTTGAGCCTCAGACTGGCCTCTGATCAGCCAGTCGTCCAGGTGCAGGAACATATGGACTCCCCATTTTCCTAGATGCACTGCCATCATGGTCAAGCACTTCGTGAATACCCGAGCAGCAGATGACAGATTGAATGGAAGCACCGGGAATTGATAACGGTACCCACCCATCCACCACGAATCTGAGAAACGTCCAGGGGTTGTGGCGTATTGCCACATGGAAGTAAGTGTCCTTAAAGTCGAGGGCAGCATACCTGTCCCCCTGTTCCAGGGAGGGGATAATTGAAGTTAGCGCAACCAGGTGGAATTTTATTTTCTTTGGGAATTTGTTCAACTCTTAGATCTAAAATAGGCCTGAGGCCCCTGTGACGCATGGCCACAAAGGGTTAAGCATCCTGCAGGATAAATGACCCAAATTCAACCTTTAGAGACAAGTTAGAAAAGTATGTAAATGGTGATTACAGCCATTCCATGCTAGATAGGCCAGAACTTTGAAATGCAAAGCAGTATGGTTAGAGAATTGGAGGCGATACTAATTGTCTGTGTTTACGTACATCTTGTTAGATGTTCCCCATGGAAACAGATGGTTCCTGTCTGTCACTATAGCTATTGAGTCAGAGATCAAAAGGGAATATTCACATTTAGAGGAATCTCGGGTGAAATAGCGTCACTGTCTATATGTCTCTTTAAAGCTATATATGAGCTACTTAATGGATAAATTACCTTATGTTAATCCATGTGGTTGATTACTGGTGATGTTTGGGAAACAGAAGGTTATATCAGAAGCCCAGTGTTCACCCAGGACTGTATGGTCAAGGGGCTGCTACAAAACTGTAAAAAAGGATCAGGTCCCAAGAATCTTTTAATCTCAGATCTGCTGGATGCTTCACGCAGGGGAAGCTTAAGTCATAAGACCAAGATCTCCAGTCCTAATTTGGATCCCCCTGAATATGAACATTGGACTGTAACCTACGGAGTAATTCTGAAAGAGCTCTTTGCAACTACGAAGCTCCCCATCTCCCCGATGAATCTGATCTCAGAACTGCACTCATGTCTGTATGTAGACGGATCTTTTAACCAATACTCCCTCTTTTCTTTTTTAATAAATTTTAGTTTAGTTAATAAGGATTGGCTGTAAGTGTGTATTTGGGTAAGATCTGAAATATTCATTAACCTGGGAGGTAACGTGTCCGATCCTTTGGGATTGGTAGAACTTACATGATGAATAAGATTTTCAGTAATCCTCATCACATTGGACTTGAGCGTCTGGGTGGAGGTCTGAGGCTGGGTTGCTTTAAGGGAACTGTGTTGTTGGCTTCTGGGTAACCAGTGAGGTATTATAGAAGCTGTTTTGTGCTAATCTAAGTATTGGAGTATCCACCAGCTTTGGGGATTGTCTGCCCCATTCTTAGCAGTTTACCCTAATTGAGTAATTTCAGTGTGGCTCCCTGGGACCCCGGTCACAGACCCCTTTTGCCTTGGGAATGAAGAAGTTATGGGAATAGCCTTTCCCCTTGAGGTACAACAGGACTTCCTCTACGGCCCCTGCCTGAAGAAGAGACTACACCTCGGGTTGAAGGACAATCTCTTGAGAGTGGTTCCTGAAGAGGGAAAGGGTGGGGGAGAAATGAACTGGAGAGCATTTTCCAGTTCCGCCGTGCTTAAGATCCAAGCACTTAGGAAGTGGGATAAGGAATTGGTAAATGAAAGGTGGGGAACTGACGGAACTATGGTAACCGGTGCACTGCCCTCAACCAGCCCATCAAAATGGCTGTTTGGACAAGGCCGCTGGATGGGATGAGCAGTGGAGGACACTCCCTAGAACCCCAGCCCTTTCTCTTTGGCAGATCTTGGGACCGGGGAGCAAAAACTTTGCGCCTGTACAGCTGCTGTAGATGAAATTGTTTCCCTTTCATTGCGGGACTATAGATTGTTGCCCTGGAATCTTTGAGGCTATGGAGCCTACCATCCGTTTTTTCTGAAAACAACAAGGGATCTTTGAAAGGGAGGTCCTGGATGGTCTGCTGGACTTCTGGCGGTAGCCCAGGTGACTGCATCCACAAACACCTTCTCATTGTAGTCGCTGATGCCATGGTTCGAGCAGCCAAGTCTGCACTATCTAAACTGCCCTGGACAACAGTGCTGGCGACCAGCTTACCTTCTTCCACCATTCCTGCAAACTCCTGTCTACAGTCCTCTGGTAACGTCTCTTTAGATTTTGTTTTCCCCAGGACTCAGGGTGACTCTTGGTTTGCAATCTTGAGCTGCAGACTTCCTGACGAATAAAGTTTGTGACCAAACAGATCCAACAGATCTTTTGGCATCGATGCCTGTTGTCCTCGTCTGTCCCGCTCATTGGCAGCTGCCATTCAGGGAACCTGAGGAGAGCAGAAATGGTCATGCCCCTTCAAGGGGATGTAGCACCTCCTCTCAGTTTGCTTTGCCGTGGGAGGCCAGAAGGAAGGCGTCTGCCAAAATGCCTCAGCCGGCTCCATGATGGCTTCGTTGGTTGGCAGAGCTACCCTGGCAGGGGCTGTCGATACCAGAATGTCCACCAGCTTGTGGGAGCATCCACGCCCCTCTGCCTGGACGTCAAGCACCAAGGCCATACTTCTCAGTAGATCTGGATGAGCCCCTGTGGTCCTCTGGCAGCAGGGAATCACTCGCTGGCTCAACACCTCATCTGGTGATGAGACGACAGAGGCGCTGGAACTAGAAGTCTGGGTTGGGGGGGGGCTGCTGCACTCGCCCCCCTTTGAAATGGTTTCCATTACAGTATATCCAGAGTTTACAGTTTGGTTCAATGGCTCTCAGCAGCCGCACTATAAACATTGTTCCAGCTCCCCTGTGAGACGAGGACGCCACAGACTTTGAGGTGGGGGCTGACCAATGTCTTGTGGTGAAGAAGCTGCCTGAGAGACTTCCGGCTGGTTGGTACTGATCTTGGTATGGGGAACTGGAGCTGGAGACCCTGGGTGCCGATGCCCCCAAGTGCTCTTGAAGATAGTGAACAAGAGGGTCGAGGGGAGGTCCTAGCTGGAGAAGTGATGTCCCACGGTGTCCAGACCTGCCACTGGTACAGGCCTGGACCCATCCTCATCCGGACCATTGTCACTTAGAAGGAGGCCAGTGCTGAGGTTGCTGCATGGCCCATGGTGCCCAGGACTGAGGGGTGGGTACGTTCCCCAACCTGAATGGGATACGGATGACCTCACCTCCGAGTCAGCAGAAGAAGAGTCTGATAGCTCTGACGATGGAGGGGCAGAACCCGCTGAGACTGAGAGGGGTGGCAGTACTGGCGACACCATCGGAGGTTTGTCCTGCTCCAGCTTTTGTGGAAGCTTGGGAGGTAACAATACAGTAGGCTCTTGAGGCAGCGAGGTAGGTGCAGGCATCGGTGCTGGTTGTAAACCTTCTTGTACAGCCTGTGAACTGGTACCAAGAGGCTAAGCAGGTTCCTTGCGGCTGCGCATGTCTCCAGAGTGGTTGGGAGGGGCGCTGCAGAGATCTTTCAGGGGACGGCCCGACAGACCTGCCACAGGGTCCAGAGGCAGCAATCTCCTCTCGCTAGGCGAGGAGTGCTCCAGGGAGAGCCTCTCCCCTGAATGTTTCGCAGAGTCTCTGCCTCTACTTGGCTCCGGTACTGAAGCTGAGGAAGGCCTGAGCCTTTTCTTCAGTACCAGCGACTGGGACAGAGGACATCTCCACACTGAAATGGACGTCCTGTGGGCGCTTCCCCCAAGTGATGACTCTGATAGAGGGCAAAATGCTGCCTCCATAAGTAAGCACGTGAGCCTCTGTGTTGCCTTTGAGCGGGGCGTGATCCCTTTACAAACGGGACATTTGTCCCTAATGTGGGATTTTCCCAAATGGCGTAAGCAGGCCAGGTGTGGGGCGCCGACTGGCACAGGCTTAGCACAAGGCCAGCAGGACGTAACCCCGGAGAGCTGGGCATCATTCTGGTACCGATCCCGGTACCGAAAGATAAAAAGTGGTCAAAAAAGGCCCAACATGCAAACCCAGCACTGAGAACTGGCTAAGTTCTAACAGCAACAGACGATATACTCCCGGGAGTGGGGAACACATTTGTCACAAGCAGCCTGGCAGTGCTCTGACAACCATCAGTGGCAGCAAGAAGGAGTTGAGAGGGGGCAGGGGTGTTCTGCCCTCTCACACCAGGGTGGCAACAGAGGGCTCTCGGACCACCCCGCTGGGCCCCGCGGAGGGAACAGTCTCCGACCCCGGTGCACGAGGTGCGCACCTGCAGTGGAATGTGCCCGTGCAAGCAATCAAAGACGAACCTGGAAAGCTGAGGCTCACGGGGAAGGGGAGAGGACATGGAATAATTTACACCAAAAAAGCCAACACCCTGTGGTGCTCAGTGCCGCTAGTCAGGGTTTGGATTGCAGCCCCTGGTTTGTAACGTGCCCCTCGTTGTCAGGGGCGTGGGTGGGGCTCAGCTTGTTCCCTAGATCATAGGTAGGTTCCTGACTCTCTAGCAGGATTAGGGGCATGGGCGGCACGTCCCGTAGGCTGGGGAAGGCTGAGCCGACCCAAACAGCCCTGCATGGCCCCACTCATGCTCCTCCCCGAAGCCCTGCTAAGTGCTTGCCCTTCTCCCTTGACCCCAGCCCCGGCATGTTGCTCGTCCTCAGGGAAGCAGCGTGCTGGGGCTAGGGCGGCCAGGACATGTGGTGGTTGGGGCTGCCCAGTGCTGTGTGTGTGGGGGGGGGAGGCTGGAGGCACTGGGGCTGCTCGGCCCGTGCTTGGGGGGGGGGCAGGGGGGGGACTGCCCTTTGCTCGGGGGCTGCGCGCCACCTGCCCCGCATCTCCCAGCTGACGCAGGGGGCGGTTCCCGAGCTCTGAGCTGCTGTGGGCGCCGGGGATCCTGCAAAGCTCCCGGTCTCCACAGGTGGCGGGGATACCCCAGAGCTCCAAGCCCCCACAGGGGGGAGGGGGGACGGGGACACCCAGAACTCGGAGCGGCCCCCGCAGCTGCCCAACCTCTGCAGGCAGCTGGTTCTCCCTGGTTTGTCAGGGATATTTTCAGTAAACGTCAGGGACAGGTCATGGGCTTCCGGGAATTTTTCTTTATTGCCCGTGACCCGTCCGTGACTTTACTAAAAATATCCCTGACAAAATCTTCGCCTTACCCATGACACTCGAACATGCTCCAAGCCTCTCTGCCAATGGCGCTATTAACCCTTTCATTTTGTAATTTGGGGAGTCAGGTGAGAAATCAAGCATTAAGCTCTTGCTGACAAGCCCATCCTGGACTGGAATCTGGGAGCTGACATAAAAGATTTCTGTGGGAATCTATTCTCCAGCTCTGTATCCTAGTTACAGTGCTGTGCAGTGGTTCGTAGGTTATTCCTGTAGGTGGATTCCCCCTGGGCACCCAGTCTCTGTTTCCTACGTAAGGTGGCAGAGAATCCAGCTATACGTTACTCCTGGGGCAGTAATGTAGTTACCATTGGACTGAGTCTTTCTCCCTCTGGCTCCGGTGGGTTTAGATCCAGGCCACCAGCCTGTGAGAGGCAACAGCCAGAGGTGCAAAGAGAAGCAGGATACACAGAAGGACTTTCAAATTGTTCAGTGGCGCACCACATGCAGCTTCCTTCTCACCTGTCCCGTGCAGCCTTGCCAAACCCGGATGCTGTCTGCCTACCTTACTAGGGGTCAGGAACCCGGGGCAACAAAGGAAGCTTGGAGGAGAGTTTTTTCCACTTTCAGCAGTTTGGTAGCCTGGGAGTGGTGACTAGTTATTCAGAGATTCCAAGGCCGGAAGGGTCACTGTGATCACCTAGTCTGACCTCCTGTATAGCACAAGCCAGAGAACGGCCCCGACATAATTCCTAGCCCAGATCCTTTAGAAAAGCAGTGCCAGTGCTGGAGCTCCATCACAGCCCTTGCTAAGTTGGATACCCAATGGATAATTACATTCACTGTTAAAAATGTATGCCATATTTCCAGCCTTAATTTATCCCGCCACTGGCTCTTTAGACCTGTCTCTGCTAGACTGGAGAACCCATTATTAAATCTCTGTTCCCCAGGTAGATACTTACACGCCCAGCCTAGGGGAATAGCAAAGGCTAATGCATCCCTGCCAGGGCGTGTTTCCTATTGAGCTGCCAGGGGATGGCCTTTCCCGCCATTTAAGCACAGTAGAGTGGCTGAGGAGGTGGTTTCCAGGGGTCTGTCCCTGTCACAGTGACCGAGTGAACCTAGACAAGATGTTAACTCTGCCCTAAACAACAACATCTCATTGCTGCACAGCTGCTAGTGGTGGAAAGTAAAAGGAATGGTGAATACCTACTGTTGCCAGGTAACAGCATCCACTGTGCGGCCAGCCACCTTCATGAACCTGTAGGAAACAAACGAAGAAACCATGTAAGCCTGATATTGTGACAGCGGTTGATGAGCAACAGACACTCCTCCCAACTCACATGATGGCAGACACAGTCACTGCACTGGCTGCGGCTGAACTGGATTCATGTATCCTTAAATGAAAGAACCAACCAACCAATTATTATAAGTGTCTGTTGCATCTCCAGCTCAGAACACAGGAGGAGGAGAAAGCCAACCCAAGATCAAGGCCTTGAGCATTCTTCCAGGACATCAGATCTAGGAGGATTATGGAGGCACTTTAGGAGCTCCATAGTTAAGGTGGCAACAAGGTATGTGCATGAATTAGTCTCTTGATAGTTCATGACTCAGAAGTCTAAGCCCATGGAAGATGCTCATCCCCACACAACAGTCATTGTTAAATTAGAGTTCAGGTTGTTCAAGTGTATTTCCTCGCACGCCTAATACCAAAACCAAGGCGGTTCTAGATTATAGATTCTATTCACACCCGGCACACTGCCAGTCTCCAAGCATTACCTTCCTGCCACCAACACACTAACGGCCTCTCTAGTGCTGTCACTTCCTCGTCAGCAATACCATCACCCTCAATGCTTACATCAGAAACCATGCCCCCAAAACCACACTGCAATGCACAGTCTGTGACTAGTTTGTTATAAAACATATTATGAATATACATACAAAAATATCGATTTGTATATTTTAATGACAGCTGTGTGCGTGTGTTGAGCAGTGAGCATTGTACTGTGATATTTTTGGGAAGTCACTGTAACTATTGTGACATACGGGAGAGTTCTCCAGACCCGTCTCATCTCTTGCCCTGTAACCTGGGTTCCCACAACACATCCCCAGTCCCGGATTCCTCCCCAAAATGTATACACAACTTGCCACCCTAAATGGAGTTACCCAGACAATGTAATTTAAACACACTGGATTGGATTAAACAATAAAACTAGATTAAAAACAAAGGAAGATTGGATCTTAAGTAAGACTGAGTACAAGTCATGAGGCACAAAAGTCAGCAATGGCTGTAAGAAAAAGAAAGACAAGCACTTCCTAACGTAACAAACTAGATTTGATTCCAGGTAAATTCCTTACCACATTCTTCAGGCGGTATTACTGACCAAAATCTTCAGACCATAGTCCAGCGGTTTGTTCTTTTGTATTCTTAGGGGCAAAGAGGGAGATGGACAGGGACAGGGAGAGAAATCCATTGCAGTGTTTGCCCCTCACTTTTATCATTCAGCCTATTCATTTCATTTGGTGGCCCCTAGTTCTTGTGTAATGAGAAGGAATAAATAACACTTCCTGATTTACTTTCTCCACATCAGTCATGATTTTATAGACCACTATCGTATCCCCCCTTAGTTGTCTCTTTTCCAAGCTGAAAAGTCCCAGTCTTATTAATCTCTCCTCACAAGGAAGCAGTTCCAGACTCCCTCATCATTTTTGTTGCCCTTTTCTGAACCTTTTCCAAATTCCAATATATCTTTTTTGAGATGGGGCGACCACATCTGCACACAGTATTCAAGATGTGAGCACACCATGGAATTATATAAAGGCAATATGATATTTTCTGTCTTATTATCTCTCCCTTTCTTAATGATTCCCAACATTCTGTTTGCTTTTTTGACGCCGCTGCACATTGAGTGGATGTTTTCAGAGAACTATCCACAATGACTCCAAGATCTCTCTCTTGAGTGGTAACAGCTAATTTAGACCCCATCATTTTATATGTATAGTTGGGATTATGTTTTCCAGTGTGCATTACTTTGCATTTATCAACATTGAATTTCATCTGCCATTTTGTTGCCCAGTCACCCAGTTTTGTGAGATCCTTTTGTAGCCCTTCGCAGTCTGCCTGGGACTTAACTATCTGGAGTAGTTTTGTATCATCTGCAAATTTTGCCACCTCACTGTTTACCCCTTTTTCCAGATCATTTATGAATGTTAAAGACTGGGCCCAGTACAGACCCCTGGGGGACACCACTATTTACCTCTCTCCATTCTGAAAACTGACCATTTATTCCTACCCTTTGTTTCCTATCTTTTAACCAGTTACCCATCCAGGAGAGGTCCTTCCCTTTTATCCCATGACAGCTTACTTTGCTTAAGATCCTTTGGTGAGGGACCTTGTCAAAGGCTTTCTGAAAATCTAAGTACACTATATCCATTGGATCCCCCTTGTCCACATGCTTGTTGACCCCCTCAAAGAATTCTAGTAGATTGGTGGGGCATGAGTTCCCTTTACATAAACCATGTTGACTATTTCCCAAGAAAGTATGTTCATCTACGTGTCTGACAATTTTGTTCTTGACTATAGTTTCAACCAGTTTGCCCAATACTGAAGTCAGGCTTACCAGCCTGTAATTGCCGGGATCACTTCTGGAGCCCTTTTAAAAAATTGGCATCATATTAGCTATCCTCCAGTCATTTCGTACAGAAACTGATTTAAATGCTGGTTACAAACTACAGTTAGTAGTTCTGCAATTTCACATCTGAGTTCCTTCAGCTCTCTTGGGTGAATCCCATCTGGTCCTGGTGGCTTATTACTGTTTAGTTTATCAGTTTGTTCCAAAACCTCCGCTAATGACACCTCAGTCTGGGACAGTTCCTCAGATTTGTCACCTAAAAATAATGGCTCAAGTTTGGGAATCTCCTCACATCCTCAGCTGTGAAGACTGATGCAAAGAATTCATTTAGTGTCTCTGCAATGGCTTTATCGTCCTTGAGTGCTCCTTTAGCATCTCAATCGTCCAGTGGCCCCACTGGTTGTTTAGCAGGCTTCCTACTTCTGATGTACTTAAAAA
>NW_020664446.1:839155-921626 GCF_002925995.2 Terrapene triunguis | reverse complement strand
CTAGATAACTTCATGGAGGTTAAGTCCATTAATGGCTATTAGCCAGGATGGGTAAGGAATGGTGTCCCTAGCCTCTGTTTGTCAGAGGGTGGAGATGGATGGCAGGAGAGAGATCACTTGATCACTACCTGTTAGGTTCATTCCCTCTGGGGCACCTGGCATTGATCACTGTCGGTAGACAGGACACTGGGCTAGATGGACCTTTGGTCTGACCCAGTCTGGCCGCTCTTATGTTCTAATTATATTTTTACACTTCACTTGCCAGAGTTTATGCTCCTTTCTATTTTCCTCACTAGGATTTAACTTCCACTTTTTAAAGGATGCCTTTTTGCCTCTCATTGCTTCTTAAACTTTGTTGTTTAGCCGCAGTTGCACTTTTTTGGTTCTCTTACTATGTTTTTTAATTTGGGGGATACATTTAAGTTGAGCCTCTATTATGGCGTCTTTAAAAAGTTTCCATGCAGCTTGCAGGGATTTCACTTTTTGCGCTGTACCTTTTAATTTCTGATTAACCAACTTCCTCATTTTTGTGTAGTTCTCCTTTCTGAAATGAAATGCTTGGGCTGCTGTGGTGTTTCCCCCACCACAGGGATGTTAAATTTAATTATATTATGGTCACTATTACCAAGCAGTCCAGTTAATTCACCTCTGGGACCTGATCCTGTGCTCCACTTAGGACTAAATCAAGAATTGCCTCTCCTCTGGTGGGTTCCAGGACTAGCTGCTCCAAGACGCAGTCATTGAAGGTGTCAAGAAACTTTATCTCTGCCTCCTGTCCTGAGCTGACATGTACCCAGTCAATATGGGGATAGTTGACCCTTGGGGTAAGTTTGTTATCTGGTGTGTGTGGGTGTGTGTGTGTGTGTGTGTGTGTGTGTGTGTGACAATGCTGCCCGTGGGAGCCAGCTGAGGTCACTCAATCAGGGTGAACTGCAAACAGAACGGGGCAGACAAACCCCAAACGCTGGTGGATATTCCAATACTTAGATTTACCAACCAGCCCAAAACAGCTTCTGTATTACCTCACTGGTTACTCAGAAGTTTAAACAACGCAGTTTTCTTAAAGTGCCCAGCCTTAGGCCTTTGTTCAGACAGACACGTCAGATATGATGATGATTACTGAAAATCTTATCTCATCATATAAAAGAAAAGGTTCTTCCACCCCCAAAGGATCAGCCACATACCCAGGTCCAATTATAACTTAGATCTTACCCAAAATACACGCTAGAGTCAATTCTTGTTAACTAAACTAAAATTTATTTAAAAAGAAAAGAGAGAGAGTGTTGGTTAAAAGATCAATATACATACAGACTTGTACTCAATTCTTGAGGTTCAGATACATAACAGAGGTGAGCTTGTAGTTGCCAAAAGTCCTTTTAGAAATAGTCCAGAGGTTTTAGTCCAATGTCCATATTCAGGGTGACTCCAGTCAATGACTGGGGATCCCAATCCTTGTGGCTTAAGGTTTCCCCCTCTTGAAACCCAAAGCAGATCTGAGATGATGTTGGATCGTGTCCCAGGGTTCTTATACATTTCCAGCAGCCTTTCGGCCTGAGAAAACAATAGCTTAACTCTCCTTCTCCCAAACATCCTGGCAATTAGCACAGGGTAATTTATCCATTCCACAGTTCAGATACAGGTTACCACAACCTTCAAAGAGACATAGAGACAATAATACTATTTCCCTCAAGTGTCTTCCTAAATGTTAATATTCCTTTTTTGATCTTTGAATTAAAGTTATAGCAATAGACAAGACTTGTTTGCTTACATCACAAGACCTGAGCAAACACCTCCCCTTCTACCTCTAACAATGCCGGCTGCATTTCAAAGCTCTATTCATTTACCTACCTTCCTAACCAGTCTCTAAAGTTCAGCCATGTCAGGTCAGTCTGGGAGGTAATTAACTCTTTCTGGCCCTGTCATCTTTCAATGAGATATTATATTACACTCATAACGTCACAGTTTGTTGGAGTGTGCTTGCTGCTGGACTGAAATACGCCATGGTCTGTTTGTTTGGGGGACTGTGTGCTGACCATGGTGCTAGGCAAGGCTGAGTGGGTTTGGGGTGCAGGAGGGGGCTCCAGGCTGGGGGGTGGAGCTGAGGGATTCAGAATGTGGGAGGGGGCTGTGTGTTGAGGCAGGGGGGTGGGAGTGGGGGGCAGGTTCTGAGGATGAAGGGTTTGGGGTGTAGGAGGGGGCTCCAGGCTGGGGGGTGGGGCCGAGGGATTCGGAGTGTGGTAGGGGACTGCGGGTTGAGGCAGGGGGTTGGGGTGCAGGATGGGGTACTGGCTCTGGGCTGGGGGTGCAGGCTCTGGGGTGGGGCCGGGGATGAGGGGTTCAGGGTGTGGGAGGGGGCTCTGGGCTGGGTAGGAGGTTGGGGAGCAAGGGGAGGTGAGGGGTCTGGCTGGGGTTGCAGGGGTGGGGCCAAGGATGAGTGGTTTGGGGTGCAGGAAGGGCCTCTGGGTTTGGGAGGAGCTCAAGGCTGGGGCAGGGGCGTGAGCTTACCTCGGGCGGCTTCTGGTCAGTGCGCAGCAGGGATAAGGTGCGCTCCCTGCCTGTCCTGGCACCGAGCTTCACCCCGGAAGCGGCCAGCAGGTCCAGCTCCTAGGCGGGGGGGCCCAGGAGGTTCCGCGCGCTGCTCTCGCCAGCAGACACCTCCCCCCAGCTCCCGCTGGCCATGGTTCCTGGTCAATGGGAATGCGGAGCCGGTGATCGGGGTGGAGGCAGCATGTGGAGCCCCGTGGCCCCCCTGCCTAGGAGCCAGACCTGCTGGCCACTTCTGGGGTGCATCACGGTGCCAGGACAGGTAGGGACTAGCCTGCTTTAGACCCGCAGCACCGACGACTGGACTTTTAACAGTCAGTGGTGCTGACCAGAGCTGCCAGGGTCCCTTTTCAACAGGGTGTTCCGATTGAAAACCGGACACCTGGCAACCCTGCCCAAAAGGACAGTTGTTGGTACCTTTAATCCCATCTAAGAATCGGTCAGACAAGGAAGGTTTCTTTCTAAAATCTCTCTCCAGCTAAAAGGTGGAGGAACAAGGGATGTTGTGCAAATGAAACTCTTATTTAATAACATTTGAAATGTTTTAACTGTTCCCCCTCCCCCCGCCGCTCCCCTCATCATTAATAAACGGTTAAAAGGTTGTTGAATGTTGCTGTTGCCATGATACTAAGCAGGCTGTGGTTTCTGTACACCAAACCCCGAACCTTGTTTAGCACCGGTTAATGTTGGCCAATGACAGGGTCAGGTTAACTTCTTTGACTCTTTGGGCCCATTTATGCCATCGAAATTAATATAGAGCAAAAACGAGATAATCAAGTGAAAAAACTTCAGGGGGAAAAAAGGGACCATTTTGGAACTCTTCTAATTCTTTCTGCATAAAACCAATTTTCAGACTACTGTGAAAGATTCTAATTCTGCTCAGGGTTCAACTTTGAGTTTGTTATGTACAAATATCAGTAAAATGGCAAAAATCAAAGGCTTAAAGATCCCATTAAACTTAAACCTTCTGACTCAGTTAAACTCCATAGTTAAAGATAAGAGTAGTGATCCTTAACCTCCTTAGCAGAGCCAGATGTAGGCATGACAAGCGCTCGATAAGGATTCTTACTAGTGTGTAATGTAATTCCTGTGCAGATGTTGCTGGCACATACGTACAGCACACCCTCGCTATAACGCTCTTTACAATAACGAACCTTGGACTACAACGAACCTGGTCCCTGGATCCCCCCTCGAGCCCCACTGCGGTGCTGGGGCTGGAGGAGCTGTCAGCCCCCGCCCCCACAGGTCTCTTTTGCACTAACACAGAAATGGCTTGGATCCCGAGGGGGTCGTTCTAGCACGGCTGTGCTGTGCCTGAACAGACATTGTTATTGTTAGAGTAGCACACACGCCCCGTAGGGTTAGTCATCAATTTCAGGCCAGAAGGGACCGTTTATGATCCTCCGGCTGTTTGAGCTGCAGTGTCTCTCTGGAAAAGAGACCCAGTCTTGCCTTACAGGCTGCCAGGGATGGAGAACCCACCCCCTCTAGGCTGTTAATGAATCAGTGTACAAACCTGCACCTTATTTCCAGTCTGAATTTGTCTAGCGTCAGCTGCCAACCATTGGATCTCCATCTGCCTTTTCCTGCTAAATTCAAGAGCCATCTATTCTCAGAAATCTCTGCCCAATGAAAATACTTTTAGACCGTGATCCCTTTGAAAAAATAGCAGGTGTTCAGGTCAGTATGGACAAAAATTGATCATTTTTAAAAAGTTAAAAAATTGATGTAAATCAGGTTATTTAAATTAAAGACAGGTTTATTCATAAAAATAAACCTACTTAAAATTAAATTTGAAATGGACAAAATATAATCCATTCAAGCTATTTAAGCACATGAGCTGATCAGTGGGCCCCACTGGTGGGTGCTGAGCACCCACTACTGTTTTTCGGTGGGTGCTCCAGAACCAGAGCACCCATGGAGTTGGCACCTATGATTGCAGCGTAACAATAATATGTCCTGCAAGTTCTTAGCATGTGTAGGGGACAGCTTTCTCATTCAAAAAGTTGAGGAAACATCTAAGGGGTCATCCATTTTGGATCTGATTTTGACCACCAGGGATGAATTAGTTGCGAACGGGAAGGTGGTCAGGAACTTGGGAGGAAGTGATCATGATCTGATAAAATTCAAGATCCTAGGAAAGAAGGGCATGAGAACAGCAAAACTGGACTTCAGACCGGCGAGTTCAACCGATTCCGAGAACTAGCAGGCGAGATCCCATGGAAAGACCAATCAGGGCTGTCCCTAGCCATTTCGGTGCCCTACGCAGCCCCCCTGCTAGGAGCCAGGGGAGTGGAGCGGGCTGGGGCCAGGTCGCTCCACTTACCCCGCGGTGAGTGCAGGCCCGGCCCCTCCAGCCGTCCTCACAGGTGTGGGGGCAGAGCAGGGGCGGAGTGGGGGCGGAGCAGGGGCGGGGGGGCCATGGGGAAGAGGCGGAGCAGGGGCTGGAGCAGCACACAGCTGCGCAGGACATCAGGAAATGTGGTTGCTCAAATGTCCTGGTGCCCTACGCAGCTGTGTACTTTGCATATGGGTAGGGATGGCCCTGAGACCAATTAAGAAGAAAAGGAGTCGAAGGAGACTGGCAGTTCCTAAAAGATGTAAATTGGAGACTCAACATCAAGCTATTCCAACACAGAGGAAAGATAAGAGCCATGGGAGACCAGTTCGGCTGCACAAGGAGCTTTTTAGCTATCTAAAACCCCAAAGGGATCCATACAGGAAATGGAGAGAGGGGCATGTCACCAGGGAAGTAGACAAGCGAGTAGCATGAGCATGTGGGGACAAAATGAGGAAAGCCAAGGCAAAGAATGAGTTACAGCTCATAAGGAATGTTAGAGACAACAAGAAGGGGTTCTTCAAATAACAACAAAGAAAGATCAAGGGTGGTGTGTGGGTCCGCTGCTCAGTGGAGCTGGTGAGCTGGTAACAGAAGATGATAGGGAGGCAGAGTTGCTCAATGTCAACTTTGCTTCAGTCTTCTCCCAAAAAATAACATGTGACCAGACGACTAGCGAAGTTATTATAGGCAATAAAGGGGAAGGGATGCAGATCGGGATAAGTAAAGAACACGTCAGAGATCTTCTGACCAATTTGAATGAAATCAAATCAGTGGGGCTGGATGCTATTCACTCGAGGGTGCTAAAGGAATTAGCTGAAGAAATCGCAGACTCACTGGCAATAATATTTGCAAACTCGGTCTTCACGGCTGAGGATGTGAGGGAGATTCCCAAACTTGAGCCAGTCTGAGGAACTGTCCCAGACTGAGGTGTCATTAGAGGAGGTTTTGGAACAAATTGATAAACTAAACAGTAATAAGTCACCAGGAGCAGATGGGATTCATCCAAGAGTTCTAAAGGAACTCAAATGTGAAATTGCAGAACTACTAACTGTAGTTCGTAACCTATCATTTAAATCCACTTCTGTACCAAATGACTGGAAGATACCTAATGTGATGCCAATTTTCAAAAAGGGCTCCAGAAGTGATCCCGGCAATTACAGGCAGGTAAGCCTGACTTTAATACCACGCAAACTGTAAAGAACAAAATTGTCAGACGCATAGATGAAAATAATTTGTTGGGGAAGAGTCAACATGGTTTTTGTAAATGGAAATCATGCCTCACCAATCTACTAGAATTCTTTGGGGGGGGGGGTTATCTGATTAAAATATGACCATGCAGATCATTGTTGCTACCACTGTTATATAATTGCAACAAATCTTATACAAAGTGTGTCAAGTAAGGTGTTATGATTAACTGAATATGATTATGCTATTTGTATGCATGTACCTTTGTTGTACCTGAAGTTATGAGTATTGGCGCTATACCTGGATTACAAATGTTTGCTCCTGGGTAGCACCCACAAGGTGTTTAGCCTGCACATCTTGAAGGGACTATTCAAATTAAGTGGCTCATCAAGGAACACTTAACTCACAGTGGACCATGGGAGACGCCTATCTACAGATAATTGGCTTTCCTGCTATGACTGAGAGAAATCAGGCATGGACATGTGACTTTCCCATGTGACTCCAAACTCCACCTTTTACCTGTAATTTTCCACTAGCTGTGCTGAGGGCTTTGTTTGAAACAATGGGATTCCCGCCACATGGCAGAAGCTATAAAAGGTGCTGGAAACACCTTCATTTTGCCTCTTTCCTGCCCAAACCTCTGGACTATGGACTAATACTAATGGGAGCATCTAACCAAGGGACTGAGGAAGAAAAACCAAACGCACAAATACAGAATGGAAGATAACTGGCTTGGCAGCAGCACTGCTGAGAAGGATTTGGGGGTTATGTTAAGGTTGTGATCCACCATGAGTCAACAGTGCGAGGCTGTTGTAAAACAAGCAAATGCAATGTCAGGTTGCATGAACAGAGGCATAGCACACAAGTTACAGGAGGTGACAGTACCGCTCTACTTGGTGCTGGTTAGGCCTCAGCTGGAGAACTGTGTCCAGTTTTGGTCACCAATGTATAGAAAGGATGTAGAGAAACTGGAAAGGATCCAGGGGCGAGTGACAAAGATGATCAAAGGCATGGATGGCAGGTACTTCAGGCCGGGGGAGGCTACGCCTCCTCAAACAGCCCCAGGTAGCCCCGCCCATGCTCTGCCCCCAGGCCCCTTCCTGCTTGCCGCTCCCTCCTTGGCCCGAGCTCAGGCAAGCTGCTCCTCTTCCTGGAAGCGAGCTGGGACTGGGGCTAGGGCAGGCCAGTCTGCTGCTGGGACTCGGGGTGGCTGGGGCCGCACAGCGCTGAGGGGCCCCCGGGCGCTGGGGCCACACCTCCCAGGGCTGGGAGTATGCCGCCCAGTGCTAGGGGCGCTGGGGATGGAGGGTCAGCAGGGCCTCAGGTCGAAGGGGCAGGGGCGGGGCCAGGGGCTAGCCTCCCCAAATGAGCAGCTCCCATGCCACCCATGATCCAAGGGATGGAATGCAAGCCCTATGAGCAAAGGCTAAAGGAACGGGATATGTTCAGTTGGGAAAAGAGGAGATTAAGGGGGGAATATGATTGCGGCTGAAAGGCTGCCATAAAAAGAGACGGAGAAAAGTTGTTCTCTTTTGCCACAGAGGGCAGGACAAAAGGCAGTGGGTTCAAACTACAGCACAGCAGATTTAGATTAAATTTCAGGAAAATCTTCCGAACTGTCAGAGCAGTCGGCCAATAGAACAGATGCCTGGGGAGGGTGTGGAAGCTCCATCACTGGAGGTTTTCAAAAGGAGTCTGGAGCCATCTGGCTTGGCTGGTTTAAATCCTGCATCTTGCGGGGGTTAGACTAGGTGACTCTTGTGGTCCCTTCTAAACCTATTATTCTATGATTCTATACATTAAACACAAAAAATATTAAGCTGTACATGTTTGCTGTCACGTTTTAAAGAAAACTCAAACTACTGAACTGGTGGAAATCACTTGCTAAGCACCCAGAACCAGAGTTTGTTGAAGTGCTAAACCAGCTGTTGACAAGAGTAGACAGGTGGAATCTCCATCCTTAGAGGTTTTTAAGGCCCGGCTTGACAAAGCCCTGGCTGGGATGATTTAGTTGGGGCTGGGTCCTGCTGTGAGCAGGGGGTTGGACTAGATACGTCCTGAGGTCTCTTCCAACCCTGATCTTCTCTGATTCTATGAACAGTAGCCTCTCTTGCAGGTACAGAGAGAATATTTTCTTCATGTCTGTTTATTCACCTAGTTCAGCTCAATGACTAGTCTATTCAAAGTTACAAAACCAATTGGAAGCTGAAAAAGCAGGAAAGCTTATTTTCCTCTTCCAGTCTGAATAAAAACTAGGCGTGAGGATGAGATCTACTAGTTCTAAAATCTTGAAGCGCATGGTGACCAGAAACAAATTAGTTCAATTCATTAACTACAGATGATACTGCCTTTGTTTAATAAATCTGTTAGTTTTAAATGAAAAATATGTTTTGATAAGAAAAGAGTTTATGTATCCAGCACATTTAAGGTCGTTTATTTAATAAAAAAATAAAATGCTGTTTTTGTGCATTTTTAATTGCATTTGAAATTTCATCCCAGTAGAGCTTGACACAAATCACAAGTAAAAAAATTAATCTCATAAAGAAAAGCATCATTAACTGTTTTCTAACATAATTTAAAAAAATTAAAAAATAAATCAAAGAAATGTAAATTAAGCTATACGATTGCTTAAATAAATGTGTCTAGACATAATGTATCCTCCTGGCAAGCAAAAAGAAGCATCACATTTAGTGCAAAGGTTATATTTAGTTGCAAATCAATGATTTCTCAATCAGGCAGGGAGGAAAGGTGAAGGAGTTGCACTGTATGTAAGGGAGCAGTATGATTGCTCAGTGCTCCAGTATGAAACTGGAGAGAAGCCTGTTGAGAGTCTTTGGGTTAAGTTTAGAGGCGAGAGCAACAAGGGTGATGTCGTGGTGGGAGTCTGCTATCGACCACGAGAGCAGGAGGAGGAGAAGGTAGACGAGGCTTTCTTCGGACAACTAACAGAAGTTTCCAGATCAAGGCCCTGGTTCTCATGGGGGACTTCAATCACTCTGACATCTGCTGGGAGAGCAATACAGCAGTGCACAGACAATCCAGGAAGTTTTTGGAGAGTGTTTGGGACAACTTCCTGGTGCAAGTTCCAGAGGAACCAACGAGGGGCCATGCTCCTCTTGACCTGCTGCTCACAAACAGGGAAGAATTGGTAGGAGAAGTAAAAGCGGGTGGCAACCTGGGCAGCAGTGACCATGAGATGGTCAAGTTCAGGATCCTGACACAAGGAAGAAAGGAGAGCAGCAGAATACGGACCCTGGACTTCAGAAAAGCAGACTTGGACTCCCTCAGGGAACTGATGGGCAGGATCCCCTGGGAGGCTAATATGAGGGGGAAAGGAGTCCAGGTGAGCTGGCTGTATTTTAAAGAAGCCTTATTGAGGGCGCAGTAACAAACCATCCCGATGTGCAGAAAGAACAGCAAATATGGCAGGCGACCAGCTTGGCTTAACAGAGAAATCTTCGGTGAGCTTAAACACAAAAAGGAAGCTTACAAGAAGTAGAAACTTGGCCAGATGACTAGGGAGGAGTATCAAATATTGCTCGAGCATGCAGGGGTGTAATCAGGAAGGCCACAGCACAATTGGAGTTGCAGCTAGCAAGGGATGTGAAGGGTAACAAGAAGGGTTGCACCCTCAGCAAGTTTGTGGATGACACTAAACTGGGGGGAGAGGTAAATACGCTGGAGGGTAGAGATTGGGTCCAGAGTGACCTAGACAAATTGGAGGATTGAGCCAAAAGAAATCTGATGAGGTTCAACAAGGACAAGTGCAGAGTCCTGCACTTAGGAAGGAAGAATCCCATGCATTGCTCCAGGCTGGGGACCGACTGGCTAAGCAACAGTTCTGCAGAAAAGGACCTAGAGGTTACAGTGGACAAGAAGCTGGATAGGAGTCAGCAGTGTGCTCTTGTTGCTAAGTGTGTCCTAATCTTCTATGTCTGCTGTGATGCTGGCACACCAGGTACCAGCTCATGCCAAGGCCCCAGGCCTCACTCAACACTGACAAATGCGTATCTGGAAACCAGACTGACTCACCTGTGTGTTCGAATTATTAAAATAGATATTAGAGTTGAAGAATGTGTTTATGGAATGCTAGTAGGATGTTGCAAGTACTGTATTAATCCTACTTATAACTTCTGTCTCCCACACTATAAAATAAGGTTTAATTGTTTGCTCTGTAACTGTAAAAATGTTTGGTAAGACTAAATCCCCCCAGTCCGGGGAGAAACACTATCAAGTGTGACATAACCCCTCTTGTGGTGAACGAATATCTCCTCCCCAACCAAAGAAGGTCTACAGAAATCAGACAAGCCATTGTGGACAAAAGACTTTTTTGACGGCTTCCCCCACAGCCTGGAGAGGGTACGTGCCCAAGCCCTTGTCCCATCACAGCTCGAATGCTGGGGGAAGGGAATAAAAATGCCTGTTAAAAATTTATTATTCCTATGCTGCTGCACTCTGAGGGGTGAGGATTTCTAAGCATAAACCAGGAGTCCCCAGCTGTTTTGCCTGAGTTAGCCCTAAAGGATAGACAGAAACTGCTCACTATAGAAGTTATGAAAAACTATTTAACTAGGACGGTGGTGAAGCATGGAATGGGTTACCTAGGGAGGTGGTGGAATCTCCTTCCTTAGAGGTTTTGAAGGTCAGGCTTGACAAAGCCCTGGCTGGGATGATTTAGTTGGGGATTGGTCCTGCTTTGAGCAGGGGATTGGACTAGATACCTCCTGAGGTCCCTTCCAACCCTGATATTCTATGTTTCTATGAATGAGTCATAACTCAGCCAGATTTGGGCAGATTTTCCATGGGAATGGCAAAGGTGCTTCCCTGCCAAACTTCAAGACCCTGCTCCAAAGCATGGGGGTGTAACAGTGTCTCAATTAAATGGCTATGAGATTTTTTTTAACATGGCCAAACAATGTATTTTCACATAACCTCATTTTGACAAATGGCTGAATAATTTTAAAACAGCCTCCAAACAACTTCCGCCTGAGGCAGCCACCCCAAATGGTGAAACTTTGGCAAAGTTATAAGCACCGAAAACCAGGGTCTTATAATGGAGTAATGAGCAGCATTAACTAGAGGTTGTTGTTACCTGCGCCCTTACATTAGTACCGGATATTTTATAGAACACCTTTCACCCCAAAGACTCCCAGTGTTCAAGAGGATGATTATTCTTGGTGACCCTTCTGCCGTAATGGTATGTTAGAACTACACCTCTACCTCGATATAACGCTGTCCTGGGGAGCCAAAAAATCTTACCGCGTTATAGGTGAAACCGCATTATATCGAACCTGCTTTGATCCACTGGAGTGCGCAGCCCCGCCCCCCCGGAGCGCTGCTTTACCGCGTTCTATCCAAATTCATGTTATATCGGGTCGCGTTATATCAGGGTAGAGGTATATCATCAGGCCTCATCTCTTGAGGAGTAGCGCTCCGTATTATAATAACGAATAACCGTCTCCCTGGCCTTTTCCATTGGTTCCTGTGCGGTGTGGCTTAGAGCAGCCTTGACTGCTCTCGAACGCACTCACCGGTATAAGATGACCGGCAAACCCTCTTAGGGGAGATGCAGCTGTACCCGATGCACAGTTCTTTTGCCAGTAGAACATGTAACAGTTCCCCAAATAAAATAAGTGTGTCAGCAAAATAATTTTTTGCTGGTATAACCTTGTCCACCCTGGGGCTTTTGCAGATACAGCCGTGTCAGTTAGGGGCAGCGATTTTTTCCTCATTCTAAACTGACAGCAAAGTCGGCAAAACTTTTCAGCGTAGACCAGGCTTCGGTGTTACACTGAAAAAACAAACAGTCACATTCCCACAGTTCCTAGAGAGAGAACAGCCACCCCATCCGTTAGCCTACTGCTATTCCCTCCAAGCAGGAAGAGTTTGATACTTGAGCGCTGGACCAGCAGGAGAACACATGCAGCTGCAGATAATCTAACCAACCCTAGGATGTCACTCTTCCACCACACAAATGCTGCTGAAAGACTAGGGCTATCAGTAAAAACCTAATTCCACAGAAGGAAGTTCAGAGACTAGTAGCTAAATCCATTTTGAGAAGTACATGTTGATATTTATACATTAGTGAACCTGCATTCTGTCCAGCAGGTGTGACATCATGGAGCTGCTATGTAATAATCTAAGAAAGCTGATATGTAACTTAGTTATTGAGGTAGACTGTATAACGTATTGTGACAGGGTCAGGCCAGATGGATACAGGAGAGTGTTAGAAGGCAGATATATTAGTCCCAGATTAAGTAGATCCCTTTTCCCTGGGTAAGGTAACAGGGGCAGTTCCAGAACAAGCAGGAACTTGCTGGAACCAATTAAGGCAGGCAGGCTAATTAGGACACCTGGAGGCAATTGAGAAGAAACTGCTAGAATCAGTTAGGACAGGCTGGCTAATCAGGGCACCTGAGTTTAAAAAGGACCTCATTTCAGTTTGTAGCGTGCAGGCGAGGAGCTGAGAGTGGGAAGGCGTATTGCTGGAGGATTGAAGAGTACAAGCATTATCAGACACCAGGAGAAAGGTCCTGTGGTGAGGATAAAGAAGGTGTTGGGAGGAGGCCATGGGGAAGTAGCCCAGGGAGTTGTAGCTGTCGTGCAGAGCTGCAGTCCACAGGGCCCTGGGCTGGAACCTGGAGTAGAGGGCGGGCCCGGGTTCCCCCCAAACCTCCCAACTCCTGATCAGACACAGGAGGAATTGACCTGGACTGTGGGTTCTACCAGAGGGGAAGGTCTCTGGGCTGTTCCCTGACCCACATGGTGAATCTCTGAGGCGAACAAATCCGCCAATAAGTGCAGGACCCACCAAGATAGAGGGGGAACTTTGTCACAGTGTATTGGGGGAAGTGGTATGTTTATCATATGCCCTTAATGCTTCAATTCAATGGGGACTGTATAAGGCAACAGAATGACTGTCCCAATAAGAAGATCCAGGTGTGACGAAGTGGGACTGTTCTTAATGTTTTCTCTGAATACTGTGTGGGTGCCTCAATTTCCCCTGTGCATTTCTTAAGTATCTGGGTGTGTGGGATGGGTGTGTGTGATTGTTGCAGAGCCCGAGAGGGCCAGTTTGATGCTGTCTGCACAGAGAATGGCCGACACCCTGTCTCCTGGCAACTGATGGCCTGGGCCCCTCCCCTGCAAGGTGCCAACTGAAGGTGTTGGAGAACAAAGAGATCAGGTGGCCTCCTGGCCCAGGAAAGAGACAAAGGCAGAGGAGGGGCTGGAGAGTTTCTGTTCGGAACTGGCTGGGGAAATGGAGGGAGGCCCAGATGGGGCTCTGGCCTCCCTGCCCCAAGATGGACCTGACTTAGGGATCCTGTTTCTGTACCTACAAGCTCTGTTCTGGACTGTGTTCCTGTCATCTAATAAACCTTCTGTTTTACTGGCTGGCTGAGAGTCACGTCTGACTGCGGAGTTGGGGGGCAGGGCCCTCTGGCTTCCCCAGGAGCCCGCCAGGGCGGACTCGCTGCGGGAAGCGCACGGTGTGAGACGGGGATGCTGAATGCTCCAAGGTCAGACCCAGGAAGGTGGAAGCTGTGGAAGCTTCTTGCCTGGAGACAGTCTGCTAAGAGAGAAGAGGCTCCCCCAGAATCCTGCCTGGCTTCATAGGGAGCAGCTCCAGAGCATCGCCTGGGGACTCCGTGACACCAGGCACACACTTGAAAGGCAATGGGGAAAACTCTTCACTTTGAGGGTCCTACCTACTGTCTCCAACAAACTGCAATCCTTGTTTTGCCAAAGCTGGGAGTTATCAGATCAAAGGACTACAAATATTTAAAGGTGACGGGATGCCTGTGAATGGGGGGTGGCGGGTACCCAAGGGACTGGTCAGGAGCAGGGGGAAGGGCACTGGTTTGTGAGTCAAGGGAAGATACTGTCACCCAAGCAAAGAGGCTTTGCAGAGCAGTCCACAGACTCCGATTCCAAGGCCAGAAGTGACCATTGTGATCATCTGGTCTGACGTCCAGCATTGCACAGGCCCGAGAACTTCCCCCAACATAATCACTAGAGCAGAGCTTTAAAAAAATCCAATCTTGGATTTACAAATTGTCAGTGATGGAGACTCCACCGTGACCCTTGGTAAATTGTTCCAAGGGTTAATCACGCTCACTGTTAACAATTGACACCTTATTTCTAGTCTGAATTTGTCTAGCTTCAATTTCCAGCCCCTGGATCATGTCACACCTGTCTCTGCTGAACTGAAGAGCCCATTATTAAATATCTGTTTCCTGGTAGGTACTTCTAGACTGTAATCAAGTCACCCCGTAACTGTTGCTTTTTTAAGATACACAGATCGAGCTCCCGGAGTCTGTCACTATCAGGCAGGTTTTCTAATCCTTTCATCATTCTCATGGCTCTTCTCTGACCCCTCTTCAATTTATCAACTTCCTTCTTGAGCTGTGAGCACCAGAACTGGGCACAGGATTCCAGCACTGGCCGCACCAGGGCCACATTCCAGGGTAACAGAACCTCTCTGCTCTACTTGAGATTCCCCTGGTCATGCAGCCCAGGATGGCATTTGCTCTTTTGGCCACAGCATCACACTAGGAGCTCACGTTCAGCTGATTATCCACTATGACCCCAAAATCTTTTTCAGAGTCACTGCTTCCCAGGACTGAGTCCCCTGTCCTGTAAGTATGGCCTGCGTCAGTGGTTCTCAACCCGCAGCACAATCCGCACAGAGCTGCGGCCCATGTGACATCCTCAGGGCCATACAGGTAGTATATATATTCTGTGGATGCAGCCCATATAACACAGAGATAGCTGCATATGTAGCCCACTGTGGTAAATAGGTTGAGAACCACTGGCCTACATTCTTTGCTCCTAGATGCATACATTTACCTTTAGCCATATTACAATGCTTATTGTTTGCTTGCACCCAGCTCTCTCTAAATCAGTGACCTGTCCTCTTCATTACTGACCACTCCCCCAATTTTTGCATTGTTTGCAAACTTTGTCACAGCCGGGTAGTGGACAGCCAGACCCAGTAGTCAGAGCCAGAGTCCACAGTGACAAGACAGGCATGAGCTGGGTCACGATACCAGGAGGTCAGAATCACAAATCAGATGCCAGGGGTCACACCGGGTCAGAAGGCCAGGAAATCATGCCGGGGGAGCAGGAAGCACAAGGCACACAGTCCAGAACAGGGTGGAGCCCAGTTGTTCAGACAGCGTCCTGGTCCTGGATCCCGGCTTATGTAGGGCCAGCAGGGCAATCAGCTGCTCTGTGACACCACCAATAGGACTGCAGGGGCAGAGCCTCAAATTGGGGCTGGGCTTCATGGGTCCCAGGGAAGCAAGCATCAGCAGGCTGCCAGATGCTCCTATAAACCCTGCAGACCCAGGTTCGAGACCCTGGTGTCATAACATCACTCCCTTCCCCTAGGGGCGCCCTCTGGGCAATGTAGGTCCAGGTCGCTGAGGGTGGGTTCTGTGGAAGGTCCAAACCAGGCAGGAGCATGAACTTTTCCCTCTGGTTCCCAAGTGCGTTCCTCTGGGCTGTAATTTATCTGTGTCGAGGACTTCACATTCAATACAGTCCTCTTGCCCCTGTACCTGTACCAGTGGGGGGCGAGGGGGGTGATGTGTCCTCAGCGTGTGGCTTCAGAAGTGAGAGGTGAACCACAGGGTGTCTCGAAGGGATCGAGGCAGCTGAAGCATGAAGGTGACCGGGTTCATTTGTCACCAAGTGCGGTATGGACCAAGGAACTGATAGTTTAGTTCCTGGGAGGGTCTGAGCTGTAGCTGCATCCACGGAATTGTCCACTCCTCCTGAATGGAACAGGGCCTGTTGGAGAGGAATCTGTAAGGGGTCCCTTGTGATGCACAATGGGACTGACACCGGCAAATGAGAAGCCTGTGGATGGGGCTCAGGGTGCAGCCCAGTGAGGACGAGGCTATGGGGAACATCTCTTCTCTCAAGGTCCAGGCCAGTTCTCCCAAACTCTTCAGTGTTCGCACTGGGCAGGCTGAGATGGCATGGCCAGTTTCACCACAGTAGAAGCACATGTGGTGCAGGTGGCCCGGTTCCCTTTCTTCAGGTGTGAGTTGCTGGTGAACCAGATTGGCGTGTGTGGGTTCGGCAGGTGATCCAGAAGCTGGGGTCATGGTATGTGGTAAGGGAGGCTTTCTCCTTTCTCCTCTCTTTGTTCTCACAGCTTCTCGGCTCTCTGTGAGCTGAGGGGTGAAAACATTATCTATGTGGATGGTAAGATCCACAAAAGCATCTAGGTCCACTGGTGTCTCTACGCAGGCCAGTTCATCTTTGATTTCTTCCCACAAGCCCCATAGAACTGGGACAGCTGCGCTGCTCCATTCCACTCTGTATCCGTTCTGAGGCAGCCGAAGTGCCCTGCATAGGCGGTCGCGGTGCCTGACCCCTGCTGGGCTCCGGAGACGTGCTGCCCCACATGGGCCTATGCTGCTCTCCGGACTTTCCCTTGTCAGTACAGGAAGTTGGAGACCATCCTCTCCCGGTATTCTTCCTCTGCTTCTTAGTAGGGACTGGGACTGGCGCTGGGATGCCAGTGCCGCTGTGCTCAGTGCGGAGTCCGATCTCAGCGGCTCAGAGACCGGCACAAGGGCCGACTCCTTGAGGAGCGCTCTTAGTCTTATGTCTGGCTCCTTTTTAGTTCTAGGCTTGAAGCTCTTGCAGATGCGACACTTGTCGCTAACGTGAGTTTCCCCCAAACGCTTCAAGCAGCTTTCATGAGGGTCGCTGATGGGCATAGGCTTTTTGCAGTGATCACAAGACTTGAAGCCCGGGGACCGGGGCATGCCCCGACCCTGAGCTAAGTCCCTTGGGGGACTATCTAACTTATCTACAGTACTCTTAGCTAACTATTAAGAGAACAAAAGAACTATTTACACAATGAATGATAGGAAGAACCACTGGGTAAGAGCACTTGCCGAAGCAAGGAGATGTTCCAGCACCATCACTGGCGGTAAGAAGGAACTGAGGGAGGAGGGAGCCAGAGGCACCCCTTATACCGGAGCATATGGGACTCCTTAGGGGACCAGCTCTGGCGCCCTCTGGATACCACGGAGGGAAAAACTTCTGGCATCAGTGCATGTGGCGAGCGCACACATCTAACATGGAATGGACATAAGCAAGCACTCGAAGAACTATTAGTACATAAGGTAAATTATGACTTAACTGGTACCACAGAGACTTAGTAGGATAAATTTGCTGACTGGAATATTACTATAGAGGGGCATAACTTGTTCAGAAAGGGGAAAAAGGGAGGAGGTGTTGCATTATACGTCAAGAATACACACACTTGTTCTGAGAGCTGGCCAGAGGGGAGAGACAGGCCAGTTGAGAGTCTCTGGGTAAAATTAAAAGGGGTAAAAAATAGGGATGATGTCATGGTAGGGGTCTGCTATAGACCAGCAGATCAGGAAGAAGAAGTGGATGAAGCACTAGAACAAACAACAGACATATCCAAAACACAAGACTTGGTAGCAACGGGCGACTCGAACTGCCCAAACATCTGTTGGAAAAGTCATATGGCAAAACACAAAATTTACAATAAATTCTTGTAGAAAGGGATCGATTATAAGACAGAAAATATCATATTGCCTCTATATAAATCCATGGTACGCCCACATCTTGAATACTGCATGCAGATGTGGTGGCCCCATCTCAAAAAAAGATATATTGGAATTGGAAAAGGTTCAGAAAAGGGCAACAAAAATGATTAGGGTATGGAACATCTGCCGTGTGACGAGAGATTGACTGGGACTTTTCAGCTTGGAAAAGGGACGACTAAGAAGAGTTTATATAGAGGTCTATAAAATCATGACTGGTGTGGAGAAAGTAAATCAGGAAGTGTTATTTACTCCTTCTCATAACACAAGAACTAGGGGTCATCAAATGAAATTAATAGGCAGCAGGTTTAAAACAAACAAAAAGGAAGTATTTTTTCAAATAACGCACAGTCAACCTGTGGAACTCTTCACCAGAGGATGTTGTGAAGGCCAAGACTATAACAGGGTTCAAAAAAGAGCTAGATACGTTCATGGAGGATAGGTCCATCAATGGCTATTAGCCAGGATGGGCAGGGATGGTGTCCCTAGCCTCTGTTTGCTGGAAGCTGGGGATGGGCGACAGGGGATGGATCACTTGATGATTCCCTGTTCTGTTCATTCCCTCTGGGGCACCTGGCATTGGCCGCTGTCGGTAGACAGGATACTGGGCTAGATGGACCTTTCCTCTGACCCAGTCTGGCCGCTCTGATGTTCTTACATCCTCATGGTCAGCATGCTAGCCCAGGCCTCCTGCACCAGAGCTCCCAGACTGCGATGGGGTGGATCTCCCAGCCCGTGGCTCAAGCCTGTGCTTGGGCCTGTTCCCCCTGCAGCACCACAGGCACATCCCCTTAGTCCAGCCACAAAGCGTCCTTCCAGCCGGGCAACTGGTCCAGAGCCAGTCATCTGTCCCCACATAAACAGGGCGCAGCACCCTCTGGGGGGTGCCACCCTCCTCCAATGAGAGAGGAGCTGGCTGGAGGGATTTCCTGCCAACCCAGACTCAGAGGGCAGAGGCATTCACTTATTCTCTCCATCTGCCCGCCAATCAATGCACTGAGGAGTTTGCAGTCCGCATGCAGTCTGCTGCGGCTGAAGGTTCACATCCACAACTGGTCAGTTCAGTCTGTAGCTTCAGAGTTCTCTGGCATCTGACACTGAGCTCTCACGTCGCAGCATACACGAGGAGTACTTTCCACCATCTCTGCTTGGCTAGGAGACGGTCCCCTCCTGGCAGACCACAACCTGGCCTCAGTTATTCATGCTCTCGTCACCTCGCGGCTGGAATACGGCAATGCAAATCCCTGGGCATGAAGCCGTCAGCACTCAGATTCATACGTTCCATGGGCAGAAAGGACGATTGTGATCATCTAGTCTGACCTCTTGTACAGCGCAGGCCAGAGACTTGCTCCAAATAATTCCTAGAGTTGATCTTTTAGAAAAACATCCCATCTTGTTTTAAAAATGGCCAGTGATGGAGACTCCACCACAACCCTCAGTAAATTGTTCCAATGATTAATTATTCTCACTATTAAAAATGTGCATCTTATTTCCAGTCTCAATGTTTCTAGCTTCAACTTCCAGTCATAAGATCATGTTACACCTTTCTCTGCTGGACCTAAGAGTCCGTTAAATATTTGTTCCCCAGGTAGGTAATTCTAGACTGTAATCAAGACCCCCCTTAACACAGATTGAGCTCTTTGAGTCGGTCACTATCAGGCAGGTTTTCTAATCCTTTAATCATTGTTGTGGCTCTTCTCTGAACCATCTCCAATTTATCAACATCCCTCTTGCACTGTGGGCACCAGAGCTGGACACAGGATTCCAGCAGCGTCACACCGGTGCCAAATCCAGAGGGAAAATAACCTCTGTGGTCCTGTTCCCCTGTTTGGCCACAGGGTCGCACTGGGAGCTCGTGTTTAGCTGATTACCACCATGACCCCAAATCTTTTTCAGAGTCACAGTTTCCCAGGACAGAGCCCCCTATTCTGTAAGTATGTCCTACATTCTTTGCTCCTAGATGCATACATTTACATTTAGCCATGTTGAAACGCATATTGTTTGCTTGCACCCAGTTTACCAAGCGATCCAGATCATTCTCAATCAGTGACCTGTGGTCTTCATTATTTACCCCTCCCCCAATTTTTGTTATCTGCAAGCTGTATCAGTGATAATTTTATGTTTCCTTCCACATCACCAATAAACATGTTAAATAGCATAGGGCCAAGAACCAATTCCTGTGGGACCCCAATGAAAGGAAACACACGCTCGATGCTGATTCCCCAAGATGCTGAGAGTTTTAGCTGCATGGGTGGAGAGAAAAGGCCAGATCCTAGAAATACACAGGAAGAATCTGTATACTGTGTCATCACTATTACCTTTATTAACCAAACTTGTAATCTCATCAAAAAAAGAGAGCTACTTAGTTTGGCAGGATCTATTTTCTATAAACGCATGTTGATTGACGTTAATTATATATTCTTTATTAATTGAGTCCTGTATCAGCTACTCAATTATCTTGTCCAGAATCAATGTCAGACTGACAGGTCTTTAATTACCCAGGTCATCCTATTTACCCTTTTAAAATATTGGAACAACATTAGCTTTCTTCCCATCTTCCGGAACTGCCCAGGATTCCAAGATTTATTGAAAATCAACATTAATGGTCTAGCAAGCTCCTCGGCCGGCTCTTTGAATACTCTTGAAGGTAAATTACCTGGACCTGCTGATTTAAAAATGTCTAACTTTAGTAGCACCTGTGTCACATCCTCCTGAGATGCTAGTGGAATGGCCAGGTGTTATCCTCCAATGTTGAGACTACGTCATTGGGTTTTCCCCCCAGACACAGAACAGAAATATTTATTCAACACTTCTTGTTTTTCTGCATTATTGTTGATAATTCTACAATTTCCATACAGTACACTTAGGAAACACTCCAGTTACCACAGAACCCCACAGCCCATCTCTTCAGCAACACGGGCTATCGCAAGCACATCACCCTGGCCTCTCTGCTCTCTCCACTGGCTACGATACACTCGAAGTGAAGTTAAAGGTCTCTCTCCTTATCTTCAAGATGCTCAATGGCCTGGGCCAGCCCATCTAAAAGTGCTTCAAGACTGTGGTAAACAACTTTACCCCTTGAGCACCATGGAGTGTTCCCCCATAAGGGCAAAGCATGGCTGTGTAGGAGACAGAGCTTTCCCTGGGGCCCGTCCCACCGGAGCTAAGGGTCATCTCAGATTTTCCCACCTTCTGCTCCAAGTGCCAGGACACTGCTCCAACCTGTCTTCTCTAACATGCACAAGTAGCATGGACATTTAAAACAAAAACCAAAACTTCCCTAGCAAACCTTCCAAAGCAAACACGCCCCTGTGCACACAACTTTCCCAGCCAGGAGAGGATGAACAAAAGAACAAGCCACACGTGACCGATGTTAGCCACATCTCTTAATACATGACTTGAAAGTGGGCTGAGGATGGAATAAGAGCCTATGTAGACTAGACTAGACTAGAGCAGAGCTCCAGGGAGATGGTAACAGGAAGCAGGGCTAGCTCTCTCACAGCATGGCTGCCACATGTGGAGGGCGGGGGGGTTCCCAGTTCATGAACTGATGGATGTCCCACCTTGGCACTGGCGTCCATGGTCTGCTTTGACCTTGGTAGCCTGCTGTGGTTCAGGCAGAAGTCAGGAGCATTCAGAGGCCCACGTGACATCAGGCTATGGGCTGCAGGAGCCAGAAGCACAGAAATATGTTTGGCTGCAACAGAGGTACGCGTGCTTCATTATTAACGATCCAGAGTGACTCAGAAGAGTCAGCACTCCTGCCAGCTTAGTGAGGCCTGGGACGCTGACTCTTCAAGTGGCTGGCAGAACACTTGGGAATTCCAGAGTCCATGGTGCAGCACCGACAATGCAGCGCTATTGCCTACTTCTTTCCCAGCACTGAAGTGTGCATCGGCCATGCATTACTCCATGTGCCAGCGCCTGAGCTGCTATTAAAATCTACATGAATTCCTTACAATCCCACAACCTTTTCCCAACCAAAGAACTCTGCAGTTCTGGGATTCCTAGTCCTGTGAGCACAGTAGGTAGCTAACATGTCTGCTGTGCAACAGCTCAGGCTCCATGAATGGGCTAATTAACACCTCATCAAACTGGACTGTTTGTTGTGCCTGCAGAAATTCCCTCTTGCACCTGTGCACTCACAAGTCTCCATTGCTAGTCTCCTGCACAGCAGGCAACGGCCATTAAGCTAAAGAAGCAATGCCTCATCTCCCTGCAATCTGTTCTTCGTCATCTTCAATCAAAGTGTCTGTTCTTGTCTCCTAATGTGAGCACCAGGCTCACTGAGCAGTTAACACCGACACTCCCCGTGACACTGGCCAGGCATTTCACCTCTCACTCTGCTCCCTCACCCTTAACATGGGCAATGAGCCTCCCTCCCTCCCAGGGGCTGTGAGGAATAAACAGCTACCTTGGAGTTAGAATCATAGAGTCATAGAATATCGGGGTTGGAAGGGACCTCAGGAGGTATCTAGTCCAACCCCCTGCTCAAAGCAGGACAAATCTTCAACTAAATCATCCCAGCCAGGGCTTTGTCAAGCCTGACCTTAAAAACCTCTAAGGAAGGAGATTCCACCACCTCCCTAGGTAACCCATTCCAGTGCTTCACCACCCTCCTAGTGAAAAAGTTTTTCCTAATATCCAACCTAAACCTCCCCCACTGCAACTTGAAACCATTGCTCCTTGGTCTGTCATCTGCTACCACTGAGAAGAGTCTAGATCCATCCTCTTTGGAACCCCCTTTCAGGTAGTTGATGGCTGCTATCAAATCCCCCCTCATTCTTCTCTTCTGCAGACTAAATAATCCCAGTTCCCTCAGCCTCTCCTCATAACTCATGTGCTCCAGACCCCTAATCATTTTTGTTGCCCTCCGCTGGACTCTTTCCAATTTTTCCACATCCTTCTTGTAGTGTGGGGCCCAAAACTGGACACAATACTCCAGATGAGGCCTCACCAATGCAGAATAGAGGGGAATGATCATGTCCCTCGATCTGCTGGCAATGCCCCTACTTATACAGCCCAAAATGCCGTTGGCCTTCTTGGCAACAAGGGCACACTGTTGACTCATATCCAGCTTCTCGTCCACTGTAACCCCTAGGTCCTTTTCTGCAGAACTGCTGCCTAGCCACTCGGTCCCTAGTCTGTAACAGTGAATGGGATTCTTCCATCCTAAGTGCAGGAATCCGCACTTGTCCTTGTTGAATCTCATCAGATTTCTTTTGGCCCAATCCTCTAATTTGTCTAGGTCCCTCTGTATCCTGTCTCTACCCTCCAGCGTATCTACTACTCCTCCCAGTTTAGTGTCATCTGCAAACTTGCTGAGGGTGCAGTCCACGCCATCCTCCAGATCATTAATGAAGATATTGAACAAAACAAGCCCCAGGACCGACCCTTATGGCACTCCGCTTGATACCGGCTGCCAACTAGACATGGAGCCATTGATCACTAGTTGGACAAGGCCTAATTTTTGGCTAGAAAGGACAGCATGAGAATCACTCTCCACCACCCCATGAGAAGCAGAGCAAAGTGGCCAGCGGTGGGAGGGGAGGGGAGCAAGAAACTACTTTAAAGTGTAATCACATTCAGACATACAGCTACCTAATTTCTTCCCAGCTTTTAAAACTGTTTCCCTTTAAGTTTTCCCAGTGTTGTTATCCAAACTGAATCTTCGATCCCTCGTGGTTCTGCTATTCACCATGTTCTGATGGAGATTGATGCTTCAATGTTTGGGATTGCTGCCTCAACCTGACTGGTTGTGTGTTCTGCCTGGCTTGTTTTGAAATACTCTCATGTGTAAGCAGCAATACGTTGTATTATGTAGCTATGTGTGTTGTTCTCCACGGTGATTTGATTGTGACTAGGAACATTTACACAGCTACAATTACGGTGATCTGCAGAACAAGGCATTTCAGAGAGAACACATCTCTGCTACTGTCATGAACAGCCCCTACTGACAGACTCCATTCATGGAGAGACAGTCCTGGCAGATACAGGACATTTACAACAATGTAAAGCAGTTGAGTATAGCAATAGAAAAAGATTCTACACTCAGATCATCCCTGAAGTATAAATATAATGCAGCCTTAATTACACCCAGCCGCTTCAGACAGCATACCATTTCATGCAGTCTTGTGCACCCATCTATAACGGTATTTCAGGGAGAGGCAAGAGGCTAAAGGGAAGTTGGGTACAAACACAATACCTACAAATCACTGTGTGGATCTGATTAATGGAGGAGACTTATACAAATAATTAATGGGGAAAGCGTGATGAACTCTAACCCAACACCACAGTGTATCAGAAAGACCAGGACAAAGCCCTTAGCCAAACAGAACAATTTAAATCTTTTAGCTATAACGCTTCCACCATAGATAATTTATTAAGACAAATACCGTTCCTAGGACATCAAGCCTTGAGCAAATTAGAAGTCTTCAAAGGATATGGAGCCAGCAGAAGAAATCTATTCTGGACAACAACCCTGCGAACTCTCTTCACCGTAGATGGGATGCAGACTGGAAGCTGGAAACAGGTTGTAAGATGTTCCCGCACAGCACACAGATTATCTATGATCCAACTCCATAACACCCGTGAACATTGCTCAGAGAAGAAAGAAGTGGGAAAGTCCTTTTTGAAGAGAATTAGAAGTCTACTAGCGAAACACTGAAGAGTAGGCAAGATTCAAAGAAAGAGACCAATGGCTTAGCATTTGTCCCATCTCTTCCAAACCACTGCTTTGAAATCCCTATTGCCCTTCAGTTCCAGTTCCTACAGGCCTAGGTCTGTGTGTCAGCTCGGGCTCTTTGCTGGGCAAAGAATGCCTTTGTGGCGGCACCTTGTCCAGCACCATGAGCATTGTCAGCACTGAGACGTTATAGCCAATAATCGGAATCACAAAGCTCTCCATGAACCAGCTGCAGCATGCTCCAGCATTGTGAGAACAGCCTAGGCTGAGGGTGAGGCAGGCGTGACTGTCACCCCCCTTCTGCATCCCACCCTTCCAGCAGTGTCACCAATGAAGTGGTCACTTTAGCTCCAAGACAAATCCGGGAGCAGCAGCAATCTGCCCATCACTGATCCCCCTCCAGAACGGCCAGGACCCGTTAGCCATCTATGGGCCACTCATCCCAGGGCCACAGGAGGGGGGTGCTGTGCTCAGTAATCATGGGGGGCCCTCGGTGCTAGAGACCGAGCCTCTTTTTATTAGGGTACATCTACACTTGGAGTTGGGAGTGTGAGTCTCAGCTCAAGACACGCTCCTGTTAACTCTAATCTAGCTAGTGTGCCAAGGCGTGGGACTAGCCGTCCCCCCGTGTGTATCAGTCGGAGGCCATAGGGATGCACTCAGGGCGGCCAGTGCCTCTAGCCACAGTGGCACGAGGGGCGTACTCATGTCCAGTGCAGAGCTGGTACGGGGATGCCTGCTCCAGCCTGGCCTCACCCCCAGCTCCAGTGCTGACACGGGTCCCCTGTGACAGGTCCATGGGCTTCTGCAGCACCCCTCCCCCACTCCCTGTCTGGAGAGCTCAGACATTTAAAGGTACAGCTCCCGCCCCCGGGGAGAGGTGAACATGCTGGGGCTGGCCAGGACCCAGGTCAGCTCTGGACACAACTTAGAGCAGCCTCATGCCTGTTGTAAATTGCACTGGCTGTCCATGGCCCCTTGGTTCCTAGACACAGTTGCTATGTCAGAGCCTTGGAGTGGGGGTGGCGGAGACACATGGAGGCAGTGGAATCTCAGGGGGCTGCTTAAGGCAGCTCTACGGCTCCTTTGTGCTGCTGGAACAGAGCTGAGGATCTGGTCGGAGCTCTCTCCTTGGTGCACCAGGGATTACGTTCGTGCACTGTTTATTGTCTATGCCAGATTATTCATGCAGCTGTTAACCAAGTCTGGACCTAACTCCGCTCCCAGCGGAATCCACTAGCCGCCTCCCTTGCCCAGCCCCCATACTGCAGCTTTTGTTCACAGTCCTTCAGGGAACTGCTGCCGCTGAACAATGGTCCTGTTCAGGACAATGCAAATTCCTTTCCCCAGGACACTCCTGCATCTCCCCTGTTTCTATGGCTGTCCTGTGTCTCTTCCAGCTGTTTGTGTCTATCCCCGTCTCGCCTGCTCTTCTGCTATCCCCTTGCACTACTGCTGCTCCCTTCTCTCTGGCCTCCCTCGCTTTTAGCCGCGGCTGAACCTCACTGCCCACTTCCTCATACGTAGGAAGATGTGAGACCACAGCACACATGCCCTCCAGCACCTCCTCTGGCTCCCGGACACCCTTCGGCAGCTCCCGGGAGTGCAAAGCTGAAATGCCGAGGATGGCTAACGCCATCCAGGAATCATGGTGTTCTCTGATTCTGAGAGGTGCTGACAGGACTTGGCTGTTTGGTGCCTTTTAACGGCACAGCCAGTCTGCCAGAGGAGTTTCTTCTCCAAGACCAAGGGGAGGGATCTTGCCCAGCCCTGGCCCCTGCTTCAGACGTGGAAAGTAGGGATTTGGCCCTTCTACTGTAGCCCATGGAAATCATTTAAGTGGCTTAGGGTCATAGTCAAACCAAACAATTATTAGCAATAATGTTGACAATGACTGTGGAGCACTGTCCCCAGCTCTGTACTCTTCCCCTCTTGGCACAAGGCAAAGTCTGGCAGCACACGGACAGCCATGTGCCAGGCCCCTCCTCTCTGCGCTGATCTGAATGGCAGGACGAGGGAGACAGGATACTCCAAACAGAGCAGAGAAGCAGCGTCTCGCTGAAACATGCTTCTCCTGTCGTCTGAAGAGACCGAGACGAGGCACACTCCCTGCTTACTGCTGCTCCTCCTCTAAGTAGTACCACCATTATTATTATTATCTGTCTAGCTCTTGTGTGAGAAGGCTCCAGTCAGGATCAGGGCCCCTGGTTCTTGGTGCTGTATAAACATATTGGAGACAGAATCCCTGTCTGAGGAGCTCAGACCCTAACAGACAATGTGTGGCTGACAGTGTCACAGCATGGAAGCAAAACACTCCGAGTTAAGCATGGGCGTATCTGTACTTGCCCAGTTCTGCTCCCCGTGGAGTCTGGGCCACCGTGCCCCCACTCCAGACGTTCTCTCCCACGCGGGGACCCTGGGCCTCCTTCGCGCCATTACACAGAGTGGCAGTTGTGACGAAGAGCAGTGCACCGAGCTCGCCCAGCCAGAGACTCAGTGCATCTGCAGGGGTGGGAGTTGAACTTGTTTGGCCTCCATCAGCCTGGGTGAGGGGAGATTTGAGGACCCTGGATCTAACCCGCATCACTTACCCCTCCAGGAGAGCGATGACGTTCTTTCTGGGCCGCCCAATGTTGGGCCCATAGAGGCTGGCTCTGGCGTAGGTGCGGATGAGCTGCAGCAGACTCTTCAGCTGGATATAGTCCTTCCCCAGCTGACTGCCATTCACGGTACGGCCAGTCAACGTCCGATAGTTGTTGGGCTCTGGGAAAATAAACATCAAAAAGCCGCTCAGCCCTTCTGGAGAAGGACATCCAGCTCACCACCCCAGCCAGGAAAGAGCCACAGCAGGGGACCTCCTGGCTGGCTACGCACAGAGGCTCTGTCTATACTGCAGCACCTGCGCTGGCAGAGCCCACTAGTGTAGACACAGGCGAGGTCTCTACTGAAAACACCCCAGTGCCATAGCCACAGCTCTGCAGTGCTTCAGCGCAGTCACTTCCCACAGCACCAGGAAGGGGCTCCAGTCCGCGCAGGTAACCCACCTCCCCGAGAGACAGAATTCTGTCGACCTAGCGCTGTCTACACCGGGGCTTAGCTTGGCTTAACAACATCTCTTGGGGGGGTGGGGGGGAGAGGGGATTTTTCACAGCCCTGAGAGAAGCTACGCTGCCATCACTTTTCAGAGCAGACCCGCCCACAGCGTACACTGGCAGAAGGAGATTTTCTGTGCTGGGGGAACACCACCGCCCGAACGACATTAGTTATGGCCAGGGCTACACTTAAATATGAGGTTGACCCAGCAGGAGTGTGAAAAAGCCACTCTCCTGAGCAGTGCAGCTAAGCCGACCTAACCACCATACAGACAGCGTGAGGGCAACATCACCCTCGCCACCGGCCCTCGGCAAGGCAGATTCACTCCAGCAATGGGACCCCTCCCCTTACGCTAGCGAGTGGCTACGCTGAAATGGTTTAAGTCAGCGGTTCTCAACCAGGGGTACGCATACCCCTGGGGTACACAGAGGTCTTCCGGGGGGTACATCAACTCAGCTAGAGCTTTGCCTAGTTTCACAACAGGCTACATAAAAAGCACTAGTGGAGTCAGTGCAAACTAAAGTTTCATACGGACCATGACTAGTTTACACTGCTCCATATACTAGACACTGAAAGGCAAGTGCAGTATTTATAGGCCAGTGGATGTATTTGATACTGATATGGTAAAAAGGAGACCCTCAGCCATTGTTCAGTACTAGCAGGCTGGGACACTTGTATTTTTACGGCTGGGTTTGGAAGCAAGTCGTTTTTAAGTGAGGTGAAACTTGGGGGTACGCAAGACAAATCCGCCTCCTAAAGGGGGACAGTGCAGTAACTCCTCACTTAACGTCCTCGTTCTGTTCTTGAAAAATGCAACTTTAACCGAAACGATGTTAAGCAAATCCAATTTCCCCATAAGAATTCATGTAAATGGGGGGTGGGGGAGGGGGGATAGGCTCCGCGGAAATTTTTTTCGCCAGAAAAAAGACATTATATACATATACAGTATAAGTTTTAAATCATTTTAAAGAAACAATTTAATACTGTACTTATCAATGCTGATTGTGAAGCTTGGGTGAGGCAGGGGCATAGCGGGATGGGGGCGCGGGGGCTTGCCCCGCTCCGCCCATCCGGTATTCTAGCTAGGGAGCAGGCAAGCCCCCACACCCTGACCCCGCTCCCTGGCAGGAGCGCTGGGCAGGCGAAACAGGGCAAGCCCCCGTGCCCCCACACAACGTTATAAGGGAACATCGCAGGACTTTAAAGGAGTATGTTCTCTAATAGATTAGCGACCTAATAACAAAACGTTCACTGGGACCACGTTAAGTGAGGAAAGGTTGAGAGCCACTGGTTTAAGTGTGGACGCAGACTGTGTCAACAGAAGTACTCTTGCATCAGCACAGCTGCTTCTACACCGGGGGTTCTGTCAGAATAGCTGTCGCTGGTGGGGGTGGGTTTCACCCCCTGACCGACGTAGCTAGGCCAGCGTAAGCTTTAAATGTAGAGTAGGCCAGAGAGGCAGGAGGGATCTAGGAGCGAATGGGTGCTGTGAGCGCCCCTCGCTGTCCTTCACCAGCCTGGGGTTCAATTTGCAGTTTTCCTAAACTGGGGAGAAGGTGGAGAAGTGGCCTTACTACCTCTTTCCACCCCCGGCAACCCTGGGGCCAGCTGAGAGCTAATGGGCAGAGGTGCTGGAGGTGCTGCAGCACCCCCTGACTTGAAGAGGTTTCCATTAGATCGAGGATTTACAGTTTGGTTCAATGGCTCACAGCCCCCCCACTGTCCGCATTGCTCCAGCCCCCCTGCTAACGGGGGACCTGCAGAGCCCCTTCCCCACTGCCACGCTCCTTCCTTCACGGCGTCTCCTGTAGCTAGTGATTGCCCTGCTGGCCCACGCAGTGGCTTGTCTGCACGCCCGTGGCACGCCCTGCTGTGACCGGCAGTGAGCTGGGTGGAAGCATTTCTGCGTGTGCAATACCAGCAGACGGGTATGTTCAGACAGGAGCCCTCACACGGATGTTACAGAGATGTCCTTCTGAAGCTAGCTGGGACTCCCACAGTGCACACTTCCTCCCTGCAGGGTCCCGTCAGTCCCCGCTGAATGGCTAAGGGCCCTGCCAGTGTTCGGTCCGAAGGGGGAACTGACCCTCCCCTTGCTGCCGCACTGAGCTCCGCGCTGCGGGGAGCTGCGGGCGAGCTGGCCGGTCACTCACCGTTGCCCAGCTCCCAGGAGATGTTGTATTTCTTGCCGGCACTGTACTTCAGCAGGCTGAGCGCATTGGAGCTGTTCCAGGAGTTATTTGGATTTCGGCGCAGGGCATTCAGCGCAAAGATCAGGTGGAGGCCAGAGCAGTCGGCGAAGTTATAGAGTTTGTCTAGAGACCTGGCTGGGAAGAAACGAAAACCAGCTTGTAACTCAAATGAAAGAAAAGTACCAGGCAGTCCAGAGCGGTTCAACAGACCCTCTGCTCCCGCCCGTCAGAGCTCTGCCTCTGATGTCAAATGCTGCCCTGTGGCACCTTGTAGTGCGGTGAACTGGCCTCCCACTGAGCCAGAGGGGGAGGAACCACGCTCCGATCCCAGGTGGGCAGAGCCAGGCCATGCCCGCCCCTCCCACAGGAAGTTAAGAGGCAGGACAGGAAGTGGAGCTCAGCTGGGCTGCAGCTGCCAGAGGAGACAGATGCCTTCTGCCCGCTCCCGAGGCTGGAGACCGAAGGGGAGCCCGCTGAGCTGACTGACACACTGAGGAGTGCTGGGACAGCCGCTGGCTATCTACCCTGGGGAGACGGAGGACACCCACAGATCCAGGGGCACCCCGCGGCGAGGGTGCAAAGTGCCCCAAGGACCCCGACTCCAGTCCAGCTGCGTTGCTGCCTGAAACCCGGTCAGCGTGTTGCAGCTGGATCCCCGCTGACCCAGTGGCGGCACACACCACCCTGGGCTGGGCCCTGGGCCGGGACCCAGTGTAGTAGGGTGGGTCCAGGTGACCCACTGTCGGGCCACCCTTGGGGTGGCAGCCACCTCACCTTGGGCCAGGAGGGCTGTGTTAGTCTACTGTCCGCCAGAGCTAGGATGCTAGGCCCTGCCCTGCCTGAGGGCCTGGCCCCCTAGACAGTTCACTGCCCTGCCCTGCCTGAGGGCCGGAGCACACAGACTGCTTATAGCCTGCCTGGCCTGAAAGCCGGAGCCCCCTCAGACTGTGAATCCACCCCACGCTGCCACCAGAGCCCCAGATCCTCACGCCAGACTTTGCTAATTCCCTGACTGTGGGCAGCACCCACGGATGTAGTGAGCCAAAGTGGGAAGAACCACCACAAACCCACTACACACCTACAACCAGGTAAATGCATGTGACCTTTTAAATTGGGGTATCATTCCAAGGCTGGGCAAAATCCTTCTAGATCCTGAAGTCTGGGCACTCTCCACAACTGCATCGAGCGAAGGACCGTGCCTGGGGAGTCACTGCACCTAGGCCACCAGGCAGAGAGGTGGCTTCAAAGGTGGCCATTGTTGGCCAGGATGCTGCAACCTTTCCTCTGTGATGTACCTCCCCACACGTTGCCCAGCTGGGGTCGTACCCAGGCTGGGCTCCTGCACCACACTCCACTGGGGCTGCCTTGGAAAGCAGCAGAAGACTTCAGCTGGCACAAAATGCAGCAGCTCCCCTCCCGAGTTGAATGGGCTTCTGCCAGGTGTTTGCTCTGCGAGCCTCTCAAAGGCACGGTTCCAGTCTTTCAAACACCACCTCAGAGCCGGCGCTAGGCGGAAGCAGACTAAGCAACTGTTTAGGGCCCCAAGCAGCTCAAGGCCCCCCCCATTAATTATTAGTATGTGTTGTGGGGGTGCAAAATATTCCTGCTAGGGCCCCCAATGGGCTAGGCCTGGCACTGCCCCAAATGCTCTGCCACCTGGCTGCCTGGGGGAATGGCTGGGCACGTGTGTTTTGGTTTTGCTTTTAACACTAACGTTCTTCTCTGTGGTTCTAACGTCTGAATTCAGGCTTCTGAAGTGCCGCGCTCGAACAAGGTCTAAGGCGCAGAGAACCCTGTTGCAGCAGCGACCTTAACTCCCCTAGCCAAGTTAGTAAGAGAATCCCGCATACAGCTACTTCCATCCCCCTCAACTCTCCCGCCCCACCCCACTCACAAGCACATACCATCCCATAAACAACAATTAAACACATGCCCTCAGAGGCTCGCCAGGCATCTTCCCCTCTGCCCCGGGGAGGAGAGGGTTCATGGGAGGAGTTTTATTTCCCAGTTTGGGTAGTTTTGATTTGGGTGTTATTTTTCTTTAGACGCTTTAATTGTTTTTGGGGGTTCTTTTATCAGATTAGATTTGTGATCTCCAGGGTAGGGGGAGGTTCGGAAGGCGTGCTGTTCTGTAGCTGCCGGGCCTGTAGAGTAACTGTTTTGTGTTAGGCAAGGAAAAGCTACACGTGTGTGTGTGTTTGCCCAGAGGATGGTCATGGCGGGAGGACAGGGGCCAGCGGAAATCTAGAGGGAGATAGGGGAATATGCCCTACGTCCCAGGGATGTCCCAGGGAAGCCCCCATGCCTATGCTCTGGCAGGGTGGAGGGGCCCTACCTGGCAATAACTCCCCAGTGCTGAACAGCAAGGTCTCCAAGGAGCAGCCTCAGCCGCTCAGACCGGCACCATCTGTGTCTATGTCCCGCGTGCTGCTCCTCCAACTAGGGACAGCACGGGACCCGGGGGCAGCGCAGGCCAGAGCTGCGAGCCTGCTCCTTCCTCTGCTGGCGGGCCCACCGGGGTTCTTCCCACCCTGGGATCTCTTTGATGACACTCACTGGCATCTTCATTGCCAGGCAGGGTCTGCGAACCGTTTGTGGCATCCACTCGTACAGTCTGACCAGGGCTGACCGGGAACGCTGGCATTCATGCTTCAGGTCTGATACGTTGTTCTCTTAGACAATGTTCGTAGTCACCAAACAGCGTGTTTCTTTGCGGGTATGAATTTTCATGGCAGTGTTCTACAAAAAATGTTCAGAAAAAGGGGGATACCCTGCCTGAAATCTGTAAAAAAAAATATTTTTTTCCAGCCTGTAGCTTAGTGACATGACTTCCAGCACATGGGTACAACAGGAACATCAGGTATGCTGAGAGCTATCACTCCTGGTACCTTCCCCCCAAAATATTCATGTCCAAACCGATTTAGAAGACCACAAAGGTCCCACTGAAAAGAAAATCCTGGTGTAACCTTCATTTTGGAACCATGATCATCGTCTTCATAATAAAACAAATGTTGCTAGAAGAGACATGATGAAGCATATCCCTGGTACGAGGGACGCCACACCCAGAAGCACAGTGCTGGGGGCAGGGCTTAGTTTGTAATTAAAGAGGTGCTGGGGCTCAAGCAATTTTCTTTTTTACTTTCATAACGGATGTGCCAGGGCAGAGGTGCCGGGGCTCTGAACTGGCAAGCCCAGAGGTGTCAGGGCTCAGCCCTGGCAAGGAATACGCACTGGCTAGGGGTGCTGAAACATGGCGTGTGCCGCACAGGCCATTAAGGTCGGCACCTCCAGCAATACTGTGCTCCCAAAGTCTGTGCTATGGGTCATATTGGGTGACACAGCCCTCCCCCCCCGTGCTGCATTGGGAGAGGGAGGAGAGCTGCTCTCCTAATCTAAAACCTGGGACTCCTCACACCAGAGGGCGCTAGCAGCCCCTTCCGGGCTCTATCCGCACAGAGCCTGCTCACAGAGGCTTTGGGATTTTCTGTGTCTCGTTCCTTGAATCCGATACCCGTCTCAGAGTAGCTTCTAAGTGATGGTTCGTGCATGATGGATTGTCTCAGAGCAGCTTCTTCCTTCAGCCCCTCCTTCACCATTTCTGCACACAGACCTCCGCTTTCTCAGGAGTCCTACACCTACTAAATCTGACACAGACAACCATAAATCTGAAACACTGAAAAACATCCTGCAAGCAGGGCCTGCTGTCCCATCCAGCACAGAACAGGATGGGGGCAGGGAACTGGAGAAAACAGCCACAGCCACAGAGGAGAAGAGGTCAGCAGATGCTAAATAGACACAGGCTGCAGCATGTTTGTTCTGTGGAAATCTTTATGGAGCAAACTGCTTCCTCGCTTCCCTGGGGTGAAGTTACCGTCCTCCTCAGGTCTCAGTCGGTGCTCATCATTCGTGGGCGCATCGCAAGCACAGCAATTTTAGTGCATGTGAAAGTTGCAAACTGGGCAGAGGATAAGCGAGCACCTGAGCACCTCTCTCAGCCCCACACCTCTTGCCTTGTGCATGTTGTTTGTGTGTTAGCGGTATCCAAGTGTGGCTCTGAAATACGTTGACGGAAGTCCTGGGAAGTTTTTCCCAGCTAATTACATCCTCATTCTCTCCACACTCTATGGTTTCTAGGGTGAGGTGTAGGGCTGGGGGGGAGACACACTACAAGTTTTAAGTGGAATCAGGTGTTGCTATCCCTGCAGGGAAGTCTGGAAAATGTCAGAGCCCTTCAAGTAACAGGTACTGGCAGACAAACATGGAGCACTTCCCACAGAGCCTAGCCTCCTCGCCAACACTCCAGCGCTCACTCACATTTTCCTCTTTTGTCTGTTTTAATTGGGCCATTTACTGGTTTCTTTCTCTTTAGAAAGTTATCAGCTAAGTGCTTGGATTTGGTGCAGGCTGTTCTGTGAATGTGCAGGGAGCAGGAGCGACCACTTCCTCTCGCCTCCCCCACAGCCTGACAGAAAGCATGTCATCTCTGAAAAGCCCTCGGATGCCAAGGCGCGCAGGGTAGGGAAATGCGAGGCTTGGAGAACCGCCCCAGGCCTCCCCCCAGAACCGCAGAGTAAAAGGAACATTAAAGAGGGAGTCACATGTGCTTTTAAGATGCAGAGAGCGGGAACAATTGTGCAGGAGCCGGAGGGATGGCAGGCCTCGAGGGGGCTGGCTGGGGAGCTGGGAACCATGTTCAGGGGTCAGAAGATCCCACCTGTGAGTGCACAGGCACCAGGAGAATGAATGTAACCATGGAGATCACTATTGTGTTTCCTGGGTATGAAATGAGTGAGGGAAAGCAGACTGAAGGTGCACTGAGAAGCCCGAGGACTCCAACATGCAGCCCACTGCTCTGCTCCCGCCACACTGGACTCTCATTCCTGCCCTGGTGATGTAATGCTACACCACCGGCTAGGCTAAAGCAGCCACAGGGAAATGCTCAAACTCCGGCACGCTGCACCCATTGCACTGAAGGCGCTGCATGTGCTGGGAAGAACGAATTCTTCAGCTGCCAGAACGGGTCAGTTGTATTGGAAATAGACACAATCCATTTCCGATTATTTGGAAGACTCTTTGAGTTAAGTACTATCAGATTACTAGAAACTGGTCCCTTGAACAAGGGATGGGATTTTATAATCTAGTACTTCTTTATTTTGATCCCACCTCCTGGTTCTGCCCTCCCTCCCTCAAGTCCCCATTCCCATATGCAGAGCTGCATGCCACCCAGCCTCCTACCTCCAAATGTATGCCCAGCAGTTCCCTGACCCCCTCAGCCTCCTGCAACTCCCTCCCTCCACAGCTGCCTGGAGCCTCTTGGGGGTCAATTTATATTTATAAACATTGTAAAACAACGTAAAGCTCTGATCAGTAGAGGTGTGAAACCCAGCTGTATACCAGCCACTCATAACAAGAACAGGTCACACGTACCTCTAGACAGCACATTCCTCTCTCCTAGCGTATGTCTACACCTCACACACTGCAGTAACACAGCTGCCGCACCGCACAGGCTTCGGTGCAGACACACTACAGCGCTGGGAGAGGTGCTCCTATCACTGGTTAATCCACCTGCTGAGAGGTGGCAGCTAGGTCAAGAGAAGAATCCTTCTGTCGGGCTAGCGCTGTCTCCACAGGGGGTTAGGCCAGCATGGCTCTGTCTCTCACACCCCAAGACCGAGGTATGCTGGCGTAAGTTTTCAGTGTAGACCAGCCCTACATCTAAGGGCTGTTACTTAGCTGGGGAAACGTAGGTTTCCTTCCCAAATATGTATTTATTATGAATGATGGTATACAATTCTGAAAACGTTTAAATTCACAAAACTCCAGCTGAGCATTCTATTGCGATGCAGATGTTTATAGCAATAAAATGCCCTCCAGGCTGGCTGAAGAGTGTGATAGACACAGTGGCGATAAAAGAGCACCCAGGCTGGCTATCAAATCATCGTGCCCTGCTACTTCCCAGTGTTTCCATCAGATTTTAAAGGTTAGAAGTTGACTAAGAAAACAGTGGGCAATATTTTTCTGATTTCCTCCTCTGAGCTTGACGTATGAAGACTATACGGAGGGGGATTGAGTCTAGGCCCCCTGGCGATTAGCCAGCTGAATGCCCAGCTATCCACCGTGCCAACCTGTGAATGCGAGCTCTGCTTGTTAATTTATTTCCTCCAAGTCGATGCCCTGCAGCTGGAGTTCATTCTGGAAGATCACAGCTGGAGTATCTGCCCACAAACTGCCACTGTTTTCTCAGCATTCCAGCGGGGAAGACAGCCATGACGGAAGCCCAGCTAGCTTACTGCCTGAGCCTCTTGGCCACGTTGGATGCCTGCGCTGTCTCCTGATCATCACCTTTCTACACGGTCCGACGCCAGCCCTGCACAATATGGAGAGGCAAGCAACTAGCAAACAGGGCAAACCACGATGGAGCCTCAAGTCCTTTCTTCCCTAGACATTAGAAATGGGAGACGGAGGCCTGGTCTATACTACAAATTTAGGTCAACCCAAGCCGCGTTAAGTTGATCTAATAACGTATGTGTCTACACTACCGAGTCCCGTCTGCCGGCCTAAGTAGCCTGTAAAGTGGACTTCTGTACTCCACCTCCACGAGAGATGCAGCACTTGATTCGACATCCACGGGTCACATAGGAATAGTGTAGACACTGGGTTGTGTAATTCGAATGAATTGGCCTCCAGGAGGAGTCCCACAGTGCTCCTCTGTGACCGCTCTGGAGACCACTTTCAACTCCACTGCACGTCAGCCAGGTACACGGGAAACAGCCGCTCCCCTGTTAAAGCCCCGGGAACTTTTGAATTTTCGTTTCCTGTTTGATCAGCGTGGAGAGCTCGCCAGCACAGCTGATCATGGAGACACAAGGCCACAAACGCTCTGCTGCACCCACTCACCTGTGGCTCCCATGGAGGATTTGGGGACTTTGTAGGAGCAGCAGCGGGAGCAGAAGCTGTTTCCGCAGTTACTGCAGCTCCTGGGTGTGGTGTTCTGTCCCATCTAATGGCACCAAGACCACTTAGAGAGAGGTTATGAGTCTGCTCTACAGCCTTCGCTCACAGCCGTTGGCTTTTAGCTCATGCGGTAGAGGCTTGTGCATTTAGCTACAGAGGTCCCAGATTCGATTCCACCCACTGACGACCGGGGTCTGTCGGTGTTACACTTACAACCGTCAAGTCCATGCTGACTCATCTCCTGCGACATCAGTGTCCAACCATCCCATGCCCATAAGATTTACAGCCGTTCTCTCCATCTTTCTTCGCGGCGAAGGCCTTGATCCTGCGAACACTTACACGCCTCCAACGTTACACAAGTGCACAAACATTTGCAGCATCGGAGCCTAAGGCTCTATGACCTCTCCTTGCAAAAGCTCAGAACCAGCACTCCCTCCTCATCCTCCCTGAGCTGCTGGCTGCTTCAACACCATTGACCACATTCTTCTTCTCCTCAAGAGCTAAGCCTTGGCTTCCTGCCTCTGTCTTCTCCTCCTTCTCCTTTACCTCTCCAGTAGCAGCTTCAATGTGTTCTTCAGATGCTCTAGTCGTCAAGATGCTAGCCTAAAACCTGAGACACCTGGGCTCAATTCCCTGCTCCACCTCAGACTTCCTGTGCCCCAGTTCCCAGTTCTAGCCCTGCCCTGCCTTCCAGGGGTGTTAGGAGAATAAATACATTAAACATTGTGAGGTGCTCAGAGACTACGTTGATGGGGACCATATAAGTACTGAAGATAGATAGGATACTCCTCATCTCCCGCCCCTCATCAGCTATCACTGGGGGTCCCACAGGGCTCTGGCCTTGGTCCCCTTCTCTTCCCCGTCTCCACCTTGTCTGTGGGTAATTTCATCTGCAAACACACATTCAACTATCAACTCCAAAGATCCACCTCTCTACTCCAGACCTGTCTCCTTCTGTCCAAACCAGAATCTCGGCCTGTCTCTCTGGGTGTCTAGCTGTCACCTCAAGTTCAACATGGCTAAAACAAAGCTCTCGATCTCCCTCCCCAACAAACCCTTCCTGCCATCTCCTGTCTCGATCACTGTGGAGAACCCCACTCAGGCCCATAACCTGGGTGTCATTTTCGACTCAGACCCTTCTCTAGATCCTGACATCCACATCCTACATCTTGCTGATTCTTCCTGCATAATTCTAGGATCTGGCCTTTTTCCTCCACCCATGCAGCAAAAACTCTCATCCAGGCTCTACTCATCTTGGGGAATCATCACCAAGTGGGTGTTTCTCTAGTGGGGTCCTGCCGGGATCGGTTCTTGGCCCTACGCTAGTTAACATTTGTATCAATGACCTGGGAGAAAACGTAAAATCACCACCAATAAAGTTTGCAGATAACATAAACATTGGGGAAGTGGTAGAATCATAGACATAGACTATTTGGGTTGGAAGGGACCTCAGGAGGTCATCTAGTCCAACCCCCGCTCAAAGCAGGACCAAGCCCCAGATAGATTTTTGCCCCAGATCCCTAAATGGCCCCCTCAAGGATTGAACTCACAACGCTGGGTTTAGCAGGCCAATGCACAAACCACTGAGCTATCCCTCCCTCCGGTAAAGTATGAAGAGGACAGGTCTCTGTACAGAGTGATCTGGATTGCTTGGTAAACTGGGCGCAAACAACGTATGAGTGAGTACAGCTCACTGTAACTGTCTACATCTAGGAAGAAAGATCATAGGGACTGAGAAGCAATGACTCTGAAAGGATTTGAGGGGTCGTGGTGGATATTCATCTGACCATGAGCTCCCAGTGCGACGTGGTGGCCAAACAAGCTAATGCCACCCTGGGCTGCATGAACAGGGGAATCTCAAGTAGGAGCAGAGAGGTTAGTTTACTCCTGTACTTGGCACTGATGCAACCGCTTCTGGAATCCTGTGTCCAGTTCTCACGACCACAATTCAGGAGGGAGGTTGATCAATTGGGGAGGGTTCAGAGAAGAGCCACAAGCATGATTAAAGGATTGGAAAACCTGCCTTTATTACAGTGATGGACTCAAGGAGCTCGATCTGTTTAGCTTCACAGAGAGAAGGTTAAGGAGTGACTTGATCACAGTCTACAAGTACCTACCTGGGGAACAGATATTTAATAACGGACTCTTCAGTCTAGCAGAGAAAGGTCTAAGACAATCCAATGGCTAGAAGTTGAAGCTAGACAAATTCACACTGGAAATAAGGCATAGATTTTTAACAGTGACAGGCCTTAACCATTGGAACAATTTATCAAGACTTGTGGTGGATTCTCCATCACTGGCAATTTTTGAATCACGATTGGATTCTTAAAGAAAAAGATCTGCTCTCGGAATTATTTTAGGGAGGTTTTGTCGCTTGTGTTACACAGGAGGTCAGGCTAGATGATCACAATGATCCTTTCCGGCCTTGGAATCTATCACTCTCCTGTTTCGATGACTGCAGCAGCTTTCTCTCTGGCCTTGACAATGCAATCTTGGTGCACTCACATCCATTCAGAACACTGCTGTCACGACCGTTTTCCCGGCTCAGCACTTTGACCATGTCACCCCTCTCTCTGCATCGCTCCACAGGCAACTCCTTCTTCACTGCACCAAACTATTCAGCCTTCACTTTCAAGCATTTCACAGCCTGTCCCCACTCTGCCTGTCAGATCTCAGATGCTTTTGAGAGGTCAGCTCCCATCTGTGCTCTGCCAGTGGTTCCAGCCTCCATTGCCCACTTGTTACATTTTCAAGCAAGCCCCTCTGAACTCTTTTCCATGCTGAGCTCCCTGTAAACATCCACAAAGCCACCTCCTTGTCCTCCTTTAAATCCCTCTTGGAAAGGTGCGTTTGCTGTGATGCCTACAAAAACCTTGACAACAGGTCGGCCGCTGGCATGCCGAGACTCACGCTGACCAGTGGTGTCCCACTGTAGCCTTGTATTCTTCATCTTGCTGGCTGCAGCCATCTGTCGTCTTTTATCTCAGACCTAGATTGGAAGCAAGGACCATCTTTCTGTTCTCTGCTTGTCCAGCCTCTAGCACACTGGGGCCCTGGCCCATGACTGGGGCTTTCAGGCACTACCACAATACACATGACAAACAATAGTGATGTTTGCTATGGCCAAGACTTTGGTGACAAAAGATATGACTCTTGGAGGGGGTGGGTCCTAAAGGTCTGTGTCAGCCCCCACCCCACGGTTCAGCAAGGCTGCTCGTGGCTGTGTGTACTGAGTACCCAGTATAGTGGAGTATTTTTTTAAATGACTTCAAATTATTAGTAGACTATTAAATGGTTTCAAACAATTCTTACTGTCATGAGAAAATATGTGACTCTCCTCAGAATTTGCTTTGCCAAACAACTGGAAGGAAAAAGTCACAGGATTCAACCATCTAATTAAAGTAACATGATTACGTTTGCGTTCTTTGCTGTGCGAGAACTGTGACTGTGCCTGTTTCTGCCACAACCACCAACCACTGTCGCTCACAGGCCAGTCTTTGTGGCACCTTCATCATTCCAGTAATTCTTCTCCGAATTCCTTCCGACTTGCCAACTTCTTTCTGGTGCTGCGGCGTGACTCCGCTGGTCCTGTCTGAGCAGGACCGTGCTCTGGTTTCTGGCATGACTCCTCTGTACAAAGCAGCCCAAAGTTGCCCCATGCAGTGTTGCTGTAGCGGCGCTGCTCCCAGGAGATTAGCGAGACCAGGGGGATGTCCATACCCAGACCTGAAGAGCTCTGCGTACGCTTGAAAGCTCATCTCTCTCTCCAACAGAAGTGGGTCCTGTGACACTACGCCCCATATTCTTCATAGAGATATTGTTATAATATCAATACGGCATAACTAAGCTGTGTTTTATGCAAGATAGGAAATGTGAGGGGTCATTGAAAAGGTTATGATTTATTGAATATGATTATCCTATTTGTATGCATGTATCATTTCTGTATCTGAAGTTATGAATATTGACTATGTAACAATGACAAGGGGGTTTACACCTGGGGAATGCCTACCAGACAGTAGGCAATCAGCCTGGATGGGCCATTAGGGAGAACAATAGGACTTCGAAGATGCTATCTCCCACTTTCCCTACTGTACATGTTTTGTACAGTCTAAATTTAAATGTGTCAAGAGATGGAGTTTCTACCACTTATTACTGACACGCTTCTCATTTGAAAGGATCTAAGGAGAGTATACCAGGTCTGGTATGAATTAAACAAAAGGCTAACCCAAAGGCGGCAGCATTTCTACTATATCTGCTAGTGGTCAGATTGCTGGTAGGGTTTTAAACCCAATAAGCAAATCACGGAGCACAGTATAAGGTAACATACAGTGGCACAAGGAACCTACACTTCTCATATAGGCTGATGGGCTCTGGCTTGAGGGATCCTCTGAGGAAAAGGACCAAGGACTCAGTGTGGAGGACTCGGGGGAGGTATCTGCTACCGTGTTTCCCCGAAAGTAAGACATCCCCCGAAAATAAGACCTACTTCCAGTTTTGCCTCTCGCTGTAATATAAGGCATCCCCCGAAAATAAGACCTCCCCGCTAATAAGGCCACCCCGGAATATAAGGCCCCGAAGCTCCAGGAAAAATAAGACCTCCCCTGAAAATAAGACCTAGCACATCTTTGGGAGCAAAAATTAATATAAGACACTGTCTTATTTTCGGGGAAACAGGGTATTACTATTTCTGAGTGCAATGAGAGAGAGCGAGAGAGAGAGAGAGAATAATGGACTTGATATCAAAACAGCCACCTTCACCTGCAGCACTGCATTGCATTCTGGCAGTCTCACCTTTGGAAAGATATAGCAGAGGCTGAAATGATCCGGAAAACGGCTACAAATGTAGGGAACCAGAAATACTGCACCAGATCAGATCAATGGTCTATCTAGACCAGCGGTTCTCAAACTTTAGCAACCCAAGGACCCCCATTTTGATTTAAATTTTTTTGCGGACCCCCAAGACCCCTGCTCAACCCCAAGCCCTCCCCCACTCCACCCCTTCCACCAAGACCCCTGCGCTGCCCCACCTTTTCCCAGCCCCGCTTCACCCCTGCCCCTCCTCTTCCCCACCACTTTCCGCTCCCGAGCGCATCCCGTCCCCGCTTCTCCTCTCCCTCCCAGCGCCTCCTGCACACCGCTGAAAAGCGGTTCCCGAGCATGCAGGAGGCGCTGGGAGGGAGGGGGAGAAGTTGAGGGAGGGAGGGAGGGGGAGGAGTTGATCAGCGGGGCCAGCGGACCCCCTGGAGGTCCATGGACCCCAGTTTGAGAAAAGCTGATCTAGACGGATATCATGTTACCAAAAGTGGTTTTAGCAGATGATTCAGAGGAATGTGTAAATCCTCCCTAATAGGCCATTTTGCAATCACGTACCATAGCAGAAGCGTTTTCCTAGTCCCAGATAGTTAGCAGTTGGTTTATGCCGTGAAGCACAAAGGTTTACATCACTTATATTGTCCTAGGTTGTTAAAGGTCCCAGTGAGATTTACATATTATATGACAAAAAACTGCTAAACCTACATGATCAGAATCTTTCAAGACGACTTGCCTGAGTTATGGAAGGTTATGATGAAGGGCCTGCTGGAAACTGGCCAGTCCCAGCCTTTCTGCAAATTCTAGGAACGAGAGAACAGAACCTGCAAGGTGCTGAGAACACTGGCCTGATCCAGCAAAGCAGTTAAGCATGTGCTTAAATTTCAGCACATACGTAGTTCTCCTGAATTCAATTGAACGACTCATGTCCTTCGGTGTGTTAAAGGGCTGGGCCAATGTGCTCAGCACCGTGCAGGATCGGTTCGCTTGCAGACACAAACAACACGAGTAGTACCACAGCGAAGGGACAAGTAATCCAAGTTCATGCTTCAGGTTGTATTTTATCACTAGGGGTCAGGAAGGGATTCCGGTACACCCAGGGCGGAGTTTTTCTTCTATCAGCTTCTCCAGAACACTGACCATTGCCACGGGCAGGGTCCTTGTCTTGTTCAGCCAATGGTATCGGCTAACGTGGCCAGTTCTATGTTCAGTTAAGGAAAGTACGGGATTGTGGATGCTCAGTAAATGATTTTCTAACATTCACAACTTTCTTTCTTTCTATCTTTTCCTTCCTTCCTTCCTTTTTTTTTTTAAGTCTTATTCCTCATTCCGGGCCATGACCATGCCACGTCAGAAATATTAGCGAGCAAGAGGAAAGAGAGGCTGGTTTGAGTTATCTGAACAAAAACACAATCCAAGAATTAAAAAAAAAATCTGAAAATGAATAGTAGAGAACCAGAAAAAAAAGAGACAAAGAAGCGGAGAGAATCGGGGCCTGGGTGTGATAGCCCCACACCCGCCCACCTGGGAAGAGGAAAACTTGGTTTTTTATACTAACATTTTACGCAGTTTAAGGAGGATAGGGGGGGGGGGGACCCACCAACCCAACATCCTATACAGCTCAGCGAAGCCGGGGCAGAGAAAAGCGCTTCAACAGCAGAGGAAAGGCAGGTCCTTAGCCTTTTTTCAAACAGTTCTGAACTATTCTAGGCGTTTGAGTGGCGCACGGCTGAGTTCCAGTCATGTAATGCACTTCACCCACTGACTCAGACCCAGAGGGTTCAGTGGATCAGGCTCAGCTACGACTACTTAGTCCTCAAAAGGGCAAGAACTCTGCTTAGAAAGAGAACTTCGGCTAGAATCCTAGGAGTGTTCGGACAAGAGCCAGGTCTCACCTGCTGCCTACAATTACCCTTGTTTGAATCCAACATTTTTAACAGCTACACTGTTTACCTCTTCGGCCCACAGAAGGGTACTTTTCCCAGGGGTGGCAGAACTGGAGAGCGGGGGATGCTAGTGCCCCCACAATGGAAATACTGGGGAGGGGGAGGGGCTGACGTATGTTTCTGCCCCATGCTGTCTTGCAGATGAGATCAGGACCAGGCCGTTTCCCTCCCCTGTGTGCATGCAAGGGGGCACAGGTGGGAGTGAGACTTGGAGGAGGGTCTAGAGTGGCTAACACAGGGCAGGAGATAAGGCTGGCAACAGCACTCCTCTCCGTGCCACTGGGGTGGGGAGCAGGGCACCGGCACCTGGGCAGGGGGGTGTCATGCACAGGGCACCCATAGCCAAGGAGCTGGGGGAGCACAGGGCACCGGCGGCTGTGGCACTGCAGTAGGAACTGCCAAGAATGCCCCTTCCCAACCTGCCAGCTGCCCCTCCTCCCACTCCCCGGGTCTCCGTAGCTCTCCTCGCTCCCCCGCCTATCTCTGGGTTCCTTCCCCCCATTCACAGTGAGCTTCTGCCCCCCACCCCCGCCCTGAATTTTCCCATGTTTAGCACCGTCTGCAATAGACAGGAGGCTGATTTGCATCCATCCTACTGCAGAAATGGGGTGTATGGGAGAGGTGGCACCTTTGAGTGATTCGAACTGCCGCACTCCTTGCATGGTTCTTTTCCTCTCTGGTCCTCACTGGACACCCGGTGGCTCCAAGTAGCTGTAAGTATGCGACAGCGGCCACACCCCGGTAAGCTGCCTCAGCAGGCGGGCTAAACCAGGGGAGGGTAACCGGAAGTGTGGGAAGTGACGGTGATTTAGGGATTGCCCTCCCCAAGCATACCAAGCCCATTCTGGTAGACAAGGCGAAAGAGACCATATATTGCTTCAAAAGCAGCATATTGTGGAAGGCGAAAGGCATGATGGGGCGCTAGAGAAGTCATGGCTATCCACTGCAGCTAAAGAAGCCTTCAGTTGTAACAGCCTTTGTGCCACTGGGCCAAGCTTCAGCAGCTGAGAGAATGGGATTGTCCCAGTGCAACGACTCTCCCATTTTATCAACTTCACGCACACGTCATTCATGCACATCTCGCTTTAACAGTCCTGTGCGATGGGGGAGAGGCAAAGCGACAGGTGACGATGATTGCTGGCAGTCGTAGCCACAAGCCTGCACGCAGGCGGCCTGGGACATTGGTCGCCCATCCCTGACCCAAGAGCAGCAAGGAAGCTCGGCAACACCCCAGGTGACTGCTCTCCCTTTGTAAGGGAAGGGCCTAGAAAAGGAGCCTCAAACATTGCCTGCCCAAATTAAATCCGGCAAGCTTACCTCATCCTCAACACAGTCGAAAACTAAAGATAACTAAAAAAGCACTAAAGATTGCTGCTTGGAACATCAGGACTATGATAGACAAAGATGATACCTCTCGATCTGAACGAACAGCTCTCCTTTCGAAAGAGCTAGCCCGGTATGACATTGACATTGCAGCGCTCAGCGAAACTAGACTGGCCGACGAGGGCTTTATTACAGAACTGGCTGGGGCTACACCTTCTCTTGGAAGGGAAAAGAACCACATGAAGATAGAATCCATGGAGTGGGAATTGCCATCAAGACCAAACTCTTGTGATATCTTGAAGACTTTCCAACAGGCTTCAACGAACGACTCATTAAACTCCGGCTACCGCTAAATATCATCAGTGCGTATGCGCCCACCTTAACAAGCCCTGATGATGCTAAGGAACAGTTCTACTCTGATCTCGACTCTCTTGTCAAGTCAACACCACAAAGTGACACACTCATCATCCTAGGAGATTTCAATGCAAGTGTAGGTAATGATAACAACTGGCAAAGTGTCACTGGGTAAAATGGGATTGGAGAAATGAATGAAAATGGTCTTCTACTCCTAAGCAAGTCTGCAGAATATAGCCTGACAATTACAAATCCCATCTCCAGACAGGCAGACAAATATAAAACTACATGAATGCACCTCAGATCCAAACAATGGCATCTTATAGATTACATCATTGTCCGACAAGGTCAGGATCAGCAGCTCACCAGAACCACGCATGGAGCAAAATGTTGGCTGGATCGTAGAATGATTTGGTCAATACTGAATCTACACATTGTACCCACACGCCTGAAATGCCCCAAAACAATCAAGATGTCTCCTGAGATTGTTAAACTAAACCATGCATCCTACTGAGACAAGCTACGAAGTTCACTAGAAACCAACCTTGGTGATAACCCTGTCTCATGAGAGGAATTTAGAGAGACGGTACAAAAAACTGCAAGTGACCTCTTTGTATGGAAGAAAATGGCTCACCATGAGCTCTTGGGCTCACTGGTTTAATGAAAATGATCAGGAAATCACAGTACTCTTGAAAGAAAAAAAAGAGGCTTTCCCAGTCTTGCAAAATGATATTCAGTCCACCTCAGAGAGAGAGAGAGAGAGAGAGAGATTCAAACACCTGCAAAGCAAAGCACAAAGACAACTACACTTGATACAAGATAAATGGTGGGAGAAGGTAGCAGAAGATACTCAAATGTACGCAGAAACAAACGAAACAAAGAAGTTCTTTGATTCCTTGAAGCTAGTCTATGGACCTTCAAAGGTGGGCACAGGTTTGCTCATGATGGCTGATGACAGGACAATCATCAAAGACAAACATGGCATGGAATAGAGATGGGTTGAACATTGCAACCAACTACTCAACAGACCATCCTCAACTGCAACAAGTGCTATTAATCAGATACCTCAAAAGCCTATTCAGCACCACCTTGACTCACCACCCTCACTTGAAGAAATACAAAAGGCGATCAGTTTGATGAACTCGGGAAAGTCCTCGGGCAGAGATGGGATACCGGCAGAACTATATAAAACTGCGGGTCCAAAGGTGGTAACAACACTCCAGAAGATCCTTACGGACATCTGGGATAGTGAAGAAATGCCACAAGACTTCAAAGATCATAGAATCATAGAATATCAGGGTTGGAAGGGTCCTCTGGAGGTCATCTAGTCCAACACCCTGCTCAAAGCAGGACCAATTCCCAACTAAATCATCCCAGCCAGGGCTTTGTCAAGACTGACCTTAAAAACCTCTAAGGAAGGAGATTCCACCACCTCCCTAGGTAACCCATTCCAGTTCTTCACCACCCTCCTAGTGAAAAAGTTTTTCCTAATATCCAACCTAAACCTCCCCCACTGCAACTTGAGACCATTGCTCCTTGTTCTGTCATCTGCCACCACTGACAACAGCCGAGCTCCATCCTCTTTGGAACCCCCTTTCAGGTAGTTGAAAGCAGCTATCAAATCCCCCCTCATTCTTCTCTTCTGCAGACTAAACAATCCCAGTTCCCTCAGCCTCTCCTCATAAGTCATGTGCTCCAGCCCCCTAATCATTTTTGTTGCCACAATTATTCCTTTATTTAAAAATAAAGGCAGCAAAATGGTCTGTGATAACTACTGTGGAATATCTCTCCTATCTGTCGCTAGAAAAATCTTTGCTTGTGTCCTCCTGAACCGACTGATTTCATCTGTCTCAGAAGCCAATCTACCTGAGACTCAGTATGGATTCAGACCTGGTCCTAGCACCAGAGACATGATTTTCAGTATCAGGCAAATACAAGAAAAATGTATCAAACAAAACATGAATCTGTTCAGTGTTTTCATTGATTTGACAAAAGCATTTGATACAGTCAATAGAGAAGGATTATAGATAAGGCTACATTTTAGTCATGGGTATTTTTAGTAAAAGTCATGGACAGGTCACGGGCAGTAAACAAAAATTCACAGCCCGTGACCTGTCCATGACTTTTATTATATACCCCTAACTAAAAATTGGGTGGGGGGCCAGCAGGGCAGGGAGAACTGGAAGTCCTGGCACAGTCAGGGAACTATGATGCGATTGGAATAACAGAGACTTGGTGGGATAACTCACATGCCTGGAGTACTGTCATGGATGGATATAAACTGTTCAGGAAGGACAGGCAGCGGGAGGTGCGTTGTATGTAAGAGAGGAGTATGACTGCTCAGAGCTCCGGTATGAAACTGCAGAAAAACCTGAGAGTCTCTGGATAAAGTTGAGAAGTGTGAGCAACAAGGGTGATGTCGTGGTTGAAGTCTGCTATAGACCACCAGACCAGGGGGATGAGGTGGATGAGGCTTTCTTCTGGCAACTAGCAGAAGTTGCTAGATCGCAGGCCCTGGTTCTCATGGGAGACTTTAATCACCCTGATATCTGCTGGGAGAGCAATACAGCGGTGCACAGACAATCCAGGAAGTTTTTGGAAAGTGTAGGGGACAATTTCCTGGTGCAAGTGCTGGAGGAACCAACTAGGGGCAGAGCTTTTCTTGACCTGCTGCTCACAAACAGGGAAGAATTAGTAGGGGAAGCAAAAGTGGATGGGAACCTGGGAGGCAGTGACCATGAGATGGTCGAGTTCAGGATCCTGACACAAGGAAGAAAGGAGAGCAGCAGAATACGGACCCTGGACTTCAGAAAAGCAGACTTTGACTCCCTCGGGGAACAGATGGGCAGGATCCCCTGGGAGAATAACATGAAGGGCAAAGGGGTCCAGGAGAGCTGGCTGTGTTTTAAAGAATCCTTATTGCGGTTGCAGGAACAAACCATCCCGATGTGTAGAAAGAATAGTAAATATGGCAAGCGACCAGCTTGGCTAAACAGTGAAATCCTTGCTGATCTTAAACGCAAAAAAGAAGCTTACAAGAAGTGGAAGATTGGACAAATGACCAGGGAGGAGTATAAAAATATCGCTCAGGCATGCAAGAGTGAAATCAGGAAGGCCAAATCACACTTGGAGTTGCAGCTAGCAAGAGATGTTAAGAGTAACGAGAAGGGTTTCTTCAGGTATGTTAGCAACAAGAAGAAAGTCAAGGAAAGTGTGGGCCCCTTACTGAATGAGGGAGGCAACCTAGTGACCGAGGATGTGGAAAAAGCTAATGTACTCAATGCTTTTTTTGCCTCTGTCTTCACGAACAAGGTCAGCTCCCAGACTGCTGCACTGGGCAGCACAATATGGGGAGAAGGTGACCAGCCCTATGTGGAGAAAGAAGTGGTTCGGGACTATTTAGAAAAACTGGACGTGCACAAGTCCATGGGGCCGGATGCGCTGCATCCGAGGGTGCTAAAGGAGTTGGCGGATGAGATTGCAGAGCCATTAGCCATTATTTTTGAAAACTCATGGCGATCGGGGGAGGTCCCGGATGACTGGAAAAAGGCTAATGTAGTGCCCATCTTTAAAAAAGGGAAGAAGGAGGATCCGGGGAACTACAGGCCAGTCAGCCTCACCTCAGTCCCTGGAAAAATCATGGAACAGGTCCTCAAGGAATCAATTATGAAACAGTTAGAGGAGAGGAAAGTGATCAGGAACAGTCAGCATGGATTCACCAAGGGGAAGTCGTGCCTGACTAACCTAATTGCCTTCTATGATGAGATAACTGGCTCTGTGGATGAGGGGAAAGCAGTGGATGTGTTATTCCTTGACTTTAGCAAAGCTTTTGATACGGTCTCCCACAGTATTCTTGCCGCCAAGTTAAAGAAGTATGGGCTGGATGAATGGACTGTAAGGTGGATAGAAAGCTGGCTAGATCGTCGGGCTCAACGGGTAGTGATCAATGGCTCCATGTCTAGTTGGCAGCCGGTTTCAAGCGGAGTGCCCCAAGGGTCGGTCCTGGGGCCGGTTTTGTTTAATATCTTTATTAATGATCTGGAGGATGGTGTGGACTGCACTCTCAGCAAGTTTGCAGATGACACTAAACTAGGAGGTGTGGTAGATACACTAGAGGGTAGGGATCGGATACAGAGGGACCTAGACAAATTAGAGGATTGGGCCAAAAAAAACCTGATGAGGTTCAACAAGGACAAGTGCAGAGTCCTGCACTTAGGACGGAAGAATCCCATGCACTGCTACAGACTAGGGACCGAATGGCTAGGTAGCAGTTCTGCAGAAAAGGACCTAGGGGTCACAGTGGACGAGAAGCTGGATATGAGTCAACAGTGTGCTCTTGTTGCCAAGAAGGCTAACGGCATTTTGGGCTGTATAAGTAGGGGCATTGCCAGCAGATCGAGGAACGTGATCGTTCCCCTTTATTCGACATTGGTGAGGCCTCATCTGGAATACTGTGTCCAGTTTTGGGCCCCACACTACAAGAAGGATGTGGAAAAATTGGAAAGAGTCCAGCGGAGGGCAACAAAAATGATTAGGGGTCTGGAGCACATGACTTATGAGGAGAGGCTGAGGGAACTGGGATTGTTTAGTCTCCAGAAGAGAAGAATGATGGGGGATTTGATAGCAGCCTTCAACTACCTGAAGGGGGGTTCCAAAGAGGATGGAGCTCGGCTGTTCTCAGTGGTGGCAGATGACAGAACAAGGAGCAATGGTCTCAAGTTGCAGTGGGGGAGGTCCAGGTTGGATATTAGGAAACACTATTTCACTAGGAGGGTGGTGAAGCACTGGAATGCGTTACCTAGGGAGGTGGTGGAGTCTTCTTCCTTGGAGGTTTTTAAGGCCCGGCTTGACAAAGCCCTGGCTGGGATGATTTAGTTGGGAATTGGTCCTGCTTTGAGCAGGGGGTTGGACTAGATGACCTCTTGAGGTCCCTTCCAACCCTGATATTCTATGATTCTATGATTCTAAAGCAAGTTGGCAATTTTACCTATCTCGGCAGCAATATCTCCAGTGATGGATCTCTTGACAAAGAGATCACAAACAGGATTCAGAAAGCTCCTCAGTCACTAGGGAAGCCACGTAACAAAGTCCTGAAATCCCACAACATACGCCTCTCAACAAAAATAAAACTTTATAATTAGGGCTGTCGATTAATCGCAGTTAAGTCATGCGATTAACTTAAAAAAATTAATTGCGATTAATCGCACTGTTAAACAAGAGACTACCAATTGAAATTTATTAAATATTTTGGATGTTTTTCTACGTTTTCATATATATCTTGTATTTTGTGTTGTAACTGAAATCAAAGTGCATATTTTGATCACAAATATTTGCACTGTAAAAATGATAAACAGAAGAAATAGTATTTTTCAATTCACCTCATACAAATACTGTAGTGCAATCTCTTTGTACTGAAAGTGCATCTTACAAATGTAGATTTTTTTTTGTTACATGACTGCACTCAAAAACAAAACAATGTAAAACTTCAGAGCCTACAAGTCCACTCAGTCCTACTTCTTCTTCAGCCAATCGCTAAGACAAACAAATTTGTTTACATTTACAGGAGATAATGCTGCCTGCTTCTTATTTACAATGTCACCTGAAAGTGAGAACAGGCATTTGCATGGCACTTTTGTAGCCAGCATTGCAAGGTATTTACATGCCAGAATGCTAAACATTCATATGCCCCTTCATGCTTTGGCCACCATTCCAGAGGACATGCTTCCATGCTGATGACGCTCGTTAAAAAAAATAATGCATTAATTAAATTTGTGACTGAACTCCTTGGGGGAGAATTGTCCATCCCCTGCTCTGTTTTACCCACATTCTGCCATATATTTCATGTTACGGCAGTCTCGGATGATGACCCAGCACATGTTGTTGTTCGTTTTAAGAACACTTTCACTGCAGATTTGACAAAACGCAAAGAAGGTACCAATGTGAGATTTATAAAGATAGCTACAGCACTCGACCCAAGGTTTAAGAATCTGAAGTGCCGTCCAAAATCTGAGAGGGACGAGGTGTGGAGCATGCTTTCGGAAGTCTTAAAAGAGCAACACTCTAATGCAGAAACTACAGAACCCGAACCACCAAAAAAGAAAACCTTCTGCTGGTGGCATCTGACTCACATAATGCAAATGAACATGCATCGGTCCGCACTGCTTTGGATGGTTTTCGAGCAGAACCCGTCATCAACATGGACGCATGTCCCCTGGAATGGTGGTTGAAGCATGCGCGTCTGGCACGAAAATATCTTGTGACGCCAGCTACAACAGTGCCATGAGAATGCCTGTTCTCACTTAGTGGGGAATGAGACCTAATAACTGATGATATCAGGAAAGCTGAGGGGTTTAATACCTATTTTGCTTCACTATTCACTGAAAAGGTTAATGGTGACCAGATACTCAACACAATATTAACAAGGGGAAGGAAAGCAAGCCAAAATAGGAAAGGATCAGGTTAAAGAATATTTAGATAATTTAGACATCTTCAAGTCAGCAGAGGCTATGAAATTCATCCTAGGATTCTTAAGGAGCTGAGTTGTCTTTGAGAACTCCTGGAGGATGGGTGAGGTCCCAGGGGGGAACAAAGAGGACCCGGAGAATTATAGACCAGTCAGCTTAACTTAGATACCTGGAAAGATATCGTAACAAATTATTAAACAATCAATTTGTATGCAGCTGAAGGGTAACAGGATTATAAGGAATAGCCAGCATGGATTTGTCAAGAACAAATCATACCAAACCAACCTAATTTCCTTTGTTGACTGGGTTACTGGTCTAGTGGATGGGGGAAAGCAGTAGATGTGATATACCTTGATTTTAGTAAGGCTTTTGACACATTCCCGTAAGCAAAGTAGGGAGATGTGGTCTAGATGAAATTACTATAAAGTGGGTGCACAATTGGTTGAAAGACCATACCCTTAGGAGTAGTTATTAATGATTCATTGTCAAACTGGGAGGGCATATCTACAGGAATCCTGCAGGCATCAGTCCTGGTACTATTCAATCTTTTCATTAATTACTTGGATAATGGAGCGAAGAGTATGCTTATAAAATTTGCAGATGACACCAAGCTGGGAGAGGCTGCAAGCACTTTGGAGGACAGGATTAGAATTCAAAATGACCTTGACAAATTGGAGAACTGGTCTGAAAACAAGAAGATGAAATTCAGTAAAGACAAATGTAAAGTGCTTCACTTAGGAAAGAAAAAAATCAAATGCACAACCACAAAATGGGGAATAACTGGCTAGGCGGTAGTACTGCTGACAAGGATCTGTGGGTTATAGTAGATAAATTGAATACGAGTCAACAATGTGATGCAGCTGCGAAAAAGGCTAATATCGTTCTAGAGTGTATTAACAGGAGTGTCGTATATAAGACACAGGTTGTCATTGTCCTGCTCTTCTAGGCATTGGTGAGGCCTCAGCTGGATACTGTGTCCAATTCTGGGCACCACGCGTTAGGAAAGATGTGGACAATCAGAGAGTCCAGAGGAGAGCAACAAAAATGATAAAAAGTTTAGAAAACGTGGCCTATATGGAAAGGTTAAAAAACTGGGCATGTTTAGTCTTGAGAAAGGAAGACTGAGGAGGACCTGATAACAATCTTTGAATCTGTTAAGGGCTGTTCTAAAGAGGACAGGGATCAACTGTTCTCCATGTCCCCTAAAGGTAGGACAAGAAGTAACGGGCTTAATCTACAGCAAGGGAGATTTAGAACAGACATTAGGAAAATCTTTCTAACTATAAGGATACTGAAATCCTGGAAGAGGTTACCAAGAGAAGCGGTGGAATCCTATCGCGGGAGGTTTTTAAGAATAGGTTGGACAATCTCTAGGTTTACTTGGTTCTGCCTTGGTGTGGGGTATGGACTAGACGACCTCTTGAGGACTGACCATTGGGTGAGAAATACTTATTAGACTGGAGGAGGAACTCATTAATAAGCATGGGCTTTAGGCTGCATGGTATGTTTTTCTTTTAACGGTAACCTTATATTTCCAAATCCTTTGACTTGCTTTTATTTGACTCTTTAACTCAAGCTTTATGAAATAAACTTCCATTTGGTTTTACCACAGACATGCCCGAGTGGCTTGTGCTAAGGGGAGTGCTGAACGGAGGAGAAGCCAGTGAACTCGGGTGCACCGCTTTCCCAAAGGCAGCGGATCACTGTCCATTGTGGGTGTCCAGAAGACCAGGGGCTGGGCACTCGAGTGTAACAAGGTAGGTGTAGCACTTGTGCTGCCAGTGGCTGGCAGAGTTGCAGAGATTTCTCCTGGTGGGCACAGACAAGGCTCTCTCACAGTATAAGCAGGCGGTAGTGATTCACCCCAGGTAACCCCCAAAAGAGTCACAGCTTGTTTGGAATCTCTCTATGCATTCAATGGGTCCGATCAGTGTCAGAGCTGGGACGGGAAAGCTGGAGCCCCACAGTCTACAGCTTGCACACTTACCACCAACTAGAAGCCCGGCTCTGACACGAAATTCAGTGTGAGCCACAAGATCACTTGCAGATTTTTCTACTCTAGGTTTCTGTTAAAGAATTCTTGGAAATGTCCTACCCACCTTGAATGTTACCATTGTCTAGACGTAGGATGTAACCCAGTCAGTCATTGGCCCCCGTCGTCTAATGCTGCCCATCCCAGATGAGGAATTCAGGCAGTTTGGTTTGACTAGTCTCAAGCATTGCCTGTGCAGTACAACCAGATCATTTAAAGATATTTTAAAAATGCTGAGCAAATCTGTTGGGAGCAGGGAGCTGTTTGGTTCAGACAGACATTAGGTGAGGAACTGGCCTGAGGCGCTCCCTTCACTTTGACAAGTTTCTGGTCTCTCTGAACAAGAGTGAAGGTGGGCAGATCTGTTCTCTACTTCCATCTAGCTTCCATCATCTCCTTGTAGCACTACAAATGTTGCTAAGGCACCTGGCGTCCAGGGCTGCTGGGTGTGGTTCCTAAGGCAAGGAACAGTATTGGTAATCTGCTATGAGTGAAGGGAAGTGCTTTGACAGAGGCTTGTGCTGTCTAATGCAATACAGAAGGGATTTTGTTCAATGCCATCTGAAGGAACCTGCCTTTAATGCCCCCAGCTAGTAAAACAATACCGTACATAGTGCATTAACAAGAACCTGGATTTTATATCCAGCTGGATGACAGATAGGAGATCTGGGGCTGTTCCCCAACAAATATCTAGGGAGCCTGGCGCCAACGGGACAGTTGTCATCTCTCAGATCTTTGAGCAGCTGAATATGGATGCTCAGTTTTCCTAGATTTTTCACTTCCCGGCCATTATGCAGGTGATTCTAATGACCACAGGATCTAGATTCAGCCCCCATGCCACGAACCATAAATAGCAGTCTGGGGGGGTGTGTCAGTCCTTCACTAATAGGGATCTTGGATGACAGCCATGGATTGTGGGCTCAGTTCCCAGCTGGCATAGAGCTAGGAAGACAACCATGAGCTCTGGGTTCAATATCCCACTGCTACGGAGTTTGGCTGACAGCCCTGGTTTGTGCAGTGAATCCCAAATTGATATAATGCTTCTGATACCAGCCAAGGGACAGGGCACGAATCCAAACACTGTAAATGGCTTCGATAAAAGACGCTGGACCTGGGGTATCAAGTTCAGCAAACAGTCGGGACTGGGCTTAATCCTCCAATGGGGAGAAAAGGGAAAGAACTCTGGGCTCTGCCTCTAGCTAGAGAAGAGCTCAGATGGGCGGGGGGGGCGCCCCTCTGGTTTCACTCCTCAAATGGCGACGAGCCATGTGACAGTAATGGTTTCTAGGCACAAGTGTAAATTGACATGGAGCTTGAGATAAGCCCTGAGATCTGGGTTCAATCTCAGAATGGCAAAGAGCCTAGATCATTGCCATGGGTCTGCGATTTCAATTCCCAGCTCTCAGATCCAGGCGCAATGCTTGGTAAAGCGCTAAGAGGACATTGTGGCCCAGACTGTAAGGAGACTGGGTGACAGCCCCAAGGTCTAGGTGGGAAGAAGAAGAGAGAGCAGGGGGTAAGTCTCAGTTAGAAGCACTATGGAAAGCTATGGATTGTAAATTCCATCTCCAACTAGCAAGAGTCTTGAACAGCAGCTGTGGGGTCTGAGTTAAATCACCCACTCGCGAGGGTCTTTGATGCCAGCCAGAGGTTATACCCTCTAGTCCCCATCAGCAAGAACTGGGGCGCATGGGTGTAGGTTCTATCCGCAGCTCTGGATGATGGGTTCAAGCCCCAGAACAGGCATTTTTCTTTTTTTCTTTTATGTCTCAAAACTAACATGTGCATCTTGGTGTGAGATCAGGGGCTGGCACTGCAAATGTGTCTTCCCGTCAGCTCTGTATCTATAACAATGGAGGGGGGTACACACTGGTCCCGGGAATGTGATTCCAGATATAACATATCTCTGCTCTGCTGACAGAATGACTGTTTTATGTGGCTATAAGAGCAGCTGTCTGAAAAGCTACAGAATCTATTATGTGTGTTTCTAAATACAATGACAGCTGGCACCGCTGCACTAAAGTTCATTCCTGCTTTTACAGTTTAGCTAAAACACTTCTCTCTGATCACCCCGATTTATCAACAAACAGCCGTTTCTGGAACAATTTAAAAGCATTCCCAAATAGGCAAGAAGTGGTCAGCTCTTCAAGCACTCAACAATCTGCGAACCCCCAACAAGCAGGCAGCTGGGAATGGACGTGGATTCCTGGGCGGAGGAACACAGCATGCTGAACAACCTTCCCTCCCTGCTAATTGGAGGAGCATGGCTTTCACATTAAAACTCAAGGTACACATCAGGAAAATCTCCCAGGCTGAGAGACCTAGGAGGCTCTGGAATTGTTTCGCAGAGTCGGTCAAAGCCCAGGAATTTGTGTCATTTAAAGCTGGACCAGACCAGGGCCTTTCTGATACAAAGTGGAGACAATCTCATGCCGGCAGGCCCTTTCCATCTCCAGTGCCTGTGATTCTGCAATAAACACCAGGGAACAAGACCTTTTTATGAGGTAAAACCTTAGAGTAAGCATGAAAAATGAACTAATGAACCCTGACGCCCTCAGAGACAGGAGGGGAAATTTCTCAAACTCCAGTAACCCAACAGCATGAGGAATAACCAAACCACCAGCAGGTGCTTCTGAGCAAACACTTCTGCAGCTTGTCACCTATGACAAACCATCTACTACGCTGGCACTGGATTGGGCCTGGTAAGGCCAACTTTGTGTGGTGACACAGGTGGATATGATATTCATTTCTTGCCTAAGATGCTATGTATTGTTCTTTGTGTGTTGTTAAACATCGGCTGTGTTCCACCCCAGAAAAGAATGCACTGCAGCATTAAGGATGAGAACTGATATGGTTGAACCTCACAGACATCAGGAAATTCAAAGCAGCCCTAACTCCGCTGCCTCATGGATATGTATTATATAGTACAGTAGTTCATTACATGACCATATTCAGCAGCACCAGCAGACCAGAGTGTCCCTGCTACAAAACCTCACAGGAAGGCACTGCGTTTGTGTCGTATACGCTTCATACTCCCAGCTGTTACACATGGCATGTGTAGGAAAAGCACAGTTCCTGCCTATCATAATCTTCTCCTCAGAGAAGTGTTACCAAAATAGACAACAAGCTCCACACGTGACAAAGATTATGCCTCGGCCATTTGGTGGGTGCAGCTGTGTGAAATGGAACATGGCGGAGACTGCTAAACACATGCCAGCCACAGTACTCAGAGGGCAGCCATTTTCCCTGCCTTACTGCATGGATGCAGGGATGGGACCTCTCACCCACGTACATCTGGTGTACACATTACATATTTACACTGTAATACCAGTGGTACAAATGCTGAGCACATTTTAATGTCTGCTCACTCACAATAAATTCTTAACCACAGTAAATTGGTGCATTGAATCTACATTTCTCTTCAACTAATTCACCAGCCATTATGTTGTATGTTTGCTGTCTAGCTAAAAAGCTGTCACATGACAGATATGCGAGATGTATCGGAATACTCCTGCACAGAGAGGGAATAAGCCAAATGCATTCCTGGAATCCATGAAGTCACACTAGGGAAGAACATGGCTGACGAGATCTTTCCCACTCCCATCTCCTGTGGTTCTAGCTTTACTAAAGTATAAAACTTTCTGGGCCAAGAAAAATGCTCTGTTTCCAGTCCTCAGAAATGTTTAAATCTGCACGTGCCCCAAGGACCTCTTGATGGCAACTGGCAGAGGGCACAGGGGTCCATAAGGGTTACAGGAAGCCTCTAGATCTGATATCTACATACTCGTCTGTCAAAGACGGTCATGTAAGGTCTCTAATGAAAGTCTGTGTCACACTGGTCAGCATAATCATTGCAAAATGTAGGTATGGAAAATATGTGAAGAGTTATGTATATATACTGAAAATTGTATTCACTAGGTCTGTGAGTTAAAGCAGGTCACCAAATGGCGATCCATTCATGAGCAAATTAAGTATTGTATGCTTCACAATGGATGCCCATTTACAGTCTGAGGAAATACTAATCCACAGATTGCGATGGTCGCAGGGGTTGTCCTATTTAAGAGAAGGGAACTTTGGAAACTATCTGGAGTGCAGACGAACGGCCAGTTATTCATTCAGTCTATGAAGACAAGCTGCGGCAGGCTTGAGCTTTGGAGAGGGGATCTCAGCCAGGCCGGCTGAAAACGCTGTGGAAAGAACTTAGGGGAATGCCTTGTTAGCTAAGTTTAGGCTCTGGAAAGTATGTGATGATTTTGTTTTACATGTAACCATTTGTTCCAATATTCTTACTTTCTATCACTTGCATCTATCTGTTCTTTGATAATAAATGTGTTCTTGTTTTCACTGTATTAGATCTGTATTTCAGTGCGGGTGTCGAGCGAGTGAGTGGGGAGCCTGAGCTGACCGACAAGCTGGGGTGTACTGTTCCTGTGGGAATTGTGCAGCTGGGAGTGTCCAGGGAACGGGCTGGGCCCTGCAGCAGGAAGTTTGGAGAACTCAGGGGTCGGCATTTGCCTATCGCTGACTGTACAGGGAAAGCAAGGCCTGTGAGGGCCTGGAGGGCAGCGCTGGTGCACTAGAGCAGAGGTGGGCAAACTACGGCCAGCGGGCCACATCCGGCCCGCGGGCCCGTCCTGCCCGGTCCCCGAGCTCCTGGCCCGGGAGACTAGCCCCCCGCCCCTCCCCTGCTGTTCCCCCTCCCCCTCCCCTGCAGCCTCAGCTCACTTGCTCCGCTGCCAGCGCAATGCTCTGGGCAGCGGGGCTGTGAGCTCCTGGGGCAGCGCCGCTGCAGAGCCCGGCCTGACCCGGTCTCTGTGCTGTGTGGTGGCGGCAGTGTGGCCCGGCTCCAGCTGAGCGGCGCGGCTGTAGTGCATCCAGCCACCGGTACTCCAGGCAGCACGGTAAGGGGGCAGGGAGCGGGGGGGCTGGATAGAGGGCATGGGAGTTCGGGGTGGTGGTCAGGGGGTGGGGGTGGGGGTGGGGGTGTGGATAGGGGTCGGGGCGGTTGGGGGGGAACAGGGGGTTGAATGGGGGTAGGGGTCCCGAGGGGCAGTCAGGAAGGAGGGGGGGGGGGATGGGGCGGCGGGGGGGGGCGGGGGGCAGGGGTGTGTGGGGGGGGCAGGGGTCGGGGGGGGCAGATAGGAGGGGGGGGCCGGGCCACGACCCTCTCCCCTAATCGGCCCTCCATACAGGCCAAAAAGTTTGCCCGCCCCTGTGCTAGAGGCTGGCGTGTTCAGGGAGCTGATCCATGGCGGCACAGACCAGACTTCCTGACCCGGGGACAGGGGATGGCAAGGTGCCTCACAAGCCCAGGGACCCGGGAAAGCATCACAAGACAATAGAAATCCATTTAAAATTTAGGACTTTGATTTTGTCAACCCCAAGCGTCCAAAAATAAAGAGTCACGCCCCCCAAATTCATGGAACCAAGAGATTTTTTAAAAATCATCTCTTTTTTTGGTGCTCTTTTTCTTTGCCTTCTGGTTTCTGTGCCTTTTGAATACATTTTCAATACATTTTGTCTGCAACCAAAAGGTTTAGAAACGTATTTTATTGTAAATGGCAGCTGATGTGTGACAAAATCATCATTTTATTTTACAAGTTGAACTCCCTTCCCCGTGAGTCAGGCGTGAGGCATGCTGGCAGGGCCAGCTTGGGGACGCTTGTAGCGCGGCTGCCTGGACTGTCCCTGCTCTGTGGACATGTCACCCTGGCACCAGCCGTACGTCACAAACATAACAGTAAACAGAGCTATTGAGCTCTGGCCTAGCCCTGGTCTGTCAGCATTGGGAGAGTAAAACCAAAGCACAACAAACTCAGGTATTTCATTCTATGTGTATGAATAGAACTCTCCCCCGGCACTGATTGGAAACCAACTCCGTCGTATTTCATTAAAGACCACAAACCTCCTTCTGACCCCACGAATCCTGGTGGTTGACCCTAACTTTGCCACCCTCCTTCCCCTGCTGCTCCTCCAACATCACAGGAGCTGATCTGCCCTAACATGAAGAGGGACTGACTGTTAGGGGGTTTTGCAAACTTTTTGAACTGGGCATCTGGTATTTTTCAAAACTGTAAAATATTTTAACTGAAAACTGTCCTGAAAAAAAACAAAACATAAAACCGGAAATGTTTCAATCTGAAATCCTTAATTAAAACCACACTCATACTGCTGCCTTAGCATTTAAAGAAGGAAGTTAAAGAAGAAATGTACTTTTGCACATCATGGACAGCATTATAATAAACACAGAATGCTGCCAAGAGAGATTCCTTTTCAAGGCTAGAATAGATGCCTCCAGCTGCACTGGGCTTGTCCACATTACAAAGCATCATTGTGTTTGAACAGGATTGTGAACAATCAAGGTAGAGGACATGATGCTGAACCTGATTTAGGGTCAGTGTAGACAGCACAAGTATGTGTTCAGCATTGTGTCACTTAACTTGACTGTTCACAATCACGTTCAAAACACGATAGAGTTTCTGAATGTGGACAAGCTCAGACATTACCAGCACTGTTTCTCTAGGCTGGGAAGACTGAAGACACAAAATTTGGAGACTAGCAAAGAGCAGCAATGCAAAACTCACATTCTCCTTCAGCATATGGCAGCAAGGAGAGGGAGCTTCCATGCAAAGCTAGAAAAATTCAGAATTCAGCAAACTGTATTTTTTCACGTGTGTTGCCTTGTCTGTATATCTCCTGCAAAGACTTCATTACAACATCTGTTCATGTTCTGAAGCTTTCTGATACCACCCTAACTTCTGCAAAGCTAGCCTCACCCTTGAGGAAGGAATTAGTTTTGGAACACGTTACGTTTACTCTCACAAGGCATTCATACATTCCCCCCCAGTGATCCACACTTAGTTACATTAAGGCTGAGCTCCTTCTGCTGCAGCACTGCCTGCCAGACAGACACCTGATGGGCACAGGCTCCACATCACCCAGACTCCTATCCTACAGACACTCCTGGACACTCAACAATAGACTTAAAAGTGGCAATTCTTCAACAAAACTTCAAAAACAGACTCCAATGAGAAACTGCAGAACTGGAATTAATTTGCAAACTGGACACCATGAAATTAGGCCTGAATAAAGACTGGGAGTGGATGGGTCATTACAAAAACTAATTTTCCCCTGCTGGTACTCACACCTTCTTCTCAACTGTTTGAAATGAGCTACCTTGATTACACTGAACTCATTAGCCCTACACAAGTGATTTTTCTTCCTTTCATATTCACCCCTTCTTGTCAACTGTTGAGAATAGCCCACTTCCACCTTAATTGAATTGGCTCGTTAGCACTGACCCGCCACTTGGTAAGGCAACTCCCATCTTTTCATGTACTGTGTATTTATACCTGCCTCTGTATTTTCCACTCCATGCATCTGATGAGGTGGGTTATATCCCACAAAAGCTTATGCCCAAATAAACGTGTTAGTCTCTAAGGTGCCACAAGGACTCCTTGTTGTTTTTGCTGATACAGACTAACACGGCTGCTACTCTGAAACCTGTCATGGGACTCAATACTCCATCTGCTCTGAGCCCACTCAGAGAATCTGGGAGATGCCCAGACTCAGGATCCACCAGCAGGCAGTCACCCCAGAACTATACCTCATCTAAACCAATGCATGCTCCACCGTCACCAAAGTGCCACAGTGCCTGGCACATCGATGAACAGCAGCTGGCTCAAACTCAAAACAAGAAAAATAGGAGATGCAAGTAGGAAGGGGATGCTCTTCAGGGCACGTGGAGGGATCCTTGTATCTTGGTCAGCCAAAGGCCACTGCATCCGGCTGGACTAGTCATTATTACCCAGGCACACAGATTACCATTCCTCCAACGCCCCACGAAATCACATCTCTCCTCTCCGATGGGAGTCACCTCCACTTTCGCCACCTCCCGGTTAGACGCGCTCAAATGGCTCTATCTGCGGGTGAGCAAAAGCTTCCAAAAAGACGCTTGTTGCAGCCCGCCTGGTCTGTGACAAAGACCACGTTGTACCTCGGTTTGTGAACCCCACAGCCTTCCCGTTTGTGTCAGAACCAAATGGCAAACCCTGATCCTCATCTAAAAGTCTTTAGTGGAAATGGACTTGCCCATTCTTCCTCCTTTGTGCCACTTCAAGCCAGCTGGGCTCCACAGATATACTGTACTTGGAGAAACCTTGCTTTAGGCGGTCAGGCACCAGGGGGAAAATGCTCTAATCAGGAGACCCTTGACAGTGAAACGCCTTGGGCCAAAGCATTAGACTCAATGGGTTCTGCACCTGGCCCAATACTACTGTTTGAACGGTAACATATGTTTTAGAAAGATATCCAGTCTTGGCTCAAAGTCTGCCAGTGACAGATAATTCGTTACATCTCTTGGCAAATTGTTCCAATGGTTAATTGCCCTCACCATTAAAAACGTGTGCCTTATTTCTAGTCTGAATTTATCTAGATTCACTTCCAGCCACTGGACCTTGTAATGCCTTTTCGTGCTAGATTAAGAAGTCCTCTACTATTGGATCTTTTCCCCATGTAGATACCTACAGACTGCGATCAAGTCACCTCTAATCTTCTGTTTGTTAAGGTGCACAGACTGAGCTTCCTTAGTCTCTCACTAGAACCAGGGGCGGCTCCAGGCACCAGCACGCCAAGCGCGTGCCTGGGGCGGCAAGCCGCGGGGGGCACTCTGCCAGTCGCCGCGAGGGCGGCAGGCAGGCTGCCTTCGGCGGCTTGCCTGCGGGAGGTCTGCCAGTCCCGTGGCGGCAATTCGGCGGCGGGGACGCCGAAGCTGCGGGACCGGCGGACCTCCCGCAGGCAAGCCGCCGAAGGCAGCCTGCCTGCCGTGCTTGGGGCGGCAAAATCCCTAGAGCCGCCCCTGACTGGAACAAAAGGTTTTTCAGATCTCAAATCTTTCTTGTAGCTCTTTTCTGAACCCATTCCAATTTGTCAACAGACTTTTTGAAGTGTGGACACCAGACTCAGACACAGTGTCCAGTAATGGTCTCACTACCTTTGTATACAGAAGTAATACCACCTCTTATTCCTACGTCTTAGGGTATGTCTACACTACGGGATAAATCCGAATTTAGATAATTCGAATTTGGGAAACAGGTTGTATAAATTCGATTGTGCGCGGCCACACTAAGCACAGTAATTCGGTTTTTAACCACATTAATTCGGTGGTGTGCGGCCACACTACCCCATTAATTTAACCACATTAATTCGGTGGTGTGCAGCCACACTAACCCTAATTCGAATTAACAAAATCGATTTTGGCGCTACTCTGCTCGTCGAGGTGGAGTACAGAAATCGATTTTAAGTGCCCTTTAATTCGAATTAACTGGCTCTGTAGTGTGGACGGGTGAAGGGTTAATTCGGATTAATGCAGCTAAATCCGAATTAAAGTCGTAGTGTAGACCAGGCCATAGTCTCCTGCTTATACAGCACGCTCCCTCCTGCCTGTGGCTGCAGTTTGGGTCAGCATACCTCAAATAGCTTTAATCTAGCTCATGCAGCTACAAATAACAGCGAAGACGTGGTGGCACAGACCCCGGTGTCGTGGGCTAGCAATGAAAGTGCACACCCAGGAGTCTAGACTGGCTTGTACAGCCCATCCTGCCAGCAGCGACAATGCGTCTTCACACTGCTATTTTTAGTCATGACAGCTGGATTAAAGCTACTCTGGATGTGCTACATTAGCTCTGACTGCAGTGTAGACATGGCCACAGCTGTAACATTGCATTGGGAGCTCATGTTCAGTTGGTTTCCATCATGATCCTAAATCCTTTTTAGTGTCCCGGCTTTCCAAAATATAGTCCCCACACAGTAAGTGTGACCTATGTTCTTGCTTCCTAGATGTACAATGTTGCATTTAGCTGTATTAGAATACATTATTGAGAAGAGTCCACTTTACCACATGAACCACATCACTCTGTATCAGTGATCTGTCGTTATCATTTATTTGTCATTGTGTCATTTTTTGTGTCATCTGCAACATTTAGCAGAAATTATTTTGTTCTATTGGACCAAGTATTGGACCAAGAACCCCCCACATCCCCCCGGGACACCCCCATCAGATGAGGAGTCACCATTTAGAAGTACTTTTTGAGAGCTATCATTTAGCCAGTTTTTAATCCACTTACTATGAGTTATATTCATTTTGCACAGTGCTAATTTTTTATCAAACTCTCACGTGGTATTAAGTCAAAAGTCGTACACAAGTTCAAGTGTACTGTATCAACAAAGTTACCATACCCAGGACGTTCTAGGCCAAAGGCACCCACCCGTAAAACTCTACCACGGAATCGTACTGAACTCACGCCTTGTCTCCTAGAGAGGAAAGTGCAAGAATCATCTTCCCCAGCCTTTCAGCCCAGGTGAGCCCTCCTTCACACTTCGATATCTTCCCTGAAGAAGGGACAGAACTATAGCCCACCGAGGGTGGAGTGGAAACTATAGCCCCAACAGAACCATGCTGAGGCTTAAATGACTGCACATGATATCTAACTAAAATGATAATTGGTGCAATGCGGACACACGGCTTTCCAGCCGTTCGGGCCCTGGCTGGACAGCCCACAGAGCAGATCATTAGAGGTGTCATCAGAGGAGGTTTTGGAACAAACTGATAAATTAAACAGTAATAAGTCACCAGGATCAGATGGTATTCACCCAAGAGCTCTGAGGAACATAAATGTGAAATTCTAGAACTTCTAACAATGGTATGTAACCTATCATTTAGATCAGCCTCTGCACCAGATGACTGGAGGATAGCTAACATGACACCAATTTTTTTTTAAAAGGCTACAAGGGCAATCCTGGCAATTATAGGCCAGTAAGCCTAACTTCAGTACTGGGCAAATTGGTTGAAACTATAGTAAAGAACAGAATTTTCAGAAACATAGATGCACATGATTTGTTGGGGAAGAGTCAATATGGCTTTTGCAAAGGGAAATCATGCCTCACCAATCTACTAGAATTCTCTGAGGGGGGTCAACAACCATGTGGACAAGGGGGATCCAGTGGATATAGTGTACTTAGATTTTCAGAAAGCCTTTGACAAGGTCCCTCAACAACGGCTCTTAAGCAAAGTGTTCTGTCGTGGGATAAGAGGGAAGGTGCTCCCATGGATCAGTAACTGGTTAAAAGATAGGAATCAAAGGATAGGAATAAATGGTCAGTTTTCAGAATGGAGAGAGAGAAATAATGGTGTCTGTACTGGGACCAGTCCTATTCAAAATATTCATAAATGATCTGGGGAAATGGGTAAACAGTGAGGTCTCAAAATTTGCAGATACAAAACTACTCAAGATAGTTAAGTCCCAGGCAGACTGTGAAGAGTTATAAAGGGCTCTCTCAAAACCGGGTGACTGGGCAACAAAATGGCAGATGAAATTCAGTTTTGATAAATGCAAAGTAATGCACACTGGAAAACATAATCCCAACTATACATATAAAATGATGGGGTGGAAGTTAGCTGTTACCACTCAGGAAAGAGATCTTGGAGTCATTGTGGATAGTTCTCTGAAAACATCCACTCAATGTGCAGTGGCCGTCAAAAATGCTAACAGAATGTTGGGAATCATTAGGAAGGAGAAAGATAATAAGACAGAAAAATATATTGCCTCTATATAAATCCATGGTATGCCCACATCTTGAAAACTGCATGCAGATCTGGTCACCCCCATCTCAAAAAAAGATATATTGGAATTGGAACAAGTACAGAAAAGGGCAACAAAAATGATCAGGGGTATGGAACAGCTTCCGTATGAGGAGAGATTAATAAGACTGGGACTTTTTTAGCTTGGAAACGAGATGACTAAGGGGGATATATTAGACGTCTATAAAATAATGACTGGTGTGGAGAAAGTAAATAAGGAAGAATCATAGAAGATTAGGGTTGGAAGAGACTCAGGAGGTCATCTAGTCCAACCCCCTGCTCAAAGCAGGACCAATTCCCAACTAAATCATCCCAGCCAGGGCTTTGTCAAGCTGGGCCTTAAAAACCTCCAAGGAAGGAGACTCCACCACCTCCCTAGGTAACACATTCCAGTGCTTCACCACCCTCCTAGTGAAATAGTGTTTCCTAATATCCAACCTAGACCTCCCCCACTGCAACTTGAGACCATTGCTCCTTGTTCTGTCATCTGCCACCACTGAGAACAGCCGAGTTCCATCCTCTTTGGAACCCCCCTTCAGGTAGATGAAGGCTGCTATCAAATCCCCCCTCATTCTTCTCTTCTGGAGACTAAACAATCCCAGTTCCCTCAGCCTCTCCTCATAAGTCATGTGCCCCAGCCCCCTAATCATTTTCGTTGCCCTCTGCTGGACTCTCTCTGCAATTTGTCCACATCCTTTCTGTAGCGGGGGACCAAAACTGGACGCAATACTCCAGATGTGGCCTCACCAGTGCCGAATAGAGGGGAATAATCACTTCCCTCGATCTGCTGGCAATGCTCCTACTAATGCTAAAGTCAAGGTATATCATGTTCACCGCTTTCCCCATATACACAGAGCCAGTTATCTCGTCATAGAAGGCAATCAGGTTGGTCAGGCATGACTTGCCCTTGGTGAATCCATGCTGACTGTTCCTGATCACCTTCCTCTCCTCCAAGGAACCAAGCCACTAATCTCTTAAGAACATAAGAACGGCCACACTGGGTCAGACCAAAGATCCATCTAGCCCAATATCCTGTCTTCCAACAGTGGCCAATGCCAGGTACTTCAGAGGAAATGAACAGAACAGGACAATCATCAAGTGATCCATCCCCTGTCACCCATTCCCAGCTTCTGGCAATTGACAATTGAAATGGGGTTTCTGAATTTAGGCGCCAAGCCTTGGTTTATTAAATGCTTTTTTCCTACAGCTTTTTTTCCTGAGAAAGCCTCTGAATATTTCTTAATAAGCCAAGAGGTATCTTGACCCCACTGCCAGCCCTGACACACCATTCTTTTTAATATTATTAAGCAAAGCCTGCTGCTCAAAATAAATTGTATTCTGAAGTTAAAGAAAGATATTAAAATCGAACAGGGGGGTGCTGGATTAAGTTAATGGTGACAACGGCCTGCTTTTTGGAAGAGGGATTTGAGATTTTGTTCAATATCCTTGTCAGATTTTAAATCTTATTAGACTAAGTAAATAACCAACATTAAACCTCTGAAAGGCATTCTGATCCCAGTCCAAGGAGGCAGCACTCCCAGGCAATTCTCCAGGGATAAAGGTCAAGCTGCACAAGCAGAATATTTTCAGGTTTAACCCAAGTCCATCTGACTGATTAATTAAACCTTTATCTGCCTGGATATGGGATAAGCCTCCATTTAAAAATAAATCTATGGAAAATATTAAAACCTACTTATTAAAATAAATGCCCAAAAATTGCATGGCAACCTGTAATTAAATAATTCCACATGAGCATCCCATCCACACATAGCATGTGGGATATCGCATTGGCTTCTAGCTTCATTAAATGTGAACCATGTGGGCAGCATTAGAAGAGGGAAGTGCAAGAAGAGGTGAGCTCAGGGAATGGGATGTGAACAACCCAAAGTATGTTGGGAAAGGGAAAGGCAAGGCAGAAGGGAGGGCTGAAGGCTTATGATTGTGAGGAGCCAGAGGGTTTCCACCACCAAGAGATTGTAGGCTTGCCCTAAGCAGGCAGGGAGAGTTTAGCAGCTGGAAAGAAAGACTGGGGTTTGTCCTTGGAGGAAACTTTTCCAAAGCAATTGTCTTCCAATTCAGTGATAATCTTGCTCCATTCCTCACTCAGGGCTATGGATGTGTCAAGACTGAGGCTGCAAACTGAAGCTGACTTTGCGTTTCTGGAGTGCAGAAAAGGGTCAAGCTTTCAGAACTGGAAAACATGTTCATGCTCTCATTACTCAGAAATGACTCGACAGATTTTCACTCAAACTTCAAGCCATCTCCTCAAAAAAACCATCTTTAGTCTCAGCCTAAGCGTGAGAAATTTCAGCCTAAATGGAAACTTTTTGATAAAAATTACAAACATCTGAAAAAAGTAAAAAGTCTGGGTCCCCCTTGGCTCTAGTCTGGAGCAATGATGGCAGGATGAAGAGCACATGGGACAAGAGAGCAGGCCAGAGAAACAGTTGCTGGACAGAAGCGGAGGGATGAGAAAGTGCCTTGGAAGAGGAGAGCAGCAGCAACATAAAACTCAGATAATCTGAGCCAAACACAGATAATACTGACCTCCACGAATGAGATGCTGTCTCTCTAAGCCTTGGCTTTCTTCTAGACTGTAAGGCACCCTAATCTGTGTGCTGCTAAGCAACTGGAATCCCACACAACGGGGTGATGAGAAGGTCCTATAGGAGTGTGATCATGAAGAGGTAAACGATCTTCAGTGACTTAGAAAAGGATGTAAAACATTCCGGTATCACTTGCATTAAATCTCTCTGTAAATTGAACCGACAAATCACATATTGTACAAGTCAGCCTGCCATCATGGCACAAATTCAGCCCTTCTTTGAGAAGAGAAAATGGCCCGTGTGTTTACGAGATGTTTTTAAGCTGTCTCTTCAGGCCCTGGTTAATTATTTCATTTCAATACATTTTATTGGCATCACAAAATATACACAAACGTTGCCACAGTTAAATGCAATACAGATTTGTTACTATCGGCGAGCCGCGGAACCTCATCGGCAATCGGAGTGCTTTAGAAGAGTCTGCCAATGCCATCAGCGCGCCACCGGCAAAGTCCTGACCCAGTGACGTCACTAGAGCCAATATCTCAGCTTGAAGCCTGACTGAGGGGGGATTTGCAGCTACAAGTGGAAAACAAGTGCTGCTGGAGTCAGATTGCTATGAGCATTTCAATGACCTTGTTCCAGAAGGGGAGAGACTGGGCAGTGGCTGGGGCAAGGTGTTTCTGTTCTAGACAAAGTGTTACTGTGTATTTCATTCTTGGCACGGAAGGTGCTTTAAATCCTTCTGATGATGGTTTCTCACTTCTACAAAGATGGGGCTCTGCAAAATCCCTTAGAGTCTGATGGCTCCTTCCCAAAGCCAGATGCACTGGGAGGTGCAGGCTGTTGGCAGCCCTGAGGCCCAGAGGAGCTGTTGACCGTGTTTAGGCCACAGTCCAGCAGGACTTGATTTCATCCAGCAGAAGTAAAACTGTTTTATTTATTTTGCTGGCCGAACTGGCGAGGGCGGAACATTCATTAGCTGCCCATTCGAGCCACAGCCTCACTCCAGATGCAGGGCCCCTGAATGCATTACCCTGCTCCTGTCTCACACCCATCCATTACAGAACGGTTGCTGAAGATTCGCCCTGGCATTGGTACACAACATTCTGCTTCAGGAAATAGTCCGTCTTCTCTGGTTGAGCTCTCCTGGGCCCGATCCTGCCCCCTTCCCAGGCAGGGAGGCTCCTGATGATTGGTGCCATGATGGAGGTGCCCCATTGGGGTAGTCGCTGCACACACACTTAGAAATGCACGGCCCTGGCCCTACGAGCTTGCAATCCTAACATGTCCATGTGAAAAACGCATGTGCAAAACGGCAGGCGCTGGTGACACAGGCGCACGGCCAGTTATGGGCTCAGCTGGATGGTTCCAGATCATTCAAATCAGCAACCCCGGCGGCCTCGCCATCGCTGCTCAGCATCGCCACGGATAGGCCCCGAGGAGGGATTTGAAGGAGGAGAGGGCTGTGGCCTCACAGATCACACAGGGAGGGCATTCCAGGTGTTTCATCATACATATTTAAATTACAGTTGCACCTAAGGGCCTCAACCAAGGGCCCTCCCATGGTAGGTGCTGTACAAAGCTAGTGAAAGAGACAGTCTGCAATGCAGGTGTACCTGCCAAGGAGCAACAGACACCCCTGAGGTTGGTGGTCGGGAGGGCGAAGTAGCTGGAAAATAAGCAGCACTCTCAGCTTCCACCCAGCCCTGCCATTGTCATCTGCACAAATACAAGCTTCACCCAGAGGTTCATGCAGACACTTTCCCCCGTGCTTGCATAGTTCTAGTCAGACTCCTGGGCAGAGAGGAGACGGCTCTCACAGTTCCCAAAGGAGGAAGGACAGTCTTTAGTAGACAAAAAGCTCAGGATTAAAACTTCACCAGGATTCTTCACATGTCCTGAGTAAATGCAGAGTGTCCCAGGTTACCGTCAGTCACAGCATTTTGCTTCCCAAGTGCGAATGGTAGACTAGGGCCTAACTTAGTTTGGTTTCCCATCAAAAGAGCAGAAAGCAAGAAGTTCTAATTCATGTGCAGGAGCAAATCTGCCCGTCCCTCACAAAAGCCTCAGCTTCAAACACTAACAAGGATCCAGAAGGGTTTGACGTAAACGCTGTAATGGTGGCTACAAAAATAAGTTCTTCAGAAGTGGCTTGTGAAGCACCCAGCGAATGCCTGCAGGGCCTGGGTCACAGGGAAGGGAAGCGCTCAGTAACTGGAAGGCGCTTTCAAGAAAAACAAACTTTAAGCAGTGCCAGCTTGTGGCACAGATTTTCCATCCACTAAAAAATAAAAGATGTGAACTCTGACAAAGCTCCCTGCAGAGGGCCAGGACAGGACTCTAGAGCGACTGAAGGGTGCATAGGCCCTGAGCTGGTCCATGGCACAGAGCAGAATAGCACCCTCTAAGCCTAGTTTTGCTCTCAGAGGTAATACCTTCCAGGCACTTTAAGCCAGCGCTCTGCACTTTCTGGACCTGTCACCTGTTCTCGACGTACAGCACCTGTCTGCTCGGAAGGTGCAGATACCCTCTCTCAAGGTGTAATTTCCAGCTTGAGAAGACACGTCCACACTAGCTGGTGGACAGTTAGCACACTAAAAATAGGGTAGACATAGCAGTGTGAGCAGAGGGAGGGGCTGGCCCCCCAAGTACATCCCTAGTGTCTCGGACGGGTATGTACTCAAGGGGGGTAGCCCCTCTGCCCACTCACCCCGTCACAGCTAGTGCGCCAGCCTGATGAGAGCGAGCATGGGGCTGTCTACACGGAGACAGAGCGAGCAGAGAGCCTTGGGAGCTGAAGGAGCAGGGGAGTGAGAGGCAGAGAACGAGTTTGGGAACAGAGAAAATAAAGCTTATTAGTCAAATCCTGAAGTCACAATTTCCAGAGACTCCCACTGCCTTCAACTGGAGCATTCACCGATGACTAATAGTAACACCTCCCTCTTTCATAAAGCTTTCAATCCATAGCTCTCAATGTGTTTTACAGAGAAGTATCATTATTCCCATTTTAACAGATGGGGAAAACTGAGACCCACAGAGAGAAGTGACTTAGTCAAAGTCATTCAGTAAACCAGTGGCAGAGCTGGTTACAGAACCCAGGTTTCCTGAGGCCCAGTTCAGTGCACTAGTCACTACACCACACAGCCTCCCTGAACAAGGACTTCAGGATCTGGTCACACATGCCCGTGCTTGCAGGAGGACAGGGACAGGGGAGGGAGGGGAGAGAGATTTTGGGGGGAGAGGGAGTAGCAGGCAAGGAGGAGGGTGCAGGAAGAAAAACAAATGTTTATTTTTTTCACACAGGATTCACAACATTCCTCAGAAAATTCAATTTTGCCGTCATGTTCTCATTTGTTAACCAGAACCAATTTAATTTGAAATCTACACGCAGAGCCAATGGCGGGGGGAGGAGGGGATGTTTTGCAATGGCTCTTAGCTCCCAGTTGGAAAACTGACTACAACTTAACTAGCTTGATTTCTGCCGTAGTAAACAACTCAGCAGGTTCACCATCTCCCAACCGGAGATTTGGAGAGGACGATCCCATTGCTGGGTCTGTCTCCATTTGGGTAACAAATCACTTCAGACTTGTCTGCAGCCGGCATGAAATACTGGGTCAGGACAGTGGTTTGTCACATGGAATGCCTCCCTCTTGCTACATGCCTGCCCTCTGGCACTCTCTGCTTGACGGCTAGTTTGGTGGGTTTTAGAAAAACTGTCTTAGTCCCACATTTAACAAAGAGCAGAAAGCGGTTCCCTGTTCGCTACCAGGAACACATTTCTCCTATCAGCGGGAGTCTGCCGTGGTTTTATGCCTTGTTGTGACAGTTTGGTAAACAAGCTGATAAAATCAAGCACTTTCCAAGGGAAAAGTTATCGCACTCACGTACGACCCAGCTTGTCAGAGAACTCCAAACACACTGGTTCTGCTTACCATCTGCACAAGCTGATTCAGAATAATATAACAAAGTGTGGTTCCTGATTTCCTTCAACGTAAATAGCCCCATTGAGCTATAAGGGTGTTTACATTCTGGAAGGCAGTCATAGCATTCGTTCTGATTACTCCTCATACCCCATAACCTTAGCCAATGTTCCCACACTGAGCACTGCAGCAACTCTCCTGCAGCCCTGCTCCTCACCACGAATCACTGCGCTCCACAAGCCAACGCACACATCTCATACTAAAAAAGCAAACCCCAGGCTAACATTGTGGTCCAGCAGTAGTGCATGTGTGCCAGCAGGTCAGGACGCAGCCCTTTACAAATATTATACAAACAGCCAGTGCTGGCCAAGAGCATTTTATCCAGGAACAATTGTAACCACCGAGATCCAATTCTCCAAACTGTAGTATCTGGCAGGCAACGGAAGGAACAGTCACATTTTAAAATGAAATGGTTTTGGTAGGTAAAACTGCAAATATTAAGCAACAAAAGGTCAGGATTTTCTCACTACTTTGGTTACAAAAGCAATTTATTTGTTTGTTTCCTGTAGTGCCCACATTGTGCTGGGAGCTGCACAGACACAAAAGAGAACACGGTCCCTGCCCTACAGAACTTATAGCTTGACAAAGCCTAATCGATGAACAATAGTTTCTCAGAGTATCAGGGCCAAATTCTACACTCTCTTGGGCAAGATAAGATGTCCGTCACATTGAGAAAGAAATGGGAAAAGGCACAAAACCCAAAGCATGCTGAAAGCCCCATCTCTATTTGATGTAGTGCTATACTATGCATTTGCCACTGGTGCAGTGTATGTGCGTCTGGCTGGTAGATCTCTGAGAAAGAGGACATTTCCACAGGTATTTTGGAATATCTGTTATTGTGGACATTAATTACATATATTTTATCTATCTGTGCAAATTTTGTTATAAAAGCACTGACATTTTTCTTTCGTTGCATGAGACCATTGTTTATTCTTGGCCTGCAGAACTTCAGGAGAACAAGAACTTCATGAGTCCACAGTGGGAAACAATGAAAGGATAAAACTGGGCAAATGATCATGCAAGCCAGGTCACACATTCCCATTTTATTAGATTCAAAAACCTTCTGAAAGTATTGCCCTGAAACCGTGTGTAGTAGCTAGAGTGCAAATATTTTCGATAGGACATTCTGTTTCACAAAACGGAGGGGCTCCATTATTGTAGGGTTTGCATCATCAATTATGTGTTACAACTTCAACATGTTTTGTTTTCACTCTATATAGCACAGTCACTCATGGACCTCATCTCCTCCTGCTTTCTGCTAGCTTAGCACACATCTCCTCTGTCTCTTCAAACTCACTCCCCAATGCAGGACTAGAATTCCTGCCTTCCTGTATCTCTCTGCTTCATGGACTCCCGGTCTCAGCCCCAACTCAGCTGAAAACAATTCTCTTCTCCTTTGCATTCTCCACCTCTGCTAATAAGTGACTCCAAAAATGCTTTACTGAGTTAGTTTGAATGAAAGACGCTGCACAAGATAAAGTTGTCCTGTACTCTACTTTTGTCTCCTGCAGCTCTGAAAAGGAGGTCTCGGATTCGTTTTAAATGTGTGCAGAGAAGAGGCCTGCATAGCTACACCAGAGGATGAGAAGGAAGCAAGCCCAAGTGTGTTTGTACTGGCTACTGATGTTCTGCCAAGTCCATCAGACAGAACTGTTTAACAATAAGGGCTTTTTTTTTCGTGAGCTCTCATCTCGTGTGAGCGTTTGTCTTGAATTTCAAAGCACTCGAGTACTATTTGTACTGAATATTTTTACAGAAACAATGCAAAAGGGGTTTTCAATTTGCATCTGAATGATTCATAGATTCCAAGGCCAGAAGGGACCACTGTGATCATCTAGTAAGAGCTCCTGTGTCGCACAAGCCAGAAAACTTCCCCCAAATAATTCCTTGAGTACCACCTTAGAAACAAGTCCAATCTTGATTTTACAATTCCCGGTGCCAGGAAATCCATGTTCCAAGGGTTAATTACTCTCACTGTTAAAAATTACACCTTATTTCCAATGTGAATTTATCGAGCGTCAACTTCCGGCCATTGGCTCATGTTACACCTTTCTCTGATAGAGTGAAGAGCCCATTATTAAATATTTATTCCCCCTGTAGGTACTGATAGACTGTAATCAAGTCACCCCTTAGCCTTCACTTTGTTAAGCTAAATAGATTGAGCTCCTCGGGTATGTCTACATAGCAACTAGACATCCACAGCTGGCCTATGCCAGCCGAACCAGGGTCGTGAGGCTGTTTCATTGCCATGTAGACTTCCAGGTTTCGGCTGCAGCCCGAGCTCTGGGACCCTCCCACCTTGCAGGGTCCTAGAGCCCAGGCTCCAGCCCGAACTGGGAAGTCTACACAGCAGTGAAAAAGTCCCACAGCCCAAGCCCCATGAGCCCAAGTCAGCTGCCATGGGCCAGCCACAGGTGTCTAGTTGCTGTGTAGACATACCCTTTGAGTCTATCACTATAAGGCACGTTTCTAGGCTTTTAATCACTCTGATGGCTCTTCTGTGAACCCTCTCCAATTTATCAACATCCTTCTTCAATTGTGGGCACCAGAACTGGACACTGTATTCCAGTAGCAGTCGCACCGGTGCCAAATACAGAGGTAAAATGACCTTTCTATTCCTACGTGAGATTCCCCTGTTTATGCATCACAGGATCACATTAGCCCTTTTGGCCACAGCGTCACCCTGGGAGCTCAGATTCAGCTGATTATCCACCATTACCCCCAAATCTTTTTCAGAGAGTACCAAGCTAGAGTCCCCCATCCTGTATGTACGGCCGACATACTTTGTCCTAGATGCAGACACTTACATTTAGCCATATTAAAAGGCCAATTGTTTGCTTGCAACCAGTTTACCAAGTAATCTAGACCGCTCTGAATCAGTCACCTGTCTTCATTATTTACCACTCTCCCAATTTTTGTATTGGCTACAAACTCGATCAGTGACGATTTTGTTTTTTTCCAGATTATTGATAAAAACAACAAACTATGTAGGGCCATGAACCGATCCCTGTGGGACCTCCCTGGAAACACACCCACTCAATGACTATTGCCTGTTTTACAATTACATTAGGAGATCTATCAGTTATCCAGTTTTTAATCCATTTAATGGGTGACCTATTAATTTTATATCATTCTAGTTTTTTAATCAAAATATCTTGTGGTACCAAATCAAACGCCTTAGAAAAGTCTATGTATATTTTGTCAACACTATTACCTTTATCAACCAAACTTGTAATCTCATCAAAAATACAGCACATTAGTTTGACAGGATGTATTTTTCATAAACCCATGCTGATCTGCATTAACTAATTTCCAAATGAAATTAATGGGCAGCAGGTTTAAAACAAATAAAAGGAAGTTCATCTTCACACAGCGCACTGTCAACTTGTGGAACTCCTTGCCTGAGGAGGTTGTGAAGGCTAGGACTATAACAGCGTTTAAAAGAGAACTGGATAAATTCATGGAGGTTAAGTCCATGAATGGCTATGAGCCCGGATGGGTAAGGAATGGTGTCTCTAGCCTCTGTTTGTCAGAGGGTGGAGATGGATGGCAGGAGAGAGATCACTTGTTCATTGCCTGTTAGGTTCACTCCCTCTGGGGCACCTGGCATTGGCTACTATCGGTAGATAGGATACTGGGCTGGATGGACCTTTGGTCTGACCCAGTACGGCCGTTCCTATGTTATGTTCTTAACTACATTACCTTCCTTTAATTTTTAATAATTGCGTCCCATACCAGCCGCTCCATTATCTTGCCACAGATCAATGTCAGGCTGACAGGCCTATAATTACCCAGATTAACCTGTTTACCCTTTTTAAAAATTAGCACAACATTAACTTTCTTCCAGTCTTCTAGACTTATTGAAAATCAACACAAATAGTCTAGTGAGCTCCTAAGCCAGCTCTTTTAAAACTCTTGAATGCAAGTTGTCTGGACCTGTTGATTTAAAAATGTCTTACTTTAGTAGCTGCTATTTAACATTCTCCAGAGATACCAGTGGAGTGGAAAGAGTGTTCTGATAAGACTATATCATCTGTTTTTTCCCAAATACAAAATAGAAATAATTACTGAACACTTCTGCCTTTTAAGCATTATTGATAATTCTACCATTTCCATGCAGTAATGGACCAGTATCATTGTCAGGATTCTTTTTGTTCCTAATATATTTTTAAAACACCTTCTTATTGACCTTAACTCTGCTGGCTATACATTTTTTTCTTCTGTCTCTTGGCTTCCCTTATCAATTTTCTACAATTCCTAACATCTGATTTATATTCATTGCTATCAACTTCCCCTTTCTTATATATTATTTTATAGCTGCTTTCACTTCCCCTCTAACCCAGGTTGTATTTTTAACCAGCACAGCTCTCTTCCTCAATTGTGGCTTTTTGGGCATCTAGTATGGTGTTCTTAAATGATTCCCAATTATCATTCATATTTTTCTCATTAAATTCTTCCTTCCAGCTGATTTGGCTCATAATTGTTTTTAGCTTTGTGAAATTGACCCTGTGAATGCAACAACTATATATTTTACTGGTCTTGACTTTATTTTGCTTGCACATTATAAATGTGATGAAGTCATGATCACCTATAGCTAAGCTATGATTAATTTTTGGTTCTGCCTATCAGTTCCTCTTTATTTGTCAAGACAAATTCTAATATAGAATTCCCCCTATGTTGGGGGGGGTTTGAGTTAGGAAATTGTCATCTATCATGTTTAGAAACTCCAAGGATGTTTTAATATTGGCAGCAGGATATTTCCCAGAATATGTCATGCAAACTGAAGTCCCCCATAATCATGCAGCTTTTTTTCCTACACATTATAGACAGGTGCATAAGGAGGCGGTCATCCTGTTCCCTAGTGTGGTTTGGTGGTCTGTAGCAGAGACCAACCAACACCCCATCTTGTGCTTTATCTCTGAGGACATTTATCCATAAGCATTCAAGAGTATTTTCCACTGAGCTATCAGTGACTCGGAAACAGGTATTACCATTTTTGACATATAGGGCTACTCAACTTCCCCTTTTGGCTACTCAATCCTTCCTAAGTGGGCTATAACCATTGATTTCAACATTCCACTCATGCAAATCAACTCATCAGGTTTCAGAATACCAACTAGATTGAATTTATGCTCATAAATAAGCAATTCCAATTCCTCTTGTTCGTTACTAGGCTCCTAGCATTGCTGTATAAACAATTCAATAATTTCTTCTCTTTAAGTTTGTCGACTTACTCCAGAGCGATTAATTTTTTAATTGCTTGACAGCCCTAGTTGGAATCTATTTCCCACTTGTGATCTTGGAAGAAGTGTCTGCTGAGAGCATCCGCAGTCACGTTCTGAATACCCAGGAGATAGGCCGCTGTGATAATAATCTAGTTTCGTATGCACCTATTCCATAGTCTGACAGCCTCTGTGCAAAAGGAGGGGGATCTTGCTCCTCCGTGGTGGTTGACGAAAAACATGCATGATATATTGTCAGTAGGGCTGTCAAGCGATAAAAAAAATTAATCGCGATTAATCACACTGTTAAACAATAATAGAATACCATTTATTTAAATTTTTTTGGGATGATTTCTACATTTTCAAATATATTGATTTCAATTACAACACAGAATACAAAGTGTACAGTGCTCGCTTTATATTTATTTTTGATTACAAGTGTTTGCACTGTAAAAAGACAAAATAAATAGTATTTTTCAATTCACCTAATACAAGTAGTGTAGTGCAATTTCTTTATCATGAAAGTTGAACTTACAAATGTAGAATTATGTACAAAAAAAACTGCATAGAAAAATAAAACAATGTAAAATTTTAGCGCTTGCAAGTCCACTCAGTCCTACTTCTTGTTCAGCCAATCGCTCAGGCAAACAAGTTTGTTTACATTTGCAGGAGATAATGCTGCCTGCTTCTTGTTTACAATGTCACCTGAAAGTCAGAACAGGTGTTCTCATGGCACTGTTGTAGCCGGCGTCACAAGATATTTACGTGCCAGATGCGCATGTTTCAACCACCATTCCAAGGACCATGCGTCCATGTTGATGACAGGTTCTTCTCGAAACCCATCCAAAGCAGTGCGGACTGACTCCAATGCGGAAACTACAGAACCCAAACCACCAAAAAAGAAAGTCAGCAGAAGGTTGACTTTCTTTTTTGGTGGTTCGGGTTCTGTAGTTTCCGCACTGGAGTGTTGCTTTTTTAAGATTTCTGAAAGCTCCACACCTCGTCCCTCTGAGATTTTGGATGGCACTTCAGATTCTTAAACCTTGGATCGAGTGCTGTAGCTATCTTTACAAATCTCACATTGGTACCTTCTTTGCGTTTTGTCAAACCTGCAGTGAAAGTGTTCTTAAAACGAACAACAACATGTGCTGGGTCATCATCCAAGACTGCTGTAACATGAAATAGATAGCAGAATGTGTGTAAAACAGAGCAAGGGACGGACAATTCTCCCCCAAGGAGTTCAGTCACAAATTTAAGTAATGCATTATTTTTTTAACGAGCGTCATCATCATGGAAGCATGTCCTCTGAAATAGTGGCCGAAGCAAGAAGGGGCATATGAATGTTTAGCATATCTGGCACATAAATACCTTGCAATGCTGGCTACAAAAGTGCCATGCGAACGCCTGTTTTCACTTTCTGGTGACATTGTAAATAAGAAGCAGGCAGCATTATCTCCTGTAAATGTAACCAAACTTGTTTGTCTTAGCAATTGGCTGAACAAGAAGTAGGACTGAGTGGACTTGTAGGCTCTGAAGTTTTACATTGTTTTGTTTTAGAGTGCAGTTATGTAACAAAAAAATCTACATTTGTAAGATGCACTTTCAGGACAAAGAGATTGCACTACAGTACTTGTATGAGGTGAATTGAAAAATACTATTTCTTCTGTTTATCATTTTTACAGTGCAAATATTTGTGATCAAAATATACTTTGATTTCAATTACAACACAAAATACAAGATATTACGAAAATGTAGAAAAACATCCAAAATATTTAATAAATTTCAATTGGTAGTCTCTTGTTTAACAGTGCGATTAATAGCAATTAATTTTTTTAATTGTGATTAATTTTTTTGAGTTAATCATGTGAGTTAACTGCAATTAATCGACAGCCCTAATTGTCAGTCACAATTTCTATGTGTTTGCCTTTGATTAGCGCTAGGAATCAGAGACAGGCATATCTGACCGCTCTAAGCTCCAGAAGATTGATATGTAGCATTGTCTCCTGTAACGTCCACATGCCTTGGATTGTAGGAGTGTCTAGATGTGCTCCCAGCAGAGAGGCATCCGTCATTATAATGACCATCAGGGAAGGATATGTGAACGGAAATCCGGTGCACACATTGTAATGGTTCTTCCACCAATCACGGGATTGTTTCATGAAGGTAGGTAGGAAAGAAGCATATCTAGACTGTGTCTGGTGGGTGGATAACAGATAGGTCTCAAAATGTAGCTGTAAACGGGGAATCATCATTCAACTGTGTGTTTCCAGTGGGGCCTCCCAGGGATCAGTTCTCGGCCTTACGCTATTTAACTTTTTTATCAATCTGGAAAAAACATAAAATCGTCACTGATAAAGTTTGCAGATGATACAAAAATTGGGGGACTGATAAGTAATGAAGAGGACAGATCAATAATACAGAGTGATCTGTATCACTTCATAAAGTGGGCACAAGCAAACAATGTGGCTAAACATAAACGTATACGTTTAGGAACAAAGAACGTAGGCCAGCTCATAAGATGGGAGACTATCCTGGGAAGCAGTGACTCTGAAAAAGATTTGGGGGTCGTGGTGGATAATCAGCTGAACGTGTGCTCCCAGTGTGATGCTATGGCCAAAAGGGCTAATGCCATCCTAGGATGCATAAACAGGGGAAACTCGAGTAGGAGTAGAGAGATTATTGTACCTCTGTATTTGCCACTGGTGCGACCACTGTTGGAATATTGTGTCCAGTTTTGGTGCCCAAAATTCAAGAAGGATGCTGATAAATTGGAGAGGGGTCAGAGAAGAGCCATGAGAATGATTAAAGGATTGGAAAACCTGCCTGATAGTGACAGACTCAAGGAACTCAATCTGTTTAGCTTCACAGAGAGAAGGTTAAGGAGGGATTTGATTAGAGTCTATAAATATCTACATGGGGAACAAATATTTGATAATGAGCTCTTCAATCTAGCAGAGAAAGGTGTAACACGATCCAATGGGTGAACGTTGAAGCTAGACAAATTCAGAGTGGAAATAAGGTGTAAATTATTAACAGTGAGGGTCATTAACTATTGGAACAATATTCATGGTGGTCTCCAGCAGTGGCAATTTTAAAATCAAGATTCGATGTTTTTCTAAAAGCTCTGCTCTCTGAATTCTTTGGGGTCGTTCTCTGGCCTGTGGCACACAGGAGGTCAGACTAGATGACCACAACAGTTCCTTCTGGCTCTGGAATCTGGGATTGTTGCATCTGTGATGGTGACAGCGTGGATGAACCTTTGCCCTCTTGTGGCTGGCTGTAGCTTCAGTACATCACCACGGCATCAGTGATTCTTCCTTTGCTCAGGCAGTACAGGCCTGTGGCTTTGGAGCGAAATGACCAGTCCTGGCTTCGGAGGTCTGTTTGGTTTATCTAATTTCCATCTTGTTTGTATGAAGTAATCCACTGAAGAATGACAACCCAATTGCTTCCCCCACACACACACAAAGTATGAAGAAAATGGGCCAAGCTATTTTGAAAATGAATCTACTTAGTAGCAGCTCTACAGCTAAGGTTGCAACCATGGTTCCATGATAAACAAGATCTGTGCACTCTGGAATTCTGCAGCTGAACAGCTACTGCAGTATTCACTCCTTCCAATATAATTTTTCTCCAGAATCTGAGCTTTTATTTAAAGATAAATGACATTTCCATCCTCATGGGAGTGAAAATAACCTTGAAACATGAGCAAAGAGCGACTGAGATAGTGTTTTCCTGCGTCTGCATGGAGCCTGAAACAATAGCTCGGAGAAGAGTAAATTGCCCCATTCACAACAATGGATTTTTCACTCATAACTAAAGATGGCACATTAAATGTTAACTGTTCCATTGCGAACCATTTTAGCAAAAACATCTAGCTAATGTTCTTATCCCAAACTGCCTCCAATGCCTCCCTGTACATCAAAAGCCTCAGCCTGTATGATGCAGTTATGCATTGTCAATTTAAAAAAAGAAAAAGTGTGGCACACTAAAAACCAAAAGTGTGGGAGACAGTAAAATAGAGTGAATTTAATATCAGTAACTCTGAAGATACTGTACTGATAATTGTTCATTATCATATTTAATTCACAAAAAACACCATTTTCAATTGAAAGGACTATAAGATACAGAAAATTTGCTGCACCAGAATGTAACAGAATTCAGGAACCATGTCACAGAAAGTACCTATAGCCCCATTACAGCAATGAATAATTATAGACACATTTTTCTCAGTATAAGCTCTGTGTGGGGAAAAAAACCCACATTTTCATTTTAAAACTCTAGGAAAATCCCCACCTTCTTTCAGTTTTTCCCCCTTGAAAAGTGTGTGTGTGTGAGGGGGGGAGAAGTAATTATTAAAGAGGGAAAGTAACACTTTCATTTTTAAAAGTGCTACATTTCCCATGTCATAAATTCATAAGTTTAAAATGGATAAAAGATTATAAAGTGATCCAATCACCCATCACCATAAATGTTTATGGGAAAAGTAACAAAAGTCCAATTCAGACTATTACATGAAATTGTTTATAAAAATCAGTAAAAGTTAAAACCAGAAAGACTGATTAGCCCAAACCAAAAGGCCTATTGCTATAACTCAAGGACTATGTTGAGATCATACCTGGAAAACAAAAAGAGTGGGAAATTAAAATTAATGGACCACGATTGGTGTGCCAGAAATGAAGCCTCACGGTGGAGAAGGTGATAAGAGGATGGGCTATTCTGTCCATCACTCCTTGTCAGACATTGGACAGGTAATGGATGGCTGAGGGATTCCCGGGGGAGGGGGAAAGGCTGGCTGGCTTCTGTTTCACCCCAGGGACTCTGTCCCTTTGTTCCTGAGCTTTGAGCACCATTACATCATCGTGACACCGTGACTGCAACACACCAGTGGGGTTGCCCAGCCACCACTCCTGCGCCAGGAGAGATTCCAGCCAGAGGCATGTGAGACCCTGCTCTGTCTCCAGTTCCCTCTCACGTTCCTTTCCATCCCCCACTACCTCCTCCTGTCCTGTCTCCCTCTCTCAGCTTTTCACCTGACCCTAAGGCCATTGTAATGCATGGCAGGAGCAGAGCCAGAGGAGATGGTCCATTCCGCTCGGTCCAGCTTGAGAAAGACCAGTAAAGAAGAGGGACCGAGCCAGAGCTCAGAGCAACAGCTGCCATGGCCAACGTGCAGCCCAATGCACTGGTGTGTGACTGACACCTGGTACCACGAGAACATCAACAAACGCTGTATTGCCCCATCTTCACTATCCTCTCTCTCTTTCCCTTTTGTGTCTGCCTGTCAAAAGCAGGGAAATAACCACCATTCGCTTCTCAGAACTGAACAGAACTATCCCGTTCCTCCCCACCAAGAAGGTTGCTTGACAAAATAAGAGACTCTAACTCATATCCTTCCTCTGAAAACGGGCTTCAATCGATTTTGATTAAGTTTGTTCCATATAACCACTCAATTTCAATTCCAAAATGCTTTGTGTCTTGTTCTGATTCTTTTTCTCTCGTGTATCCTGACCAATACACAGGGCCGGCTCTAGGATTTTTGCCGCCCAAAGCAAAAACAATTTTG